>NC_089807.1:22965960-23565960 GCF_029633855.1 Hoplias malabaricus
CGTCTTGCACACTGCTATTTGCATACTGGTTTTCGGAGGCAAAACATAAATCAATAAATCATCAAGAAATAAATTAAATATATAAAATAATAAAATCAATAATAATCATGAATTCCAAATATTTTTTCCAAACAGACCCTCCACTCCAGAAATTATTTTGCAACTGCCAAAAATACCACCAGGTATAGACAACCCTAATAAGTTGTTAAGTTCAACTTAGAATTTAACACATTTTGGCAGCAAGTCACAAAACGTGAGATAAGGCCAGAGCCTTATCCGTTTGTCACGTCATGTCTGGGTCCATCCCGCTGTTCAGTATGACCAACTTAGTGATTTTGCTGCTAGATTTAGTCTTTTTTTAGACCTTCTAGGGAGTTAGTAAAAATTGACTAGTACCAAATCTATCTATTTTTCTGTACATACCTTAGCTACTTTAAGGGTGACCATTTAGGAGTGACTGTGCTTCCAGAAACGGAGCAACGGGAGACACGTCTCTCTCTCTCTCTCTCTCCGCAGTCCCTCAACTCTCAGAGATGAAGCAGCAGCAGCTCTCTCTCCCCACGGCACCTCTGCTCCCAGAGACGAAGCAGCACCGTCAGTCTGCACAGCAGATCACACAGATCACAATGAGCTGCGAATATACAAACAGTGCTGCCAAAGACACGTTTGCTTCTTTTTACAGTTCATGTCAGAGAGAAAAACTGTGCATTTTTGGCTATTAGTCTTCAATAAATGCATTGATTCACAATATTTTTCAGCACATTTTTCAGACTTGTGTATGTGTTTATACATATGGTTAAAGTAATAATAATAATTTAAAAAAAAATCTGTTAAAAAGCCGTTACTTGCCTCTTATGTATATTTTAGACTGTATTATCTCAGTTACAGGCATATTCATGTTGTTAATGGCATTAAAAAAAATTAATTATAAGTACTGCTTTTTAAACATGTACAGTAGTCAGTATGAAATAGACTCTATGGTTTCTGATTAGTTAGAGGAAGAGATGTTCATAAATCAGTTAAGATTAGTTTTCTAACACATCATGGTGGTTTTAGTAATACTATATGGACCTAATCTCAAAGACCAACGTAAAACCGATGATATCAGATTGAACAGAAGGTGGAAGAAGGTGGTAGAAATCTGCTTTTAAAAATGGTAAATTAAAATATTACATCCAGCCAGGATATTAAATCACGTATATTTGCACACATAGAATTTTTACTTTAAATATACAGTAAAGGCGTTCTACTGTTTTCGTACAACAGTAACAGCATTTAGAACCCTGCCTAAAGGGTCAGAAAGTTCCTCCCCAGAGATCCTTCTAAACTGACACTTTTCATGTTCTCTCGCCCAGCACTCGTCTCACACGTACACCACCAGCGTTTTTCTGCCTATGTCCCTGAAATAAATATGCATAAGTCTCAAATGGTATCTTTTTCGCTCACACATGATAACTTCCACGTGCTTTCACTTTCGCACCAAATATCTCAGCCAGTGTGGTGCAAAACTAATTTGTGCATCTGTAGAGCCAGGGGCAGGCACTGTTCAGAGATCAGTGAACCTTTCTGACCAATCAGAAGACTCGATATGTACGTGTCGAATACTATTGGCTGAGGTCTTATGGTTCTTGACTGAGCACCTCCTATGAAAATCCTTCTCCAGAAAACAAACATGGAGGACCGAGGGTCCATGTAGCTAATGGTATGGGAAACGGGAAACTACTCTTGTATCAGATTTCTGATGAAGAAAGTGTTATAAAAAATAAGGGAAAGTTCTCTGTGTGTTTCTGGGGCTGTGCTCTGAGCAACTCAAGCTGCTACTGTCAGTTTAAACAGGACATAGCCAGGGATAAACTGACAGATGTGTTCTAATTGGATGGATGTTTTTTTTTGGAGTGTTTATAAGAGCAGTAGAGACCCAAGTGGAAATACAAAATTATGCAAATAATTTTGACATAATATGTCCCCTTTAAAAAAAAGAAAAACACTGAGGCCGGTGTTATATATTATGAACAAAACTTTATGCTTTTAATTTATGAATTTATTAGTCCTGCCCTCCAAATTTTATGTACAACACAATCACATAATACAAAGCAAATGTAAACAAAGACATTTATATGAAGTACCAAAACGTTTCCAGACAATGACAAGGGTATGCATTTTGGGCTTTCCTGTTTTTGACATGCCAGAAACACCTCTGTGACAATGGCTATATGGCTAATTGCAGTCCAGCTAAACTAGGCTTGCCCGGTCTTGTTTAATATTTAGTGGGCTTGATTGTATACTTTTAAGTGAGACCCCTAAGCAAGCCAGAGCTAAAATGTAACAATGTGTCAATTATTCTAGTCTGGTCTGGTCCAAGGGAACCAAACTACAAGTGCAAACACATGCTAAATTTGTTTTCCAGTTCATCCCAAATGAGCTTAATGGTAAATCTGTGTTAGGTCTTTATGTTCAAATCCCATGATCTGAGGCCTATCATTTTTTCTTGTCATTTAAGGTATTCTGACATAATTAGATGATTGCCTTGTATTGGTTCATTATCTTACTTTATAATGAACACCTAACCAATTTGGCAATAACCAGAAGGTCACAAAACATCAGTGGTATCACTTCTGGTTCAGAGTTCCTGGTGCTCTGTGCAATTTGCCAGCTTTGCATCCAGCCCTACAGCTTCAAGCTTTCTGCTCCATGTTTGAGAGAGGTGTCATACACTAAGGAACCATCCTGTCGCCTTGTGGACACCACAGAGAAACCCAGTAGAATGAACCCAAGATTTAAATTTTTGATTAATTTTGCAACAAAAGCTTCATCCAGTTTTCAGCAGTCCACTAATATTGCTGTGTGGTCCAAGCAAGCATATTTGTATTAATATTATTAATATTATTTTGCATGATCTTAGCAATTAATGTTTTACAACCACTTGACCTGAAACCCTGCAGCTTGAGGTCAACTTTTGTAGTAGAAAATGAAAGTCATAAACCCCTTTCACAATGCATGGTAGCCCAGAAATTAGCTGGGTGAGTAAATACAAACACTCATAACATATGTCTTGGATTTAGGCAGATTTTATCTTACTTGCACATGTGCTGCCCCATGCCTAAAGCTTGAGGAACATTTCCAGGTGCGAGAATGTGTCTTAACACACAAAATCTGCTGTGCACTACATGTGTGGAAGGACACTTCCAGAAAGTTGCAGAATTTTTTTCAGAATTCACATGTGAAAGCAGCTCTACTTTACTTGTAGTTGTAGTCCTATGATACTCTGTCATGTGAGCTGTTCACTCACAAATTCTGTTTTGGCTTTGGGTCTGCCTGGCCTCTTTCCTTGACTTTCCTTGTGGTTTATATATGAAGGAAAGACTAACACTTTAAACAAAACACTACATAATAGTTTTAACTTAATATTACAGCTTTAAAATTATTGTGATGCCTCACTGACCAGTTATAGGGAGAATATAGCCTCTGCTGTTGCTACTTCCAGGCTCAGCACTGCAGAAACTTCATTATGTATCTTTTTACATTCTACAGTCCAGTAGTTTCCAAATATTGCCGTAGAAGGTTTAATACAATCTGTCTTATAATATATGTTTTATACAGACCATTGGTTTGTAAGTCACCAATAAAACCTGGGACACATCTAGTTGTTTGCTTCTTTTGCTATTGTTTTCAGTTTTTTTATTGATTAAATGTCCATAAAAACTTGAATAATTGAGGCATGGTTTATGAATTGAAGAGTTTAGATAGATTTGCCCAGATATAGAAGACCATTACTAAGCCGGTTATCAATGTGACAAAACAGAGTAGTATCTTTTTAACCATCCACCTGTGACAAATATCTCCCCTAGACATGCTGCATTATTTCCTATAGTAATCAATGTTTGGCTTATTTTGCCAGTGGCACAATTGTACTTCCACTATCTTTTTGTCCTAAATTAGATTAGCTGAGGGTTGGCTCAGAGACAAATAGCTGTCTTTCAAATGGATCCTCAATCAGCTCCGTTGCCAAGGTGATTGCTGTATCTCTTGTCCTCCTCTCTCAACTGCTGGCACTGCAACTTCATTGCTCTGTGGAATAGTGCTAGGCTGGTGTTGGGGGTGTACCATGAACACTCCTGTCGTGTGCTATGAATAGCCTAGAGTGCACGGGAATGATGCCAGGGCAAGCTGACTGAACATGACATAAATGAATGGGTGCCATGCATTGAAGGGTTTTCTGACACTAATGATAAATCATAACAGTCCTCTTAGTACATTTCATTTTCAAGTCAATTAATTGACTGCAGTCCATTTAGCTTTAAATGAAATATTCCTTTAGATGCACTCTTAATCCATTTAATCAGTTTTACAACTTGCCTTCATCATGTTTAATATGAAATATCAAAGGCTAACATCATGTAAGTCTCTATGTTTTTTGCAAAGTAATTCAAATAATAACATTACATTACATTCTCTACACATTACAGAGAATGTAGCTACAAATTTCATGAACTACTTTATCGTTTTAATCAGTTATCATCCATTTCCATGCAACGCAAAATAAATGCTTATTTATAACTTTCAGAAGCAACTACCAAATAGTGCAGGTTTTAAGCTCCCCACACCCAAAGAATTATTCTCAGGTGGCAACCAACAATATACTATACATCTTTGCTCATTTTACAGATTTTTTCATCTTTGCACACTGAATACACTATTAAAAAAAATAATACTTTTATCCAGTGGCACTAATGGATTGTTCCCGATCTGATACCTGTCTTGGCAATTTTTGTCAAACAATTAATTAATTAATTATTTTTTTTTTTTTTTTTGTGATCCGTTTAACTTGAGTTTAAATTATATATTTCAAAACTCACCAAGTACACTTATGCAAGGGAACCGATATAATTTCATATGATTTTAGCACATGACTCAACACAGTTCAGACCATTAGCATATCATGTACGTATTATATTAGCCTAATAATAGCCTAAAATAAGCAACTATAAAAAATATAGTGTAAGTCTTGCTTGCTGTAAATTACCCAATTATTATTTTTTTTAACAGCATTTAATCAATTTGAAGCCAATGAGCTGTCATGCACATTAATATGTGGTATCATAAATCAAATATATTTTTATATATTCATTCATTCATTGTCTGAAACCGCTTATCCAATTCAGGGTCACGGTGGGTCCAGAGCCTACCCATAATCACTGGACCCAAAGCGGGAACACACCCCAGAGGGGGCACCAGTCCTTCACTTTTGAGTCGCCAATTCACCTACCAACATGTGTCATTGGACTGTGGGAGGAAACCCACACGGACACGGGGAGAACACATCAAACTCCTCACAGTCATCTGGAGCAAGACTGGAACCCACTACCTACAGGTCCCTGGAGGTGCATGAATGCGACGCTACCTGCTGCTCCACCTTGCCGCCCATTTTATGTATTCACACATAAAATAATTTTGTAATAGAAATGACCTTTTGAATATAAGCTAGCAATATACAGCATAATATTTAACAAGAAATAGTATGCACACAAAAATAAGCATATTTGTGTAGCGCTTGACAATGGGGCAATTTGTCTGAAAAACGTTTTACTACTTAGAGGCAGGTAAGACCTCTTAAATACCACACTATGTTTTATTATGTTTATCTTTTTTTCTTTGTACATTATTTTCATAAAACATCAGTGTTGGCAATAATATTGCTCATAAAATAGCGTTCATTTTATCAGTTATTTTGTTCAATGAATGAATTCATTCATTATCTGTAGCAGCTTATCCAGTTCAGGGTTGCGGTGGGTCCAGAGCCTACCTGGAATCATTGGGCGCATGGTGGGAATACACCCTGGAGGGGGCGCCAGTCCTTCACACACTCACGGACACTTTTGAGTCGCCAATCCACCTACCAACGTGTGTTTTTGGACTGTGGGAGGAAACCGGAGCACCCGGAGGAAACCCACACGGACACGGGGAGAACACACCACAGTCATCCAGAGCGGGAATCGAACCCACAAAATCCAGGAGCTGTGTGACACTACCTGCTGCGCCACAGTGCCGCCCTTCCCCAAGAATTAGCAGGAATTAGTATTTATGAAAGTGATTTTTTATTATTATTATTTTTTACTTACCATGAAATGAAGAATTTAATAGTTTTGTAGATATTGAATAAACAAGCTTATGCTCCGTGGGTCTCCCATATGGGTGTGGCCACATGAAAAATGAAGATTTTGTATAGAGTCCCGGCACATCCAGGCCACTAGGTGTCAATATAATGGTTTCATAATGTTAAGAATAATCACAGTTGAAAATTACTAGTTCCTTTAATAAACATGTTTGAGAGTTGGTGTCATACACTAAGGAACCATCCTGTCGCCTTGTGGACACCGCAGAGAAACCCAGTAGAATGAACCCAAGATTTTAATTTTTGATTAATTTTGCAACAAAAGCTTCATCCAGTTTTCAGCAGTCCACTAATTAAAAAAAAATAAATTTTTAAATTTACTAGTTCCTTTAATAAACATCTCTCTTTAAATAGTGTATAAAATTACAACTCAGTTGACCATACTGACAGACATTATTGATATCTGTACAATTAAAATTAGAACTCAGAGGTGCAGAAACAAACTACAGTTGCGTTCTTTCCATTAGTAAGATAACAGATAAAGAGAAGAATGGCTGGAATGCAATACCGCCACTTTTCCATCTGAAGGTATGAATGACACAAATAAACCACTTGCTTTTGGCATAGACTACTTTTTGTTCACTCAGATATACAACCATTAATTTAAGATTATGAAGAATATGCAGCCCTAGAAAAATAGGCTTACAACTACCAACAGATACTAAAAATAATGAAGCATAAAAGAAGGGTTGGAAAGACTGAAATCCTGTCTGTCCAGTTAAACAGCCACATAAGAGTCATATTTCAGCAGGATAGACAGTAACAATGACAAAAGTTCACAAGGCTTTGACATAAGCTCTTAAGTGCATGCTCAGTAACCACTGATTTGCAGGTTGCTTGCATTTAATTAATATATAATTCTGTCCATCATGAAATATTGCTTTCCCTGTCTCACACACACATTATATATATATATATTCTTCCTACATATTTACACCTGAATTAAGGGTTCTTTGACTATATAAAATTGCATTCATTGGTTGCATGTAAGCGTGAGAACAGTTGCACTGCTTTGTTCAGCACATTATGAGAAAACATTTTTCAGTCGACATTTTTTTACAGGGTCACAGAAGAAGCAACGTGTATTAGTTGTAGTTTTACATAAAACTATGTTTGGTTGACTTTTTATGCTTCTGATATTTTACAAACAATCAAAAAAAGGGAAACTATACTATGGAAGACGAAAGAGTCCTCGGACTGTTGTTTTGCCTAGTATCGCATGGTCGAAGAACAGCCCCAGACCACGTGTGAGTGAGTCGGAATGGCGTGTCAGGGAGAAGCTTTAGCAGTGCTGCTATCGCGTTGCGGCAGTTGCCAGGGGACGTCGAATAGGAGGAGCTATGATTGGGTGAAGTGGGTCTGTTGCCATAGCAACGGTAAAGGGGTTTGGTAGCGTTGCTGTGCGGCGTGAGGCAAGCGCTTCGCGGATGGAGGAAGCAGCTGCTGATTTACTGACGGACTGCGTTTGAGGCGCACATTTACATGTGAAGAGTGGGCCAACTGCAGATCCACCGTGCCGTTAAAGACCACCAGCCTGCATGAATGTAAGTAGCGGAGTCAGGTCGCGTTAACCCTCGCGTGGCGAGGCGTGGAGCTTCGGGAAAGTTAAAGCGAAGTCCAGACATAAAGAGGCTCACACTGTGTGGACACCGGGCGTCATTTTCTTTGATTATCTCTTATTGTCCATTCTCTGTTGTGCCTAGTAACGTCACCTCATATTTGTGTGTGCTTTTGCTTTTGAATAATGTGCCAATATCTCCTGAAGCTGCGTAAAGCAAACTGACAAATTCCTCCGCTTTGACTGTGGCACGTAACATTAGCTCTACCCCAGTATTCTCCAGTAAGAACAAACTTCTTTTATGATTGAGGCCACAAACAGGGAGGTTTTGATTTTGTTGTTGTTTTTTTTTTTTTTTTGGTAGTACGCTTCGAAGTGCGATAGTCTGTAGCCATTTGAAACTTTATTTGTTTGTTGCTCGGTGGCTTAAAATAGACCGTGGTTTCCTGTTCACTTCGACTACAACCGCGTGTATGGAATGGTCTTAAAGTCGCGGGAAGAATAAATATACGGTTAGTCTGTTTTGTATATAAGCGCAAAATTCCTCCAGAGTGAAGTTAAACACTCCTTTGTCGGGTTTGAGAGGTTTTCGAATGCAGTCTCACTCCTGGCGGTTTATTTTTAAATAGCTTGAATGAACGACCTAGTCTTTGAAGAAAACCAAAACGACCCCCAAGTACATTTTGGTTCAGTTTTGTGCCTTGTGTGCTCGTGTTTTCTTGTTTATTACTAGCATTCCAAGCTTACCTCTACCTATTTTGCCATTAAAATATTAAAAGGAAAAATAACACTGGCTGAATCTCGTTGCTTGCCCTCTGTATGAAAATGTAGGGCAACTTTGACGTAAGAAGGCTGGGGCGAAATGAACATAGAGCGACGGTTAGACAGTTACTGTACAGGCTCTGTGGGGGAAAAAACCCAACACAGGTTGTTTACACTCCTCCTCGAAACCTACAGAACTGGATGACGGTTCATAATTTACAGTTCCACGATGAGTCACTTCACCTACACAGCAAGAATATTCCGCACTCCTATTCGTCACTTCCTCTCAGATTTTGTCCAACTTCTGGCTGATGTAAACATGGCGAAGCCTGCATTACCTATTCAAATGATGCTGTCAAGTCTTAGGTTTGACCCTTATTTCTAAACTGTTGAGCAATAAGCTATTTCTCCCCTTTTTATTCTGTCTGATTCCCCCATTCATCTTTGACCTCATTGACATGCAGCAATCTGTTGCTCATTTTAAGCCAGCAAGTCTGCCTATTGATTGAACAACTGTTACCACTATTCCCCAACGTACTGACAAGACACTCATCCAGCAGCCAATTGTTTCCTTAAGCATTTGCATTTATTGTCCAGTATGACATTTGTGATGATCAATCTCTACTGAACTCTTTCAGCAATAGAGTTAATAGGTGTGTGATCCTCTCCTGATCTTATCAAGCTTTTTAATGACCCCCTAATCACAAACCTGAATGAGGGGTTAATGTTTAACATTTCTTAAAAGATACTTAACCCAGAGCAAGAACAAACTAATTTGTTTTGTAGGAAGTAACGTGTTTGTTAAGAATTATGAAGACTATTGTTGCTGTTCAAAAGAAAAACATTTCCCAGTTTTTTGTCGATTTATAGTTTACTACATTATTTGAACACAGCAGCTGCCCTTCATATTGTGTGAGAATTTCATGAAGCATGGACCAATATAAATACTCCAGAATATTTGGAATAAAATCTTTTTTGACTTCAGTTTAAAATTAAGAAGGGTTTGTCCTTCTCTTATATGTTTCTCTTTTTACATTGATGATATGCCTTTGTAAATATAATGGATATCTACACATTCACCCACAAAAATTGTAAATGGTTGACCAGTGTGATGGTATCTAACAGAAATTCAGTCAATTTAAATATTTTTCAGAAATAAGTTTTTCACTTCTGCTTTTCTGTGGGGGGCAGAGAGGGTGGAGGGTTTATCAACCCACTTCATTCAATGAATGTTGTTTGCTGATAACTAAGGCTCGCATTAAAAAAAGATGTTGAGAGGATAAGACAGAGGAGTTAGCAACCTACAGATTAATGGTTTCTAAAATTTCTGTTATGATAACTTCCTTACTGTTATTTGTGATTTATTTGCGTATAAAGTATATTGTACCGAGAATAACCTATAAGGTGATGACACACTCATTTATTTCTGTTCAAAATGAAAGCAGGAAAGGACTTTTAATACTACATACACGTACCTACTAATTTCTACACTCACTGTCCATTGTCTCACCTACACTGACCATCTATACTGAAGCACTTTGTAGTTCTACAATTACAGATTGTAATCCACCTGTTACTCTGCATACTTTTGTTTGCTCCCTTTCAGCCAGTACATAAGGATCTCCACAAGGCCACCACACAGCACGCATGATGTGGTTGGTGGATCATTGTCAGCACTGCAGTGAAACTGACAGTTGTGTTGTATTTGTACAAGTGGATCAGACACAGCAGTACTGCTGAGGTTTGTAAACACTTTGTCTGCTCACTGTCTACTATTAAACACACCTACCACTTTGGTCCACCTTGGAGATGTAAAGTCAGAGACAGTAGCTCATCTGTTGCTGCATGGCTTGTGTTGGTCACCTTCTAGTCCTTCATCAGTGGACACAAGGAAATGTTGGTTGGATATTTTTTATTTGGTGGTCAGTTCAACAGTGAGACTCCAACAGCCCCAGTGTGTCTGATCCACTCATATCAAAACAACACACACCAACAAACCACTACAATGTCAGTGTCACTGCACCACTGAGAATCATGAGAACAAATTGTATCTGCTCTGTGGTGGTTCTGATAAGCTACTGACCACTGAAGAACAGGGTGAATGTTGGCAAACAAATTAAATAGAGCAACAGACAGACTGCAAAGTGCTCCTGTGTGGTCAGTGGAGCTTAGAGTGTGTGTGTGTATGTATGTATGTGTGTGTGTGTGTGTGTATGTATATGTGTATATATATATATATATATATATATATATATATATATATATATATATATACACATACATACATATATATATAATCTTGTGAGAGACATTTAGAACATTCAGCAGAACTAGTTAATCAATTTCGTTTGGTCAGTTAATTTTTCATACTGTTCATTTAGGTGTTTGGTTTTGAAAAACCAGATGTTTAACCTCGATCAGCAGGATTAATTATCCTGAAGATGGCTTGTCCACATCTGGAAACGTAGGGAATCGTATTAAATTTGTATGTTAGTGAACACAGCAGTTTTTAGCTTTAGCTTTGAACAGAGGAAGCTTTACTGGTCCTTGTGCAATATGCATTGAATCATCACTTACACAACTTACCATCTCATTCCCTCTTTTCAGCATGACACTGGCCTCGGTGTGCCTTAAGGAAACTATTTGATAACAAGGCATATAAGTTTTTCAATAGACATGCAGTTAGCGTCTAATGAAATAGTAAAATGTTAATGTCACATTCTAGAAGACTGCAACCTCTTAGTGGGCAGATGCTTCATTTCTGATTTGAATCTGACTTGCTCTTCTTAATCTTCTTACATAAACACTTAACTGTGGACTTAAATCTGGCATTGTCTTTGTAGGCCAGGAACAATTGCTATTGGGTTTAATAAGAATAACATTTTGGTCAGTAAACATTGTCTTCCTAGTTGCTTTGAAATTCATTTCTGGATATATTGCTTTTCAAATAGTCATTGAACAATGCACCTGCTTTTGGTCTAGTCTGCATCTACTTTAACTATAAATGTAAAAGTGTTTATGTTACAACCATCAACTTATTTTCTGCAAAAGTTAGTCTAGCATCCATCAAGGTCTCACAGAGTGGGTGTTGATATGATCTGTCCTTTGTTAGTAGGTGACTGTTTTCAGTTCTTGCAGCTGCACGCGTTTTTCATCAGTTAGACACCCCCACCCCACACACCCATTTCCATTATGTATTTTTTTTACCCAGAGCAACCAACCAGGAGGAGGGACATCCCCAGGAGCCCACAAGGCTTCAGTTGTCTTGGTTACATGACATCAGTGTGCGCTAATGTAATATAGGTTGCTGCTCTGAATTTGGGTTGCAAATGTGTAAAAACCTTACCTCTTGGAGAAGTACAAATTCCTTCCTCTATTGGATCAGTGTAAGATGTTGATGTCTATACTTTTAAGTGAAGGTTAAGTTTCCATTAAATACGGTTAACCCTTATTACAATTGATTCCCAGAGACTTATTTATTTATTTATTTATTTATTTATTTTGGAAGCGGTAGATCTAATATTTCAGTGTTCATGGATCTATCATGGTCTCTGTACAGTGACACTCTGACTGCTACATTTGCTCTCTTCTCTCCCTCCCCCCAGTAACATTCCCACCGTCTGTCAGGACAGAGGAGGGGTTAAGACCATTGACAGTGATGCTGATGTGACCGTTGGCCTGATTGAGACTGTGCCTTGTGTCATTGATTACAATGGCTCTTTGTGCAGGTCACTCCTTGCTGAATAAACATGGTTTGTTTGATTAAAATATTCTTAAGTATGAATTACATTAAATAATCCTCATGAGGGTAGGAAGGAACATGCTCTTTAGAAATATGGGGTTAAAAAAATTCAAACATTTTCTTTACCATTTTGTCATTTTATGGTAACTTACACTGTATTATATATTATAGAACTATTTATATTGATATATAAAATGTTACAAAAAAACATTTAATATGCTATGTTTTGGGCTGTGCCGAATACCGTTTTTAGGGCTTTGGAGCTTTGGCCGGGATATTCTGTGAATATTCTAATTTTCGGGGGAGTGGGCCGGTGTTTATTGTTGTCACAAAATTGGCTTCTGACCCCTGCTTTAATATCCCTCTCTACAGACTGTGCTGTGGCTCAGTGTGGCTTCACTTGTTACCTATGCTCACTAACCTGCTAACTTGTTTGCTAACTAAGGGCACAGCGTATACACAATTTAACCAGTTTGAGTGGAGGTGCTCTAATTTCAGCCACAAAGCAGACAAAATGAACTGTGGCATCACCTCACTTCGTTGTAAGTGTGTTGTTTTAGCATGTTAGACTGTTTTATGTGGCAGAGTTTTAGGCTTCATTCGCACAAAAACTTTTATGTTGATGAGCCTGAATATGGGTGGAGTGGGGAGAGCATGGTTTTTACTGCTAGAGAGCCTGAATGTGGGTTGATTTAAGTGTTGCCTTTATTGATAACTGTCAATATCTGCATACCTGTACACTTGTCGCCAGCCCTATTGTTCTTAAAATCAGCACTCAGTGCCTGTTTTAATAGTAAGGTTGCACATTGGCTTCAAACATAGCTTCGCTTGCTGAGTCGTTCGCTAACTCATGCATACATGGTGCCACTAATGGCACAGAGTGTACATGAATAAACCAGAGCTTCCTGGAGGTGTTCTAATTTGAGGTGTAAAGCTGACAAAATGAACAGTAGCATTGCTATGCTTCGTTGTAAGTACAACCTCAATTCCAATGAAGTTGGGATGTTGTGTAAAACATATAAATAACACCAGAAAAATTATGATTTGCAAATCTATTTCAAGATATATTCAACTGAATACACTACAAAGACAAGATATTTAATGTTCAAACATTAAACTGTTTTTTTGCAAATATTCACTCATTTTTAATTTAAGGCCTGCAACACATTCCAAAAAAGTTGGGACAGGGGCATGTTTACCACTGTGTTACATCACCTTTCCTTTTAACAGCATTTGGGAACTGAAAACACTAATTGTTGAAGCTTTGTAGGTGGAACTGTTTCCCATTCTTGCTTGATGTACAGTTGCTCAACAGTCCGGGACCTCTGTTGTTGTATTTTGCGCTTCATAATGCACCACGCATTTTCAATGGGAGACAGGTCTGGACTGCAGGCAAGCCTTTGTAACATGAGCAGGAAGTGGCTTGGCATTGTCTTACTGTAATAAGCAGGGGTGTCCCTGAAATATACATTGCTTGGATGACAGCATATGTTGCTCCAAAATCTGCATGTACCTTTTAGCATTAATGGTGCTTTCACAGATTTGCAAGTTACCCATGCTATGGGCTGTAACACACCCCAACACCATCAGAGATGCTGGCTTTTGAATCACAACGGACACAAATTTGATTTCCAATATTTCCATGATTTTAAATGTGGACTTGTCAGACAACAGGACACTTTTCCAATTTGCATCAGTACATTTCAGATGAGCTTGGGCCCAGAGAAGCCTGTGGCGTTTCTGGGTGTTGTTGATATATGGTAGAGTTTTAACTTGCACTTATAGATGGAGCGATGAACTGTGTTCACAGACAATGGTTTTCTGAAGTGTTCCTTAGACCATGTGGTAATATCCGTTACAGAATGATGATGGTTTTTGGCCTTGCTGCTTACTTACAGAGATTTCTCCAAGTTCTCTGAATCTTTTGATGATATTATGGACTGTAGATGATGAAATCCCTAAATTCCTTACAATTGTACATTGAGGAATGTTGTTCTTAAACTGTTGGACGATTTACTCACGTAGTTGTTCACAAAGTGGTGAACCTTGCCTCATCCTTGCTTGTGAACGACTGAGCCCTTCAGGGATGCTCCCTTCATACCCAGTCACAACACTCACCTGTTTCCCATTAACCTATTCACCTGTGGAATGTTCCAAACAGGTGTTTTTTTTGAGCTTTCCTCAACTTTCCCAGTCTTTTCTTGCCCCTGTCCCAACTCTTTGGGACCGTGTTGCAGGTCTCAAATTCAAAATGAGTGAATATTTGCAAAAATAAATAAATAAATAAATTTTATTAATTTTAACATTAAATATCTTGTCTTGGTAGTGTATTCAGTTGAACATAGGTTATAAAGGATTTGCAAATCATTGTATTCTGTTTTTATTTGTTTTACACAACGTCCCAATTTAATTGGAATTGGAGTTGTATGTTGCTGTAGAATTGTCATTTTTAATACTATGCATCAGTTATGAAAAAAATTACAAAGACCAATAAAATTATTGTATTTTAAATTATACATTACACAAAAACGTTTAAAAACTTATTAGTAGAACTAATTAATTTAGATATTGTGCTTAAAGGGAAAGTCTACGATTGTTCGGCATGTTTTAAGTTGGAATGGAAAAAAACGACTGTAGTTTCTAAATGGCTGAAATTTTATTATCACAGAAATTCATTTGTATCTTGAATTGTTTAATTTTAGAGTCAGTTTCATCTACAACTAAAATAAGTCAATATTACCCATGTATGAAGCAGGAGTAAAGCAATATTCTCCTTTCAGTTCATGCTTTTCAATGTTTGCAGGTCTTCCCCTTAGCCTAAAAACTTCCAAAATAGTGTTTTTTTTTTGTTTTTTTTATTTTGGCCATGAGCATTTTTTTTTTACCATTTACAGACACTAGGGCTTTGTAAACACATTAGCAAATGGTGAGGTAATAAGCAATAATACGTTTTTTTTTTCTGTCAAAATCATGAATGTCACCTTTAAATGGCAATTTCTTTAGTTCTGTTAGAAACACAAAATTGTTCATTAATAGAAAACTAAAGATTTTGGTGTCACTGAACTCTTATGTTTCAGAAAGATATACACATTTTTAAACTCATTACTTAGATTTGTTTATTAGCCTAGTTTCTAGGGTACTGAAATTTTGGCAAACCTATTACTGAAGAGGGAGGTTCAGAATACTGCCCTCTCAGGTTTGGCCAGCTTTTATTGGAAAGCGGTGCACTCTGCTTCTCTCTGGTGGCTGAAAGGATGGATTAAATGCAAATCAGAGGAGAAATGCATTGTCAGACCAGTGCTTGCCCCTCTGATACACATCCACAACAAAGATAAATAACAGTGGCACAGCAGGTGTGCTAATATTGCAGATGCATGCTTTGCATTGAGAGCATGTAGTTCATTTCTGTTTCAAAATACAGCTACTTGTGAAAAAGCTGCCATATCTTGTTCATTAGTGAGGAGTGGCAATCATTTTTTAATGGCAACATTAAAAAAGGTTTTGTTTATAAAACAACAGATCTGCGGAGAAACTACAGAATTTGTTTTTTGACCCATATGAATGCAGTTATGAATGAATACACAGGAGATGGAAGGTTTGTCGCTAGGGAAACCCCAGGCAACTTCCCTCCATGCGGCCTGCTTAACAAGCTCCAGCAGCTTTCTAGTGGTAGTATTCCAGCAGTGTCTTTTTGCATCAGCTGCAATTGAGAAAGCTCTTATGAGAGACAGTGTACCCCACTAATGCAGGCCTAACAACTTTACCTGTGTCTTGGGCAGTGTTAAGTACCCCACCTAGTAATTTTCCTAATGGGAACCATGTGATTAGCGTTAAAGGGAACTTTGTAATGCATAACATCACTTTGTTTGGCATAGTCTGTGATATCAGTCAATATTTGAACATAGCATATCATTAGCTACCTTTTATATAAAATATTTGTGAATTCATGCTAAGAAACAGCAATAAGCAACAGCAGACACAGCACTAACAGAGGAATATGGAGGTAAAATGTCCAAGACACTGCAAAGAATCACAGCGCAAAGTCTCTTCTGTAAGACTAATTTGGAATTGTCTTTTGTTGTAATATGGCTGTGAGAAATGTTGAAACTTCCTGAGAGCATGTTTGTTGCATTAACACAGCTGTTTGAGCCCTGTTTAATAAACTACCTGCTGACTAAATTTAGTTTTTCTGTCTGGGTCCCAAATCTGTCCCTATGACTTACATGGTGCTATATGTCAGTTAGAAAATATTGATCTATTCAGTCCTGGGTCTATATGTCCAGTGTGGTTTGGGTCCCAAAGATTTCATGGTAAGATATATCAAACATCTTCATAGTCCAGTATTTAAAGACATGTGGAGTGCACTACATAGGGAATAGGGGGACTAGTAAGAGATTTAGGAAGCAGCCTTTGCCTGAGAAATTAATGTTGCTCTCAATAAGTATATGTTTCTCACTTAAAACAAAAAGTGTTAAATGTCAAAGATTCCCTTTTTAAATTACAATCTATCTGCAGTAAATGGTTCACAAAATATGGGAGGCAGCTAACATGAGAAAAGAATCTGGCTGTATACCACTGCACAATATTTGCTAACTGGGTTTAGCACAAAGACTGTCAATCAGTCAGCTGGAGCCCTAGCCCACAGAGCTGAATGGTAAAAGGCAACAGATAAAAAATGTGTATGTAAAAAAAAAAAATAATAAATAAATAAATAAAGTTGGTGTTTTAAGGAAAAAAATTATAATACGCTAAAATATGAAGGATTATAGTGGGTCTGGAGCCTATCAAGAATCACAGGGCACAAGGCAATAACACCTTGGATGAGACTGAAATAAGATATATAAAATTGTGTACCCTATTCACTATATAGTTCAGTTGTTGGGAGAGAAAGTCAAGTTGTGTGTTAGGGGCACCTCAGTAGCCAGTGAAAAAATGGTTTATGTACTCATGCATGCAGTGGACCTCTACTGATAGTAGAATGTATACTCAGGAATCATACACTGTCTAGAAAAACTGTCACTGTCTTGGTATCTTTACCCATGTGGTACCCTCAAGGGTACATATCCTGTCGCTTAAATTGGGGAACATAATTATACCTTATTCTATTATAATTTTTAAATTGTGTTGATTTTATATGCCCCATTTCATCTCCAGGACTGGGTTGCACAGGTTTTACGTAAGTTCATTACATGTTTGTGTGTAAAGTCTTTATGAAGCCGTTAGTTTCAAACTAGCCTTTTACTAAATCGGGTTGCACCACCAATGCTGTGTCTTACTAGTATCTACTAACTAATGCGTGCTCTGCGACCAAGGAAAACAACCAGCTGCCAAACACAGTGCCATGGGAACACGGATGGCATCCTACAGCGATTTCTTACATTTTTTGAAGGAAGAATATGTTTTAAAATATGTATACATCGACATAAACAGTATGTTTATATTTTCAAAACTGAATTAAACAAAATGACATACTTTTGCCTATATTTGTTTCTTTGTTTGTCTTGGCGTTCCCTCGCGATGAGTGAAGGCCTAATGTAATTTCAAAATAATGGTTTATGCATATCAGAAAAAGTAACGGCAGCACTTACAAAGTGGGCAAAAAATAATCACAGCCTTAAAGGTATGTCCTAATATATAATAAATCTGTTTGTTATATTATGAGAGCTATTATTCCGACAAAAATGTGTTATGGTGTTAATTTCAAACTAACTAACTAACAGCTGGTTCCTTAGAAAGATGGTCATTGGTGTGGAGACTGAAGAGAAGGGGTGAGAACACACAACCTTGCGGTACACCAGTACTGAGGGGCCAGGTGTCAGGCATGTTTACTTGGCCCAACTTGCTGTTTCATTATTTTGTCAGAAAGTCCATGATCCAGTGGCAGTGATCCATGATCCCTCTCTCTAATAATATACAAAAATATTATTTTACTATAATTATTATAAATATTATTTAACTGTTATTTCAGTTGCAGGGGGTTTAATCTGAATGTGGAGCAATTCATAAATGTGGCCTATAAACTCAACTTTGAAAGCATCTGTGTTTGATTTTTGTTTATATTTGTTCAGTGACAGTGACGTCAAACAACAATCTAAGCTCCCTCCAGTCTGTCTGTCCGCCTGCCAAACACTGTACTCTCATTGTGAACTTCCTCGAAACTACCATCCTGCTATCTGGGTGAATTCTAGTGGCCAGGGGCCTAGCGCTATATTGAGACAGGCCTGTGACACAGTGGGGGTTGGGAGGTGCCCTAATGTGAACTTTGGAGAATGTCCTCTGAGGTAGATTTACATAACTGTTAAGACAATTCACCTGACCTACACAACTGATGAAGCACAGTCAGCTACACAACAATGCTTCGTGGTTTCATGTTTAAAATGACCAACAGAGGATCTTTCTTTAATGGTGTGTCTTTTTATTTTTAGCTTCCTTTTCTCTCTGTTATTAGCCTAGTTTTTTGAAAGATTTTTGCTTCCCAGTGGTGAGACACAAAAGTATTCCAAATGAACGGCATTCATGTACTGATTTACTAGAATGTACAGCTGTTCTTTCAGAATGTTTGCTTTCATTTGACGCACCACTGTGTGTGAGAGAAGTGGAAATTCTAATCTCTATGTGGCAAGATAAGTGTGTTAGGTTGTAGTATCTTGTTTAAATTCAGCCTCGGCTGGATGTGTTCAGACACCTGGAGCGGTCTAGACCTTGTCTGGTAGGACTATTGCCATTGCTAAACTATCAATATTTACACTTTCTTGTATTTTTACCTGTTTTGTTAGGTTCTGTTTAGGCATGCAGTCAGATAATGCTGCCCTGCATATTTTGGTTTCTTAAATATTCAATATGCTTCTTAAAAAGCATATTGGTACTTCTAGTGATGGGCAGCACGGTGGCACAGCAGGTAGTGTCGCAGTCACACAGCTCCAGGGGCCTGGAGGTTGTGGGTTCGATTCCAGCTCCGGGTGACTGTCTGTGAGGAGTTGGTGTGTTCTCGCCGTGTCCGCGTGGGTTTCCTCCGGGTGCTCCGGTTTCCTCCCACGGTCCAAAAACACACGTTGCAGGTGGATTGGCGACTCGAAAGTGTCCGTAGGTGTGAGTGTGTGAGTGAATGTGTGTGTCTGTGTTGCCCTGTGAAGGACTGGCGTCCCCTCCAGGGTGTATTCCCGCCTTGCGCCTGATGATTCCAGGTAGGCTCTGGACCCCCCGCGACCCTAAATTGGATAAGCGGTTACAGATACTGGATGGATGGTACTTCTAGTGGCAATGGCAGCTTAAGGTGCAGTTTGTACAACTTCAATTAAAATTTCATTTTAACACAAAGCTGACCTAGCAACATTACAGATAAATTGATAACAAATGTAGCCTTTTAGTTTCATGGTATTTACTTGGCTTGGCACGGCTCAAAATAGTTTTCCCTGCTTGTTATTCCAGCTCTACTGCAGTTCTCCCATCAAAATGTAGCCAGTGACATCAAAACTTTCTTTAACAGGAACTGCAGGCTTTGAAAACCACAAGAATTAGGCGCTGTTTATTTGTTGTGTATTCAGGTGTTATTTTTGATTTAGGGACTGAACATGGCTCCATGCCCCAGTTCTCACAGTCCCAACAATTTTTATTTTATTTTTCCCTCCTCATGGTTCGCCACAAATCCATGACTGATTTTACGAGCTGCTGAATCAGATAAAAAGAAACGTGACTGCTGCTGTATACAGATGGCTAGTTTGTGCTGGAACTCTGGAGAGTTATCTGTCCATCATTCAATCTGTAGCCAATGGAGTCACAGTTTCTCCTACAAAATTTTTTTTTGGGCGGCGAGAGCAGCAGATCAGAGCTGAAACACTGGGAACTACAGCTCTGCTTTAGATAGAGCTAATATTATCTTAGCTCCTTGTGGCTTTGTTTAATCTGTACCTCAACTCATGTCCTGTTTAAAACATATATATATATATAATAATAATATATAGATAAATAATGCCAACCAACACTCGCTCAAACTACAATGCAGATTACGAATAAGATAAACACAGCCAGATAACTACGACATTTAACTTACACACATCCCACATACACATTGATGATTGATGATTAAATTATATAAGTACCTGTCTACTAGAAAAACAGCTACCTCTGCATCACTTGCTATGCCTTTCTGTGTTCTTAAGAGTCCTCCACTGAAGGAAAGCTCCACCGATATACACTCCGGTTTGTCCTCTGCCTTAATCCAACATCATTTTATTGAATACCATTTCTGCCACTGATTTTCATTTTTTAGTTGTTTATCAGTGCAAGAATTTGTCTGTTTCTCTGTCATTTGTTGTGTATGCATAAAAGAATACACGTTCAGGTCCGTTGTGAGGGCGTGGGTTTTGGCTGGTATGGATGTTTTCAGTTAAGCCATTCAATCATTTTCTTCGGTCTGAAAGAAATGAGTAGATGAAATATTTACAGATTTTGCTATTTTTTTGGCTTATATACATAACAAATGTCTTTCTTTATGTCATCAGATCTCGACATACTGGCTGCTATCAGGATGTTAAGAGTATTCCGAGAATAAAAAAAAAAAGTTATACCCTAGCTATAAGGCCCTTTTCACACAGAAACCCCAAAATGTTCCCGTGAGTTTACACAAAGGAGCTGTATGTGTGAACGCAAACACCTGCAATATTTTCCTTTCAGGCTCGGGTAAAGCTTTGGATGTCTATGTAGAAGAAATTACTGGGTTTGGAAAGTTGTTCAAAGTGGCAGAACCTAAGGATTGCTGGAGTACAAGAAAGTATATTCGCACTTCTGCAAAAAATCTGCAAGAAATCTCCAAAAAAAAAAATGCCTATAAAATGCTCACTTTAAAATACCTAAAGTGTGTCACTCCTCAAAAATGTAATAGTTCCACATTCCTCAGAACCATGTAGGTAAGTGACTTCTGTAGTAATATTGGATTGCAGAAGAAGCCACTTTTGATCACCACCACCTGGACGGTGGCATGGACTGAAACGTTTATGGATGAAAGGAGCTGGAAGGAGGCCATTCCTGGCTCATATCCCAGTGCATCTTTGCTCCCTAGCGCTCTCTGTGTCTTTATACACAATTGTAAAGACCCGCACTCA
Organism: Hoplias malabaricus; assembly: GCF_029633855.1. Lineage (NCBI taxonomy): Eukaryota > Metazoa > Chordata > Actinopteri > Characiformes > Erythrinidae > Hoplias > Hoplias malabaricus. The sequence goes on from NC_089807.1 coordinate 22,987,296, forward strand.
AGTGGGATTTTTAACTTGCAGATGAGCTGGTGGATATTCTGTGTCTGGACTGCCGTGCCTTTGCCTGGCCTCTCTCTCTCATTAGCTCTCTCTCCTCCTCTCGCCCTTTCTTACAAGTGGCCCATTAACCAATGCATCCCTCGCCCCGGCTGCTGCTTTGATGCCTTTTGATAAGAGTGATGGTAATTATAATAATCATAACAACGATGATAAGCGACTATGGGCTAATCACGTAAAAGGCACTTTGGTGGTTGTTCTTTTTGGTCTGATATTTCAGATGCATTGGAAGGGGCTTTTAAGGCCTGAGTGCTCCTGCATTTTCTTGCTGCAGCACCTGTGTGTTATTAGGACTGCTGTGATAAGCCTGGTTGTATATTTGTATTGCTAATAGGAGCTAATGAAGCACCCAGAGGCTAAAGAGGAAAGCTGTGTGGGTGTTAATAGGTTAACGCAGACAACCTTTTGTTGTAGTTATGACACAAGTATTCAGTTACAATGCATGAAAGTGTATGCAAACCTAATACCTGCGAAATGGAGCTAATGCCCAGCAGTTCATATATTCTTTAAGCTGACCCACGTGTACAAGATTTATGCATGTTGTCGACTGATGGCAATGTTCAGGCCTTTATTCTTGGAGTCAGAGGTCTATATGCAACCTTTAGGTCACTAGGTTATAGCCTGTTTTTTTAAAAAGGTTGATTTCTATTTTGATTTTGCACAGAAAGCTTTGTCTTAACCAATGCGGATAGTTCTGTTACTGCCTGGCATGTCTGATTACTCCCAATGTCTCCCTATGAGTTATGATTCATCATAGACAGGATGATTTATTTATTAATTTTCACTGTTTCCATGGTGTCTCCATCTTTTTTCTAGCCAGTACCCAAGTGCTGGGGTACAGTAGGTTCATATTTCATAGAGATTGATGACATATATATTCACAGAAAAATATTTTAAAAAAACTAATATTTTTTCCCCCCCAGCATCCTATTTTATATGCTGTACACATATTGACATTTGTGTAGCTGCTGCACTGAGGATTTCCCTACTTTATAATTCACATTAATAGCGCACAGGTTAGCATGCTCCAGGACTGCCACTGCCTTGCTCATTTTAGTGTTTTGCCTACTCTAGTAACCCTACTTCAGCTCAGAAATCTATTGTTTATTTAGTTGATTTTTAAGATCATATGTCTTGTAGCTGGAAACACATACAGTTTGTGTAGGCAGCAGGCTTGGAACCCAATTTTGTATTGGATAACTAAAGTTTCTTGTTGATTTCTGTCCTTTGCTTCTATAGAAACATTTGTAATCTTGAGATCACTGAAGAATTATGGTTATTTTGTTGGTGGGTCTACATAAATAATTAACCATGGGTATCAGGGCATCAAACAAAACTTCCTGGAGCTGTGCAATGGTTTGCATTGGGTTTTTTACATTTTTTGTAACCAAACTCGTGATTTATTTTCACAAAATCTACATCGGACCCAAAGATGAACCTTTTCTCCATCTGCTCAACCCCAGTCAGACTCTGTTTGCACCAGTGCAGTAGTGGGAGACATACCTATCTAAGGCCTGCGATTGCTTTATGACTTATTATCATTATGCATATTATTATTTGGCATTTAAAAAAAAAAAAAGCTGCCGCCTTGTTTTTTTTCCATTTAGGCTCCAGTGGCTCCTTAATCTGTTTTTTTGGCTGGAGCCTTGTTTAGATATATACAAAATTAAAGATGATTTTCCTTTTGAATATTCAGTGTATATAAGCAGTCATTTCCTGACCTATTAAGTTTTGCTATGTATGGAGAAGGAAAGGATTTAGGGATTGAAACTGATGAAGCCCAGGCTTGTGGGTTTATGTTGCCATGGTTATGCCACTGTCAGTCACTGAGTGTCAGAAAAGGTTACATTGTCCTGATTAGCAGAGAATGGGAGTTTTAAATCCTGATGTGGACTGTTTAAGGACTCTTATATGCATCGTAAATGTTTGGGATGTCTACATATTTAGGGAAGACTTTTCTGATTGACCCTTTGTTCTCTTCCTCCCTAAGCAATTGCCCCTTTGCAAACTTTAAATCTTTATAATAAAGGCCAGACCAGCATCTTTTCCCATATCTTATTCCTTGTCAAATTGTCCCCATCTTTCTTTGCTCATCTTCTTGCAAACTGTTTCCCATTTGAACTTGCGATAAACTGGTGTGACCCAGTTTTTTCCTAAAGCCACGAGTAAAAGCCTCCACTATCACTACCCCATCAAGTGTGGTACCCAACCCTCCCCCTAACTCCGTAGCTTGACCCAGACTGGGATGTCTGGTGATGTCACATCTCTGCCAGTGCTGTAATTTTTAGGGGAGGATGTTGTGGACTTTCCCTTGCTCTCATTCACTCTTCTGGCTGTGCTTCCCCCTACCACCCCACCCTCCCCTCCCCCTAATAGAAGTGAAAGCCTGGTTGTCATGGTGACATCGAGGGCATAGATTTAAGCTTGGTGTGAGTAGAAAGCAGGCACTGGCTGTTTCTCTCTTAACGCCACTGACCTGCTTTCCTTCTTAATGCTATGACTAGGACTCATTTCCCCCCACCCAACACTTATGAACATAATATTTGTGCAGATGGCCTCAGCAGTGGGTTATCAGACATAAGTTGACACACATTGTTTTGTGGTAGATAAGAAAACAACACGTTAAACTGTTTTTTTGTCATATGATTCAACAAACCAGTTGCATTGTAGCTAATGTTTAATGAATAATGGTTCCCCCATTTTCAAATATTATTCTGGCGAAACTGGTGTTATGTGCTTGAGTGTACCTTTAAAAATAAATTAAAATGTATTTGTATATAAATTTATTAGGTCTAAAAAAAAAAGCTCCTTGATAAAGAGGTTGACCAAGCTTCCTTTTTATCTTTTTCTTTTTAATAGTGTATGGGTGGAAGATACACTATAATTGCCTCTCAATTAAATATTTCTCCTTCAACTCGAACTGTAGCCCTCTCTTGCCTCTCCTGGCATCGCTCTGGTGTTTCTGTGGATAGTTTTCCATTCTCCTTGATGGCTGTCTAATAGCTAAGTGTGTTGTATGAGGAGGTGGGTGTGGATAAGAGGGTGACTAAAATCATCTACACCACTCAAGGAGAGCTCATCACTGACTCTCAAAGTGGACTAGTGGAGAGCCTCTCTGTTGGTATTCAGAGAGACATGACAAAAAAGAGGAAGAAGGATTAGGGAACGATTAAAGGGTGCTATTTTTGGAGTATGAATTTTCTTAATGGACTTGATGAACCTTTTCTCCATAATCTAATATGTAATGGAAAATTAGATTAATTTAGAATTTTAATCAATGCAATGTTGATACTTAAACATTGACTTTTTTCTTTTTTACTCAATCAACTCCAGACCCCTTGATTTAATGGGTCCAGTCATCAGGATGTCACCGGATAAGAAAGCAGAATCCCCGGGTTTGCTGGAGGATCAGATTGGCCTGCGAACAGTGTGTGGGACAGGTACACTTCCTGAGGCAGAGTGTGCCTCCAGTCCACTGGCCACCAGCTTGGACCGTGCCTCCAGCACAGAAGATGAGGAGCTCACCAACCTCAATTGGCTCCACGAGAACCTTCTGCAGAACTTCACACTTGGTGGCCCAGAGACCCAAGCCAGCTCTAGCCCACTTTTTGACATTGAGGGTGACTCTGCTCAATTAGCTGGTTCATCTGCCTCATCCATGTCGTCTCTTGTGGGAGACAGGGACTCACTTAAGTCCAAACCCCCATTCTCCTTCTCTCTGCTCATCTACATGGCCATTGAGCAGTCACCCAGCAAATCACTGCCTGTGAAGGACATTTATGGCTGGATCTTGGAGCACTTCCCTTACTTCTCAAGTGCTCCCACTGGCTGGAAAAACTCTGTGCGCCACAACCTGTCTCTTAATAAGTGCTTCCGTAAGGTGGAGAAGAGTCTTGGAAAGGTAAGTTCAGAGTCACTGGCCTGTGTATTTCCCTCTCTTCTGTAGCCCACACTGCTGCATTCTTGGTTATGACAACATGCACCCGCTTATCTACAGTGTGTGACCATTAATTTCAGAGACCCAGCTTAACATTTAATATAAGGTAGGATGACACTTTATTCATCCCCTTGGGGAAATTATGTTGTTACAGCAACAAGAAAATATTGGGGGGGATGAGAAGAATTTTGTTCTAAGTATAAAGAATAAAAAGCTATAAAAAAAACCTGCAAATAAACACAAATTGTATAGAACTACATTAAAAGTAACATTTCCACATGTATGTATGGGATGATTATTCAAAGGGAAATATAATTTACTTTGGTTTATTGCACTTGAATAAATATGATAAAGCATTATGATGACATTTTATGGTGAAAAATAAATACATGAATTTAGGGGAAATTATCTGAATTGAATTGTCAAAAAATACAATGTTATATTGTCGTTGTCCACAAAAAAAACATGCATTTCCATAATAGTAACTTTATAGGAAAAGCCTTCTTAACTTTCAAAGGAAGTCAGTGTAAAAAATATTTTATTCCAAGTCATTTTGGAGCATTTCTGTCGGTCCATTCATCATGAAATTTTCAAAAAATGTGAAGGACTATCAAATAATAGTAAATTAAAAATCATCAAAACTGGAGAAATGTGTTTTTCTTTGGACAGCAATGATATTCAATTAAATTAATTTCCAGTTAGTCTTTATATCAATACAAAGTTTTACAGTACAATGACACAACGTTAGGCTGAGGGTGAATCCCACAGTATTATCTTGCCTCTTGGCAATGAGTTTCAAAGGTGTAGTGGTTAAAATCTTCTCCCGTAACTAGTTAAAATCGATCCCGTTAAAAGTCTGATATGTCATCAGAACACACACATACAATACACACAAAAAAAGAGCATTACTTTAGGGATGTTCTGTTGGTCTGCAGTGATATCAGAGCTACTGGATTTTAACATTTAACAGTTAAATTTATGGTATCATGCCTTCAAAAGCATTCCCAATTAATGAAGCTGATTTTTATTAATGAAGCTGAATTAAGCTGCTTATTTTTTGTAGAATGTAATTGCTTCAGCATTTAAGGTGGAACTGGAAATTCAGAGATACTGGCAATCTATTATCAATGGTTTGCTTGTTATAAAGTAAAGGGACATTATGCATTAAAACTAAATTAAACTAAGACAATACAATGCTTATTATAGTTTATTAAAGGAGAAAAAACACTGGAATTTATGGCTTTCTTTGGTCACTTACACCACCATTCTGCCAGTGATTCACAAGGCATATGTAGCTCTTTGTGTGAAGAAAGCTCCTTTTAAAGGGGTTTATAGACCTCCACCTCAAACCTACCACATGTTCCCAACATGATTTGAGATAGCCCCTACCATTCAGTTTTGCCCAGAATTGGGGGTAAAGTGGTAGGGCTGAAATGACATTTACCCTCAATCTCCAGTGCTATGATACGTAAAGGATGAGACACAAAACAAGATTTATAGAGGTGTAATTTAATGGAACACTAGGTAATATTTAGTATTTTTGCTACTGGGTTCCCCTAGAAGTGCAGAGTGTAATTCACTTTTTATTCACATTTTTTTTGGCCTGAAATCAAGTGGGAGGGGGATAGATGAGGGAGGGGTGGCTTCGGTGAAGTATCGCAATGATTTTGGAGATGAAATATAAGTTAAAAATTCTATCTAGTGTTTTTTAAGTGCAAACTATGCTACTGTACTAATATATATATATATATATATATATATATATATATATATATATATATATATATATATATATATATATATATATATATATACACACAGGAGTTGGACAATGAAACTGAAACACCTGGTTTTAGACCACAATAATTTATTAGTATGGTGTAGGGCCTCCTTTTGCAGCCAATACAGCGTAAGCCATTTAGCCATTCTTCTTGCAGGATAGTGGCCAGGTCACTACGTGATGCTGGTGGAGGAAAACGTTTCCTGACTCGCTCCTCCAAAACACCCAAAAGTGGCTCAATAATATTTAGATCTGGTGACTGTGCAGGCCATGGGAGATGTTCAACTTCACTTTCATGTTCATCAAACCAATCTTTCACCAGTCTTGCTGTGTGTCTTGGTGCATTGTCATCCTGATACACGGCACCACCTTTAGGATATAATGTTTGAACCATTGGATGCACATGGTCTTAATGGTGCAATGAAGCTTGGCCACCTGGTTGGTCCAATTTAGCCATGAAACCGCCCACACTAAAATGACAGGGGTTAGACAATGAAACTGAAACACGTGTGTGTGTGTGTGTGTGTGTATATATATATATATATATATATATATATATATATATATATATATATATATATATATATATAGTGCATATATATATATATATATATATATATATATATATATTATATGCACTATGTTGCCAAAATCATTCAGTCACACATCCAAATTATTAAATTCAGGTGTTCCAATCCCTTCCATGGCCACAGGAAGGTGTATATAAAACCAAGCACCTGGTCATGCAGACTGCTTCTACAAACATTTGTAAAAAAAATAAAAATAAAAAATAAAAATGGGTCGCTCTCGGTAGCCTAGTAAATTGCATTGTTGTAATGTGATAGGATGCCACTTGTGCAGAAAAAGTTCATTCATGAAATTTTCTCACTACTAAATATTCCACAGTCAACTGTCAGTGGTACTATTACAAAGTGGAAGTGATTGGGAATGGTAGCAGCTCAATCACAATGGGGTAGGCTACATAAAACACTGTAAAAATAATTGTTAAGCAATAAGTCATGACAACATATTTTTGTCATTTACCTTAACTTAATTTTCAAATTAAGATTTTTGATTTCAACTTGATTGAAATTGTGGATTCAACTGTTTTCATCCTTTCAACTCAAGTTTTTAAATCACTCTAATAAAGAGGAAATTTGAAGGACTGAAATGAACTTGAAACGGTGAGTGGGCAGTTCTTTGGTATGCTCAGGAAGAGCTCCCGGCATGCACTGTGGGCCCACCTTTTTCACTTTTTTGAGGTCTTATTTTTATTGTTGTGTGCTATGAGAGTGAGTAATATATACAGGTGCTGGTCATAAAATTAGAATATCATAAGAAATTTATTTATTTCAGTAATTCCATTCAAAAAGTGAAACTTGTTTATTATACTCATTCATTACACACAGACTGATATATTTCAAGTGTTTATTTCTTTTAATTTGATTATAATAATTGACAACTTATGAAAACCCCAAATTTAGTATCTCAGAAAATTAGACTATAGTGAAAAGGTTCAGTGTTGAAGACACCTGGTGATTGTGTTCTGTAGGCTACACAATCATGGGGAAGACTGCTGACTTGACAGTTGTCCAAAAGATGACCATTGACACTTTACACAAGCAAGACACAAAAGGTCATTGCTAAAAAGGCTGGATGTTAACAGAGCTCTGTGTCCAAGCACATTAATAGAGAGGTGAAGGGAAGGAAAAGATGTGGTAGAAAAGTGTACAAGCAACAGGGATAACTGCACCCTGGAGACGATTGTGAAACAAAACCCATTCAAAAATGTGGGGGAGATTCACAAAGACTTGACTGCAGCTGGAGTCAGTGCTTCAAGAACCACCACGCACAGATGTATGTTTCTGCTGTCGCATTCTTTGTGTCAAGCCACTCTTGAACAAGAGACAGCGACAGAAGCGTCTCGTCTGGGCTAAAGACAAAAACCGCTGCTGAGTGGTCCAAAGTTATGTTCCTCTGATGAAAGTAAATTTTGCATTTCCTTTGGAAATCAAGGTCCCAGAGTCTGGAGGAAGAGAGGACATTCACAGAATCCACTTTCTTGAGGTCCAGTGTAAAGTTTCCACAGTCAGTTATGGTTTGGGGTGCCATGTCATCTGTTGTGTCCACTGTTTCTGAGGTCCAAGGTCAATGCAGCACTTCATTCTTCCTGCTGCTTAATTTGGTTTTAGAGCACTTCATTCTTTCTGCTGCTGACCAACTTTATGGAGATGCAGATTTCATTTTCCAACAGGACTTGGCACCTGCACACAGTGCCAAAGCTACCAGTACCAGGTTTAAGGACCATGCTATTCCTGTTCTTAATTGGCCAGCAAACTCACCTGACATTAACCCCATAGAAAATATTGTGAAGAGGAAGATGCAGTACGCCAGACGCCAGACCCAACAATGCAGAAGAGCTGAAGGTGCCACAGCAGGTAGTGTCGCAGTCACACAGCTCCAGGGACCTGGAGGTTGTGGGTTTGAGTCCGGGTGACTGTCTGTGAGGAGTTTGGTGTGTTCTCTCCGTGTCCGTGTGGGTTTCCTCCGGGTGCTCCAGTTTCCTCTCACAGTCCAAAAACACATGTTGGTAGGTGGATTGGTGACTCAAAAACGTGTCTGTAGGCGTGAGTGTGTGTGTTACCCTGTGAAGGACTGGTGCCCTCTCCAGGGTGTATTCCTGCCTTGCGCCCAATGATTCCCGGTAGGCTCTAGACCCACCGCGACCCTGAACTGGATAAGTGGTTACGGATAATGAATGAATGAATTTGGGGTTTTCATTAGTTAGTTGTCAGTTATAATCATCAAATTAAAATAAATAAACACTTGGAATATATCAGTCTGTGTGTAATGAATGAGTATAATATACAAGTTTCACTTTTTGAATGGAATTACTGAAATAAAACAACTTTTTCATGATATTCTAATTTTATGACCAGCACCTGTATAATTCTTTTAGGTTGTTTATAGGTGTTTGGACCTAATAGGTCTTTCTTTGTAACAAGATATGTAGCTATGCTCTGTAACCTGCTAACTAAGGGCACGGAGTATGCAGAATATAACCAGTTTGAGTGAAGGTGCTCTAATTTCAGGCACAAAGCTGATTAAACTGAACTGTGGCCTCACTTCGTTGTAAGTGTGTTGTTTTAGCACATTAGGCTGTTTTATATGACTGAGTTTTAGACTTCATTTACACAAAGACTTTTATGTTGATGTGCCTGAATACGGGTGGAGTGGAGAGAGCACTGTTTTTATTGATGGAGCCTGAATGTGTTGGAGCCTTGCCTTTTTCCATAATCACATTTATTCAAAAATATCCGAATGTCAAAATTGGAAACCTAATACATACCCAATGAACAAATATCTGAATACCCAAATATTTGGGACCAGCCTTATTGTTCAGAAAATCAGCTCTCAGCACCCGCTATAAAATTAAAGCCGCACTTTGGCTCCCAGCATGGCGCCGCTCGCTGAGTCGTTCACTAACTCGTGCACCACACGGTGCCACTAAGGGCACAGTGTGTACACAAATAAACCAGAGCCTCTTTGAGGTGTAAAGCTGACAAAGTTGTTGTAAGTCGGTTGCTGTAGCGTGTTAGGCTGTTATAGGCTTCATTCAATCGTTTATGTTGCCAAGGCTCAAGAGGGTTTCCTTTATCGCTACATTTATCCAAAAAAACGAATATCCGAATCTCAAAATTATAAACTGAATACCTACCTAACGAACAAATATCCAAATGTTCGGATCCAGCCTAATATATGTATGTATGTGTGTGTGTGTGTGTTTATATATAATATATATGTACACAACAATAAATTGCAATCCAAATATGTCACATTAACCTTTTTCAAATCATGCATGTATTGGACCTGTGAGTATGTCCATAGTGATGGAAAACCAGTGAAATAAGCCTGGAATCTAGTCAAGGTCAGAGCCCCTCCCTGGGAAAATGGGCTAATGCAGGATAAGATAGAGAAGTCTTGTCAGTTCATTGCAGAAGTAGTGCTAGTGCAATGAGAGAGAAAATTGAGAATTTAGCAACAACTTTATTGAGCCAAAATTTAAAGCTGTCAACACAAATCAGCTATCATTGAATAACAAAAAAATCAAAAAGCAGTAAAAACAAGCACAAAGAGAGGCTTGGCAAGAGTTGATAAAAAGAAAACTTTCAAAAGGTTTTCTTTTTAACCAGTTCAGGTTAAAAAAAAAATCAGCATATTGGAGATCAGAATATTCATCTACCCAACCTAAAATGTCCATAAAACACCACATGCATTTAAAACTGTCCAAATCTTGCATGGTAGAATAGTATTTAAAATCAGTTAAGATTCAGGTTTTCACCAGCCGTTTAAACACAGTTAAAACATCACTATTGCTGAGTCGCTCTATAAGGCCTTTCGTGCTCACGCAAATCATCATCTTAGTCATCCCAAGGATAAAATTCAGCAGTTGACATTATGTTTTCAGAGAGTGAGAATACATAAAACCCAAAATAAAACAATGCTAAAACAATTACAAACTCACCCTAAATGCTGAAAAAGTGGAATCAGTTTCTGGCACTCCATAAAACAATGAAAAACCATCTCCCTCTCACCACAGCTAGGACAGTTTTAAGTCACATCTGGTTTAAAACAGAGATCAAAGCTTTTACAGCTATGATACAATACACAATCTTCAATTTCAAGTCACCGTATATTTTAGTTAATGGTGGTTTATAAAAAAAAAAAACCCTCCATGCTGGTTTGCAGTAGCAGATCCTCACACTCCCCTAAGTCAGGTGTGAGCGTCAGCCCTGGGAAAGCCACGTCTTCCTCATTATTCCCCTCATCCCAGTCTGACCTAAGCAGAGCATGCTCTTCCTCGGTCCGTTTATGCAGCAAGTGGGTCACAAAGCAGGTGGACCTGATTCAGGTGTGTAGCCACTGGGCCCACCTTGTCCAATTCGGGTCCTGCCAGGTGTACAAGGTCCCCTGGGGTTTTTGTGGTCAGGGTTCTGTCTATGGAAGTGATAGTGTCACTAGTTACGTCCAGGCGCACCACTCGGATCAGTGTCTCCCTCAGGAGCCAGTGCAGGGAGGCTGTGCTCTCCTGCTGTAGAGTCTTAAAAAACCTAAGCACTTTAAAAATTCTGTAAGCACAGTCTTTTAGGGTCCATTTAAAAAAAAAAAACAGAAAAAAAACATGTTCAGATTCCCAACTGAAGATTCCCAGAGCACAACTTTGAGAGAGACAGAGACACACATGAAGTGAGGTTGGATTTGGTTGGGTAGAGGAAACTCATTAAATGACAGAAAATATTTTCTACTTTTGAAAAGCAATGAAATTTTATTGTTGATATCAAATCATTTGCCATGTATTTCCAGTTACATCTGTCTTAGAATTACTTGATGTTAAAATGTAAATTCTTTTTTTCAGTTTGAATTTTTTGCCCTGAACCAAGTCTAGTTAATATTTTTCTGGTAATAAAAGTATAGGCGGTGGAAAAAGGGCTATAATCTTGACTCAGATTACTAGTCTGTTCATAAACAAGAAGAAAGTGTTGTTGTCATGGCAGTTGATGCCCAACATTGTCATTTGACACCAGGTCTCTTTTACTGTGAAGCATGGGTTTCAGATTGTCTCTCTCTATGCTGTAACTTTCCAGTGGATGACCCCCTTAAGGACTGGGAAACATCATCCCTCCTAGTCCCAGTGAAACATCATCATCTTGCTCTCTCTCCCTCTCTCGCTGACTCTCTTGGCTTCATTTGGTGTGCATAAGATGTTGCACTGGTCTCAAAAATGTTTTACAAAAATCTGTATATAGTAATTGGTGGTGTAAGTCAATTCAATTCTGTGATTAATCATGATTTAATTGCATGTTAAAATGATAGTATTTCCTTGTCTTTATTTTTTTGGAAAGGACATAAAACTAATATGTATGGTGGTATGCATGACCAACCAAACTGGATAGAGGAGTCTGTCATTTATACTATAATATAGCATTTCAAAGTAGTTTTTATACCATGATAGCAGCTCACAGCTCAGACAATAAAACACCTCCATATCCCAGCTAGAACAACTTTATAGGAGATAAATGTGTGGATTAAGCCAGGCACAGCAAAAAAAAAAAAAAAAAAAAAAAATGCAGAAATTCTCACATCAGCATTTTTTTTGTGTGTATGTGCACACAGAGAGAAAGAGAGAGATAGTAAAAGTGAGAGCTAGGTATCATATTTAATCCATATTTAAGCATTACAAACATTGTAATATACGTTTTTGCGATGTTGTTTTTAGATCGCCTAATGAAACAGCTACCACATCACTACACTCTGTAAAACAAATGAATTATGGGCCATGACGTAATGGCCACATTTAGTAAAATTGTTTATTAAAAAATATTAATGCTTTAAAGTCTCCAGATTAATCACATGTTTTAATGTGTTAACATTGACATCTCTAATAGTAAGTAATATGAGGTGTTTTTTTTTAAAATGGAGATGTCTTGTTTGTTACCAAAATACCTTGTTTGTTATACAAAAATATCTTCTTAACCGAAGGAAAGGAAACAGAAATAAGTAACCATTGGCAAATATGGGATCTGTTCTTAAACTGCTTGTTTTGGACCGTGTCAGGTAAATGGAAAGGGATCTTTGTGGTGTGTGGACCCTGAGTACCGACCTAATCTCATCCAAGCCCTGAAAAAACAGCACTTCCCTGCACCCCATGGCTTCTGTACACCTCCTGCTTCCCCACCTAGGTGAGATGAACGTGCACATATACTTATACATAGACACATACACCTAAAGTTGAATTGCGCTCTGTGTTGCTCTGTTCTTAACTGCCTGACCTATTCTTCTCTCTCCCTGACTTTCTGTCTGACAGTGCCTTCTCCCCTTCCCGTAATCTCTTTCTTCAGGGCTGCTCTCTCAAAGGTGAGGCTTTTCTTGTTTTGTTCATTCTACATTACATCTTACATGTTTACAGGCCAGTGGTATGCTGTAATGATTCTCAGACAAAAAGACTGGTAGAACTATGGTCTTTGCCAGTGCTTTGGAAAAGCCCCTTTCAGATATGCGTAACAACCCTGAACATTTCTACGTATTACATGGAAGAGCTGTATGTGAGAACACAAATTTCAGTTGTTCTGGACATAAAACAGACTTTATCCTGTCAGCTTTTTGTCGGTTTAATTTCTGATTAAACCTTCGCGTGAACAGGAAGATGTAGAAATATGTGAAATAGCTGACATTGTGGGTGTCTACTGGATGTATAGAAAGTTTTTAAAACTCTTTTTTATGATGACTTTTGTGGTTGTATACAAGACTCCTCTGTCATAAGCAGGTTTTTACATCCACAGAGTGTTTGCGCATTATGAACATAAATGCAAATAGAATGGGCCTAAAATTCACAAAAACACCCAAATATCGCAAAAAATGTTTTAGGCTTGGATGAGATGGAAAATTTTGATTGTTAAAGTGCAAATGTGCAAACATAGAAAGGGTTTTTTGAATTTGTTCCTCCGATTCTTCATCCTCTTCTCTTGTTTTCACTCTTTAGGACCACTAGTGCATTTGTAGAAAATTGCACATGTACACAGCACTGGGCAAACATCAGAGGCCACAAAGCATTTTACTTTCCCCTTAAATAATTAAAAACAAGCTCTATACCACAGAAACCATACATATGCCCCCAAAAAATAAATATTAAATCAAGATTTTGATATAAAGTGTGTTTTTGATACAAATGACTGTAAAAACCCACTCTCCATCTCTTCATCTCATTCGTTTTTGATGCTTCCCTTGTCATCTGAAGTTCATTTGCAAAAGTAGTTGTTTTAATTGATGGAAAAACAACTCATTTAAATTTTTTTACCTGCTGATATTTCTTTATTGAACATAACGTTTGTCAGACTGTCTGCCAGGCCAGCATAGAAGAAGCATATGCGCTGAATGTATGAGTGACACCTAATGTTGAAATACGCATGCACGAGTAGGGACTGTCAATTTAGCTGTATTTCACAGAGAGAACGTAAGGTGGCGCCACTACACGTCTGTTGTTAGTTCAGCCATATTTCATTTCAGTTCGTGAACTAAGTTTGGAACCGCTCGGTGGTGACCATAGGTGCTCTTTTCCCTGGACAAGTACTCTTTTTGGAACCTAAATAATGCGTGTTCAAGGGGCCAGAGAGTTGAAAGCTGAATTGGGACACACTCGCGCCGCTTCAGCGCTGTAAGTCCACCATTGACCGCGGGGAGCAGCTCAGTGTTTTACTGGAGCCTCTAACAAAAATGTGTTGAACGTTTTTGAGGTAATGTTTATCACAGTCTCTTCTTTGTGATTGTAGAATGTTACTGTGTCCCAGCCTTTTGTTTTCTACTATATATTTAACAAACAGAAAGTCATCTTGTCTGTCCCTATAACGACACAAATACACGGACACATCTCACCATTACTGACTTTCTGACATATAAATTACATCTGCACATCTTTTTGTTAAACTTTACAAAAAAGATTATTCCGATTATAGATTCAGGGTACACTCCACTCTATATAATAGCTTCTTTTTGCCTTAAAACCCCTTCTGAGTATTAGAAGAGAGGAGCACTGAAGGACTTCACAGACTCTGAGTGGAAGCAGAATTTCCATATGACATGGCTGTCTTTTATGATTCTATGTGAGTTGATCAATAAGTCAAATTTTATTTATATAGCACTTTTCACAACAGAAAGTTATCACAAATCAGCTTTACAGAGATCTGGGTCCAAGCGTCCTATGAGCAAGCCAAGGGCAACAGTGGCAAAGAAAAACTCCCTCAGCGCACAAGCAAGAAACCTTGGGAAGAACCAAGACCCATACGGGGGAACCCATCCTTCTCAGGTCAACACCAGAGAGCACAATAGATAACAAAACTGAAGTACATGTAAACTGATAGTAAGTTATAGTAATCTGAAGGTAAAATATTAGTAATATATGAGGGAGAAAGGAAGAGGTGGTCAGTGATTCTGTGGGAGGCTAAAAGCAGGTGCAGAGTTAATAAAACAGCATCCTTGCATGGCCAAGTATGATGCTGAGGATGAGATGAGGCCGAGATTTTGTACAGGGTACACAGAGTCCGGGGCTGGATCAGTGCAACACCATTAGGAACAGGACATCTCGAGGCATGAGGGAGACAAGAGAAAGAAAACCAGACAAAGGGGTTAGTAGGTTCATTGTAAAGCAGGGGCAAAATTGCCCTGCAAAAAGTGTCCATGGGCCAAGCAAGAGAACCCAGCAACAGACAAGCAGAATAGAGAAAGAGAGTGCAGTTGGTGGTTGCCAGAGAGCTAACTAAAAAAAGCTGTAACTATGGTAGTAAGACAGGGTTAATACAAACTAGAGATGATATGAAAACCAGCTCTAACACCAGTACAGAAAGAGTAACTTGAAAGTGAGTGATTAACCAAAAGCTTGTGTGAAAAAATAGGTTTTCTATCTAGATTTAGCTTTGTGAGAAAAGGCTCTTCCTCCTGCATTGTTTTTCTTAATGCGTGGAAATAAGAGTAGATGTACATGATGGGAGATAAGGTATGAGGAGTTCAGTAAGATACTGCGGATCTAAACCATTTACAGATTTATAAGCTAAGAGGAGTATTTTATAGTCAATACAAAATTTAATGGGTAGCCAGTGTAGGTATGAGAGAACTGGGGTGATGTGGTCAAATTTTCTAGGTCTAGTGAACACTCTAGTTTCTGCGTTTTGAGTGAACTAATCAGATACATGGCTTTACATGCCTATTATTCTTCTATTTAACAGATTATTTAAAGGATTACCCACCTCGTTCAATCGGATAGAAAATGTAATCGGAATAACCTCATTCAGACTACTCTATTCTGCCTGAGGTGTATACATGGATGTATTTTATTCCAATTGTGCTTTTAGTCTGATTATTAATGGATTTTAATGGATTTGCTCCTAATTGTTTCCCTGCACAATAAATAAATTATAAAATAGCTTCCTGAGAGAAAAAAGCCTAAAACCTGCACATTTGCTCTGCAAATTCTCTTGTTTTCCCTTTGGAGTTGTGTCCATCTTTTGCTAGCAGTGCTCAAACTTGCAAAGCTCATTTGCTTTGCCAAGCCCACCCTGCAATAGCTCTACGCCCCCCACTTTGGGAACTACTGCAATAAATCACTGCATAGGTCAACATTTCCAAGGGACGCAGATTTGCCATTGCCCAAGATATTGTGGAGAGGGACTGGCCCATTGAATTAAGAATTTTACAATGCCAGAAGGCACGAAAAACGTTTTTCAGTTTTGCACTTTGCACAAGGACATACCCTATGTAAATTAACAGGTGTAAGATATAGCATATTTATTAATGGAACCAATGCCTTAAAAAAATTCTACAACTGGAAACTCAAAATGGACACTCACTGCAAGGAAACCAAGCCTTTCACTAAATTGAAGGGTGGCTGTCTGTGAAAAGATTGGTGTTGTCTCCCTGTGTGAGTTTCTTTCCACAGTCCAAAAAAACATGTTGTTAGGTGGATTAATTATATAAAAGTGTCCAAAGGTGGAAGTGCGAGTGTGTGACACAGGGAAAACACACCAAACTCCTCACAGACTATAACCCGAGGTGGGCCTCGAACTCCAGGACCCTGGAGTTGTGTGACAGCGAAAATCTGTATTGAATCGATCTAAAACTCACATTGTTGAGCTCTCTGAAGAAAAACGTCTGTAATCCACTAAGTGTCAAGTTTCAAGCAGCAGTATTTTACAAATATTTTTTTCTTCTGATCAGTTTCAGATTTTTTTTGTCAATGATAATGAGTTTACTATCTGGGTGGGGGAATATTTGAATGATTGGAAACAAGTCTCAGGCAGTTTCTAGATCAATCAATGAGAGTTGCTTTTCTAGCCCCTCTAGGACATCTTTTCTCAATCCTGGTCATGGACCACCACTGCCCTATACATTTTTGTTTTCATGCTGCTAATACCACTGATATAACTAATGCACTAATTAACAAGTCTCTGCTGTGTCAAAGGGGATGTGTCAGCACAGAGAGCACATTACAACATGCAAAATAGTGGTACTCCAGAATCAGGGTTGAGAAAGGCTTCCCTAGGATGTCGCCAACTGGACTAATACAAAGACTTGCATTCTTAGACTAGAAAGCTACAGCCCTATATATATGTTATTCCTCACACTTATAACTTGCACATTTTTTGATATAATAGGTGTTTTTATAACATATAATCGTAATTAAAATTCTAATATTCTCACACTCTCTTTTGTCATTTTATGGTAACTTGAGTATTATTATAAATGACAATTGTGATTTTATTAAAATAAAGATTATGCTACATTCAAAATTGCTACCATCAGAATCACTATTTAAATCTATTAAATCGCCCAAACCAAATCTCACACATTTTTGATACAATATTATCACCAGGAACAGCACAAATCGATGCACATGCTTTAACAGCGATTTTTTTCCTTGGACAAATGCAGTGACCAATAAATCCCATTCCATAAATGCAATTTTCAAACTACATTATTTTTAGTAATTTTTATTTCTTATTGAATATAATTGACTATTGTGATTTTTAATTTTTTTTATTTAATTTTAATTTTTGCAACAGTTGCTGAAAAAGGACCAAAAGTGCAGGAGAATGTTTGCAATTTGATTTACAGTTACACATTACACAAAACCCGCTTTAAACCCCTGAACTAGCTTCCTGCTATATTCCCAACAGCCTTATTAAAAAGCCTTATTCAACATAGCTTTTTCTTCATCTTATTTCCCATTTGTTTATGCACTACTAATTTAGCAGTCCATGTGGTGTAAATGTTTGTAACAGCCCATATATTTGCATGCACTTGTCATACATTTTTGTCTGACAACATATGCAGCAAGAGGCTAATGTAGTAAATATATGCAACACCCCCTCTTTCAATTCTAATTCAATCACTGTCACTGAAGATGCATTTTAGGCTCATGGAACACCAGATGTAAATGCCTGCGCATCTTGTTGAACAGATCAGTCCAGATGGATGTTTATTCCAGGTATTAACTTGATCTAAGAAAAAGACTTTTAAAAGAAAGCCTATGTGGACTGTTCCCTGTAGTCTCACATGAGTGTCGTATAGCTCTCAGTAGTCCCACTCTCAGTAACCTTGACTACGGAGGCAGTTGACTCTTCTCTATCTGGTTGCTAATGAATAATTCAAGGTTTCTGAAGGGTGGCATGGGAACTGAGAAACACCAGCCCCCTGATGCTTCCCTTTCTCCTACATGCACAGAGCTTAGATTGCTGAATGCCATGCATTTTCTCTCTCTTTTTTTTCCCCCTCCAGAGTCTGACATTGACGCTGCCACTGCTATGATGCTCTTAAACTCCACCCCTGGTCACCACATCGACCCCTGTAAGAGAAAGCCTTCCTCATTTTTTTTCTTTTATTCCTTCTCTGCATCCCTGGTCTTGGCATTTGTTTCTCTTATGAGTGATCAGTCCTCTAAAATTTCTTTTTTCACCATCACATAATTAAACCTCAAATTAGCAACTGCTTATTCCCATCCCTGTGATATCTGCACAGGTCCCCACCCCCTTCATTTTATCCAAGCACTACAGGCATCTGTCTATAAGCAGTCATCAGAAATCTACAGGTATCTCTCTGTAGTAAAGGTGTTTTTGCCAGTGCAGAATATTAGGAAAAAATGCTTATATTCAGATTTTATTCCTGATGTTTTCACTGCAGCCCATCCATTCCATAGGTTTGCTGTATTCCACTAGAAAATTTGATTTTTATTTAATTAAACAAACATCTGTTAGTCAGACTCTGTTTTGGATGGTACCTGTAAATACTTCCTCAAGAACAAGTTTGTGAAATGTTTTTATGAGTTCCTATTGACAGACTGCTTCCATCCCAGAGCTTAGGCTGCAATCTTGATACAAATGTTCCTAGGTAGGACTGTGCAATCAGTACTTTGAATTGTATATTTGTATTCATTCTAATCTTAGAGGGATCTTATTTAAAAGTATCTATTGTAGTTTTGGGGGCATGTTCCCGATTCACGTTGGGAAAAGAAATCGGCGCCTCCGTAAAGCTCGTCAACAGATGGAAGCATGACGTGCTCTACAATCTCCTGATAGACAGTTGTACTGATTTTGGACTTGATAGAACAGAGTGGACCAACACTCTTTCCTGGAGACATGTGGTGGCTCTTGATGCACTGACTCTACCCTCAGTCCACTCCTTGTGAAGCTCTCGCAAGTTCTTGAATAGGCTTTTCTTAACAATCCTCTCAAAGCTGCGGTCATCCCTGTTCCACCTTGAGTAATTTCCATACAACATTTTCCCCTTCCAGTAAACTTTCCATTAATATGCTTGGATAAAGCACTCTGCTATTCCAGCAGTGACCTTCTGGGGCTTACAGTCCTTGTTGTGGGTGTTAGTGATTGTCTTCTGGACAACTGTAAAGTGACCAGTTTTTCCCATGATTGTAGTTGAGTGTGCTGAATTAGACAAAAATGCACTGTATTTATACTGTCTGAATAGTAATTTACTCAAATATACTA
Organism: Hoplias malabaricus; assembly: GCF_029633855.1. Taxonomy (NCBI): domain Eukaryota; kingdom Metazoa; phylum Chordata; class Actinopteri; order Characiformes; family Erythrinidae; genus Hoplias; species Hoplias malabaricus. The sequence goes on from NC_089807.1 coordinate 23,006,617, forward strand.
ACAACTTGACAAACTGGGTTCCTGATGTTCATGAGCTATAATGCTATAATTGCAGGTTGTAAGCATGTCACTTTATTTAAAATAAATGTAAAATATTTATTATTATTAATTATATAAATTATAAATTATTTATTTATCATTATATATAAATATGACAGATATCAATATTTTTCTGAACAAAATTGAACTTTTCCATGATATTCCAATTTTTTGAGACCTTTCAAGACCTTAGACTCAAGCTGTAACCCGTATAACCACAGTCTAATTAGTGTTGCTCTCTCTTCACAAATCTTTATCCTCATTAAGCATATCACTGTAGTCTTCTGGAGCACTAATGAAACTTAATCACTCTCAGAGCCAAGTATGCTATCAGAAGACTCCTTAACAGACATGCCTTGGTTGAAGCATTTTTGTGGTCATTAAGCCTGCCATGATTTTTTGTCATTCACTGATATAATGAAAATGTAATAAAATAATAAAGCAATTAAACACCATTAAAGATCAAAGAACTTTTAGCAAAAACTTAGTATTATTCAGGCAATGGAATTGGAATACCAAAATGTTTAAATGTCCTAAATATATAAAACAAACAAAATACAAATCCACATATTGGATTACAGATTAGGATGACCAGAGAACAAAACAGAGTGACTGGCTAAAATATTAGAGACATTCATTCTTATGTAAGCTAATATGCAAATAAACAAAATGAGCAAAATTCAGCAAAATGCCACTGTCCACAGAAAATCGTGTATCTCTAAAATAGTAATTTTGCAGGAGAAAAGCATTTCTGTTTGTCCATTCATCATACAATTTTCATACAATGTGAAGGACAGCTGCTGTGTTCAAATAATGTAGTAAACTAAAAATGGACAAAAATGGAGAATATATGTTTTTCTTGGACTGCGATGATCATTTATTGAGGCAATGTCCATATATTATACAATAACTTGATAACATAATAGTGACAAGCATAATTTTCATTGCTTTTACTGCATTTTCATTGCTTTTACTGCATTTCCGTTCAGCTATTTTCTAGTCTCCATGCTAAAAATGGTGCATAAATTAACTTGCAGTTTTTGGCAATGTATTATTACATGCAGGCCTGATGGACTAATAATTTTCCATGTTTTGATTCCAGGCAACCCCGACAGCCCCATGGATTTATCCCGGACTGATTCAGTCCTGGTGAGCAGTGACCCCAAGCAGGACCACAACTACAGCAGCTCCTCTTTTCAGCGCTGCCCCTCCCGTTCTTCCTCCTCTTCCTCTTCACCCTCACTGTTTTCTTTGGAAGAGGGTGTTGGTGGTGGTGGTGCTGGTGGTGACGTGGCTCAGGTTCGGCGAGCTGGCAGTGAGGGATTCCACAGCGATGAGGACTCAGAGGAGGAACATGGCCCTCAACGGCCCACAATGAGCCCCCAGCGCCCAGCCAGCCTGAAGTGCCCAGCTCCCTGCAAGAGGGCAAGACGCGATGCGAGGCCTGAGCTGGATGAGGAGCTGAAGGAGGCGGCCGGGTCCCTCCTGCACCTGGCCGGCATTCGCTCCTGCCTGGACCTGTCTAAGCGCACAGCCATGGTCTCCAACAGCAAAACAACAGGAAAGCATCAGAAATGAGGCATGTGCATGCTTAGACTATGTGCTCCTCTCACCCATTCTCCTGACCCCTGGACTGTGTCACGGTGATTGTGCCTCTTCACCTTTTTTTTTTTTTTTTTTTTTTTCCCTCATCAGATTATGTTTTTCCCCCAGATTATGTTAAGCCCATTGTTTTTCTATAAGATAATCACTCTTCCCAACTCAAGCTATGGCAATAGTACCATTCACACAGGAGAACTAAGCCATATGAAGCCTTTTGTGTGAGGACAGACAAAAGTGAGATTGTCGTAGTGTGCGTGTTTCACATGGCAAACATGCACACGCCTTCCTGAAAGTGTAGGATCAAGCTTTATGGAAGTTTTGGGTTTTTTTTTTTTTATTTTTTTTTTTTTAAATAACCATTCAGGCTTTTTTGCATGCTTCCTCTTCAAATCAGTGTCCTCCTTTTTCCAAGTGAACTTGGTGTTTATAGAGAGAATGAATGCATGTCTATCACCTACATGGAACTTACCACATCTTTGTCCCACTATTGAATTACTAAGCACTAGTTGATTAAAAAAAAATACTCAAAAAAAAAAAAAAAAAAAAAAAAATATATATATATATATATTTTTTTTTTTTTTTTTTTTTTTTTTTTCTTTGTGTAGACCAAGTGTCCTCTGTCATCTATCATACAAAGAGAAATGCAATAATTATCATCTGACTTACCTGTTGGCATTACTAGTTGTCTTGGTCTGCTTTAGTTCCCCTACCAGTGTTAGGAATCAGTGGGGATGAAAGTGGTGTGAATCAGCTGTGGCTTTTTTTTTATTGGCAAAATACCTAATTTAATTTGATGGTATTGGATCAAAAAATGAACTTGATTGACATGTTGGAGTGCCACTGGGAGAATTTAAAGGTACACTAATTAAGATTAATATAAGGATAGATCATGGTCTGGTCTCCCCCTACAGCTGCGTGAGGAAGAGGAGGGAGTAGAGGGCAGTTTCCTACCCTTCTCCAAATGTTACATAGTGACGTTTCTGTAGTGCTGAGAGAGGAATAGCAACAACAGAGGCTCTATTCTCTCTATTAGAGGTCTGTGGAGAATCACCGTTATGTTAAAGCTGTAATTATAAGGTAAAAATACTGCCTAGTGTTCTTTTAAAATTGAGCCTTCATCCTAAACTGATTTATTATAGAGCCTTTATCCTTAAAGAAAGAATTTGACTTTGTCACATGAACCTGCCTCTTTCTCTTCTACTGCCTTTTTACCACTGGTGTTTTCTCTTCCTTTTCTTTGTCAGTGTTTTTGTGCACAAACTGAAACTGAACTTAGGAGCAAATCTTTTCAATTGTTTTTTCCTCTCCCTGTCTGTTTACAACCTATGCAAAATCGGCAGCCATGGTAGCTATGATTCAACGCTTGTATATATTTCTTTGTGCATGCTTGTTTAACATGTGCTTGACTGCACTTTCCAACTAATGCACTGAAAATATCTCCTGAATCTGAATTGGCTACAGATTATTGACCTTCGTAAGAAAAGCTGCTCTGACACATGATAATTTCCTTTAGGCGTAGTAGGTTCCTGTTATCTCTTCCTAACCCAGGCAATAGAAATGGTCGAATACACAATTGTTTTTGATGGTCAAGATTGTTGAGCTTGTTTTTCCCTCAAAGTATAGGGCAGGATGGGAAGTATGTCCATTTGTAAATGTTTAGGTATGTTTTATAGTGGTTTTGTTTAAGGTTTAATTGTCATTGAAACTTCAAACATTCTCCTGCCGTTTTTTTAATTTTATGGTAAATGTTGTAAATAATTAATTTTTAAAAACCCACAATAAATATGAAAAAAAAGTATTAATGCTACATTCACAGCAGTGGCGGATGCTGGTCTTTCAAGGAGGGGAAGCTCAGTATCGGCCTACATCATAAAATGTGTCGGTTTATTTATACATAAATTCTACCCTCCGTTCCTTTTCAAGAAAATTATCTGTGACCCTGTCGTACCAACAAGGCGTCTTTTCCAGGGACTTCCAGCAGAGCTAGGCTGTTTGAACGGCCTTGGCCCATGTGAAGTGTGTCCACCTGTGCTCCCACGGATCTTTACACCAAAGGATCGCTGATTCGCTCATTTCGCTGTCAATCAAAAAGGGATTCAACCTCAGACAGATCATCCAATCATCATGCAGAAGCTGAGCATCCGGGCCAGCCGAGGCCAGCCCACTGCCCCATAGACCCCCAGAGACACTGAGCGTCCGATGGGCGGGACAAAGCCCAGCATTTATCCAATGACTCGTCTCGTTTCGCTGCACTTCGCTTCTTCGCTATTGAACTCTGTGGACGCTCAGTGTCCACGCTGTTTAAAGCACTGTGAAACTGCGGGAATGATTGAGAGGAAAGCCGCGTCTTTACCAGTGATAAGAAGCTGATTCTGAACAAAACTTGAGCGCGTTGTAGTGCATATTTATTCAATGACATGTACACACAACGATATATATCTGATCACTTATTTTTTTACATTTTAGGGGAAGCTGAGCTTACCTTGCAGTCTTAGAGCAATGATTCACAGTCACTAACATCTAAAACCCAATATTTAAATCTTCTAAACCAAAATGCCAGCTCTTTTCCCTTGATGGAACTCATAATGAATGCATTGCTTGCCATTCTACTTCTACTAGGTCATTTTTCATTTAACAGAATTATTTTTTTTAATACTACACTGTTATCATAAAATAACAAAAACGCAAGAGAATGTTTGAACTTTAAATTACAATTATACATTACACAAAAAATGCTTTAAAACTTGTTCAGTCAGTACTTCTTCAGTACATGCTTCATTTATAAAAGCTCTTTGTCAATTAGGCCTAGTTCATTGGACATAGTAAAAAAAATAATAATTATACTAGCAAAAATCAAGAGAAGCATGATAGATCTTTAAGGATGAGCTCTGAGTTAAATGTCACTTAGTGTGAGGTTAAATGACAAGTTCCAAAGTCAACAGGTTTTGTGATATGCTCATTGGTCCCTGAATATTACTGCCATTCAGAGTAACAGTTTGATTAAGTAATCAAAACAGGAATATTGCTTCATATGTGCTACATGCAAGCTACCCATCCTGGACATTTAATTCATATAAGGACATAAGAACCTTACCAAAGTACCACATTCAAACCAATGGCTTTGTTAGTACCATGCAACATTTTGAGTAGGTTGTGGTGTTTAACTAATGCAGAGTATAGCCTTACTTTCATATCATTTCATATCACTTAAGTAATGCTAGTTAAATGCACAAGAGTGTTAGTTTTAACTTGTAGCACAGATGTAGCAGTATTAGCATCCCATTACTTGGACATATGACCCAATGGCATTCAGGGGGAAATATATGTTGGTTTACTACATGTTTGATTGGGACAATTTTTGGAAATACCATATTTATCTTTCCCAAAAATAAAACATCTTCTCTTTATTCAGGCTTGTTGCATTCTACAGAATGACACAATTTAAGAGTCTGTAGTCTGTACTACAGTTGACATTAGTGCTTGTTTGAATTACCTGCCAAATGGACTAGCGAGAGGGGTTTAATATTTGTGCGGAATCATTTAAAGGAGATGTTCATGATTTTAATCAAAGACTTTTTATAAAAGCTTGAGGATGTTTCCTCACCACTTGCTAGCTGTCCAGGCTGTCTATAAATGCTTAAAAAAACAAAGGGTCTTGGTCTGGTATGCTAGTCTTTCTCTCTCTGGTCACAACAGAGGAACTAGACAATGAAGAGACCTCCAGGAGGATCTGAGGAGGATATGGCTGTATCCCTGGCCCATAGGTGGGTAATACTGACTTATTTTTGCTTTCCATATTACTTAAGGTAGACCTGACTCTAAATTCGGCAGAGCGCTAATGGCATGAAAGTAAACACAGACTCAATACGTTCCACATTAAAGAGAACGCCTACGATTGTGGGGAAAAGCTGTTCTATCTGGTTTGTTTATCTTTTAAGGTTTTTTGTACATGGTTGAAATTTCCCGTCTGTAAGTTTTTATTCAGTTTGAATTACGGCACGGTGGCACAGCAGGTAGTGTCGTAGTCACACAGCTCCAGGGACCTGGAAGTTGTGGGTTCAATTCCTGCTCTGTGTGACTGTCTGTGAGGATTTGGTGTGTTCTCCCATTGTCCGTGTGGGTTTCCTCTGGGTGCTCCGGTTTCCTCCCACAGTCCAAAAACACATGTTGGTAGGTGGATTGGCGACTCAAAAGTGTCTGTGAGTGTGTGTGTGTCTGTGTTGCCCTGTGAAGGACTGGCGCCCCCTCCAGGGTGTATTCCCACCTTGCACCCAATGATTCCAGGTAGGCTCTGGACCCACCGCGACCCTGAACTGGATAAGCGGTTACAGATAATGAATGCATGAATTAATTACTTGAGATGTTTAGTTTTGTATGTTTGATTGTAGCATTTTCAGTCTGTGTTCACTGTCATACAGTTAGTGCTCTTCTGAATACGTCATCAGTTCCACCATAAGTAATCAGAAACAGTAAAAATAAGTAAATATTATAGAGCAGTAGATTGGTTGGTGTTCTCTCTGTTGTCTGAAAAAAAAAGTCCAGATGCCTTTTCTGTGATGTGAGCAGAGAGAGTGAGCCTAGTATACCAAGTGTTGTTTTTTTTTATTATTAATTTGTTTATTAAAATTGTGAACATTGCCTTTTTTAAAGACGCAGAACTTCTGAACGTAAACCAGAGAAAGCATAAGGTCCCCACATTTGTAAGCGTTGCCTTTAAAAAGCACAGCAGTAGTACAGAGCTCAAAGCTGAGACTAATATCATTACTATCACATATTTATTTATGTGTAAAGCAGGCTCTGGTTTCTACAGTCATACAACAGAAGTTGTCCTGCCAAAATAGAACACTTATAAAAGACTACAAATGTGTGGCATTTATTGTTAAGCTTAAGGGTAGTTCATTTGAAATCCATGACCTGTGCCTACACAATTTAGTCACTGCCAGAGATACAGCTTATTGAGTTAATACAGGCTGTCTTCCTCTTAGTGTTTGGAGAAATTTGGGGCATATATTTTGGCAAAGACTTCTCACAGCAAAAATCATTAGATTTTCAAAGATCATCAGGTTCTGTAGCTAGTTTGAAACTTTTTCAGCAACACAGTCAGTTCTGAGTGGTGGGGGGAAAAACAAGGTTCATGTTCCAAACGTGTTTTTATCACTGATGGCATGCCTTCTGAGAGTGTCTTTCATTCAGTTACTGCCAAATATTTAGTGCCCTTTTTTGTTAAGAAATTGTGACAGATTATGTATTTTGGCCCTGGAAAGGTGCCATCTTTCTGAAAACATTCTGACAAAATTATCACAAAGTAAAAGTTCAGTCATTGCTAGTGTTTTTAATGTAATTGTCTTTTTTCGTGGACAGCCATATGAACTGCCAACAGCATAGGAGACCTTTCAGCCAGAAATTTATGTTCCTTGTTCAAAATGGTGGATGAATTATGTTGGTTTTTGATTGAATTTAGATTAATTAAATAGTGAATGAGAACAAACTGCCAATTGAAACATGGACAAGACTTGTAACATCAGATCCAGATTTGTCTCTGATTTTCATCCATATTTAGTGATGAAACAACATGGCTTAGCCTGGAGTGCTGTATAGCGTGACACCATTAATCACAGTGCCCTACTTATTCCTCCAGTCTGCAATAGTTGTCTGTTCTTTCTCATAGGATTTTGGAAGTATTTTGATTTTCATATTCTCCTTCCCTGTCCACAATATTTGTGAGGACACCATTACATGATGAAACATGATTTTCTGTGTTGCTCTCATTTTGCTAACTCAAGTTGCCAGCTCAGTATCAGTTTGTTACTGTCTCTCCTGTCTGTCAGACAAACATTGTTGTTTTTGTATGCTAACCTCTGTTCAAAAAATGTTTATAAAGTTTATTTTCGCCAAAGATATGCAATTGCATTATATATGGTATTACTGAATAAAATGTGCTTGTTTTACATGTGTTCTCCTGAGGTTTTTTTTAATGATAAATTAAGTTTTCTCATGACCCTTCTCTGAATACAGGAGCAACTTTACATCCGGTGTTGCCAATACACTTTATATTAAATTCAGAGAATGTTTCCCCCATTTTCAAGCTTGCTGGTCTGATTTCGCTGGGAAAATATCTAGTGTTTGTACACAACAGTGGCTCTTAAATGGGTAAGAAACTAACTGGCTCAACCAAAAATGTTTGGATTGTTGACAGCCCTCCGAACGTTGAAGATCGTGTTCTATAGGTAGGTAATACTGAGTTGTGTGCTCTTTCATGTGTATTAATTAATGTGGAACTCATTTCGACTGCTAACTTGATGTTAAAAGTAAGTTGCAGAACGTGGAACCGAACTAAACCGCTCGAGTTACAAATTGGTTTCTCAGAAAATTTCTCAGGCTTGTGCAGTGGCGCCATCTGCTGTTTTCAAAATCAAATGAGGCTAAGTATCTAAATATTGGTGTCACTTGCTGTAGAAGAGAAAGTGAATGAGTTAGTCTACACTCCTCCTAATATTCCATCCATCCATTATCTGTAGCTGCTTATCCAATTTAGGGTCGCGGGGGGTCCAGAGCCTACCTGGAATCATCGGGCGCAAGGCGGGAATATACCCTGGAGGGGACGGCAGTCCTTCACAGGGCAACACAGACACATTCACACCTACGGACACTTTTGAGTCGCCAATCCACCTGCAACGTGTGTTTTTGGACTGTGAGAGGAAACCGGAGCACCCGGAGGAAACCCACGCAGACACGGGGAGAACACACCAACTCCTCACAGACAGTCACCCGGAGCGGGAATCGAACCCACAACCTCCAGGAGCTGTGTGACTGCGACACTACCTGCTGCACCACCGTGCCGCCCCTCCTAATACTCGTCTTTTTTTAAATCCATACATTATACCTTTTCTCTCTCTCTCTCTCTCCCTCCCTCCCTCCCCAAATCAAATTTATTTGTATAGCGCAAGGGCGTAGAATAGCATAGACGCAAGTGACGTGTCCCCACCAATATCTAGCTATTATTGAATGGTCCCCACCAGGGTCGGACTGGGACAAAAAAATCTTCCCCTGCATTTTGGACCAGACCGGCCCACCACATTCGATAACGCATACCTTAGCTGTCTCTTCAATGTGTATACAAAATTTGCAACTCTTTAAAACCATGTTGGTGAGTGGTAGCTTTACAAATAAACCTAGAATTATTGGATTCTCTTGTAAAGAAGCTCACAGCTGCATTGGCATAGGCAACAGACAAAATTATAATTTTAAAAGGTGTGATATTCTCTCATTTCTGTACATTGTCCCTAATCACCCACATAAAAACTGTCTAACACATTTTGTCCAGGGCCAAAATGTAGCTTAGCCTTGGTCTAGTCTACTACTCACCCTGCAAACAAAAATAGTATAATAATGAAATTAGAATGCTGCCCGCTGATTTACTGTTATTGTTAGTGAATGGTGGTTTTAAAAAGTGTTCTCACACTTAAGACTATTTAATTCAGGATGGAAGACATAAAAGTACTAACCTAGGCTTGTACACAATGTCTTATAAATAGCCGCTGGTAAGCACATTATTAGCCTATTTCACCTGCGTTTACAATACAAACTAACTTGGACATTATTTTATTGACGTTTTCATTTTATCAGATTTATCAAAGTTGCTTTAGCCTACTCATTACATACCACAACCCTGTGTCCGAAATGGCTCCCTGTTCACTGTTCCCTATCCCTATATGATTCACTATATCATACACTATTATAGAGAACTGAATTCAGTAGGGTAGTGAGTTATTTTGGACACTACCTCATGTGGGATTTTATCAAACAACGAAATGGATTATAGGCAATCTGATATCTGTTAATGTAAATGGGTTGTACACTACTCTTTGCAGTGCACTGTGGGATTGTTTGAGGGCACTGAAAATTGTCCACTATGTTTTTGGACACTACTACAAATTGGCGGAACCCCAAAATAGTGCACTATATAGGGAATATAGTCATTAATTCATTATCGCGGTGGGTCCAAAGCCTACATGGAATCATTGGGCGCAAGGCAGGAATACACCCTGGAGGGGACACCAGTCCTTCACAGGGCAACACACACACACCTACAGACACTTTTGAGTTGCCAATCCACCTACTAATGTGTGTTTTTGGACCATGGGTGGAAAATGGAGCATGCGGAGGAAAACCACGTGGACTCAGGGAGAACACACCAGCTCCTCTCCTCACAGACAGTCACCTGGAGCGGGCCTCGAACCCACAACCTCCAGGTCCCTGGAGCTGTGTGACTGTAACACTACCTGCTGCACCACCTATGCTGTTACATATATTCTTAAATTAAAAAAAGAAAAAAAATTGCAGCTATTTCAGGATTAGTGTGAAGATCTGTTGTTAGACTATTTGTTGTATTTTTACTGTATATTATCGCAGTTACAGGCATATTCAGGTTGTTGATTGCTTTAAAAAATGCTAAAAATTACTGCTTTGAAAAACTTGTACAGTAGGAATACACCCTGGAGGGGGCGCCAATCCGTCATAGGGCAACACACACTCCCACATTCACTCACACCTACGGACACTTTTGAGTCGCCAATCCACCTATCAGCGTGTGTTTTTGGACTGTAGGAGGAAACCGGAGCACCCGGAGGAAACTCATGCTAACACGGGGAGAACACAAAACATAAATATGATAAATCTCTCCTCAATTATGACCAGTACTGCTCTCTAGATGTAGAATCGGCAGTCCTAAAAGTGGGCAATGCTTATGTCACTATTACCCAGAACAATCACAAGGCTACCATAGATACGCCTCCTCTCTGAGTCAAAGAGACTGGTGAGCTAAAGCTTAAGAGCCATTAGTAAACGAGCTAGCCATCCAGCTGTTCGCCAAGCTATGGGGAGGGAATGAAAGGCATAAAGGGCACAATCAGATCGCAAAACAATACAGAACAAGCCTGAATGGATTAAGTCTGAGTACAGCAGTGATAGCAGCAACACTCAGCGTGTTTATCAGCAGAGATATCAGTCGCATTTGAACGGTGCGCAGAGCAGAGTAACATCGGCAGTACAGCAGAGATAGCTGCCACATTGGGCCGGCATGTACAGCACATTAGCAGTGGTGATAAAAGATACACATGGTTGGCAGTACACTAGAGTATTTGTGTGAGCAGCAGTGGTAGAAAGCACCAATTTGGACACACTCTAGAAGGTATACGGTTTGTGCACATATATATGATAATATAAATAATCACACAAAACCACACCACAGAAACAAAAAACAAAAGACGTCCATAGGTTTGTACATGAATGACTGTATAATGCCAATTCTAACCGCCTATGCCATTTTATTGTGAAATGTTATCTTGTGTAAAATGACAACTGCAATTCAGAGTAAAAACCCTCAGGGTTGTGTTGCCATGGTAATGTAAATAGCATTCTGTTCTCCAGTGATAGAGAGCCGTGAGTCATGCATGGTCATTAGTATTGCACCATGCCCATACTGTTCTCAGAGAGCTCTGAGGAGCATATTTTGGTCATTTTGAGGAGAGATTGATCATATTTCTGTTTTGTGTTTTTTATTTAAACTTTGCTGAATGTTTCATGTAACACCCATCTTTAGAATTATACATTTTAGAATTATAAATTTCAAAATGGGTTCCCACTTTAAAAGCGTATCACACTCACGTCTGTTCTGCTGTAACTCTACAGTGCTGCTGGTGTCTGCGACTAATTTCCAGGAACTATTGAGAGACTCTATGATCTGCAATTGCTGTAAAAAACTGGGCCAGTCCAGTGTCAATCAGGCCGCTGATCTATGGAAGACCAAACCTGCCATTAATATTGGCTGTAACTACTTATCCAGTTCAGGGTCGCCGTGGTCCGGAGTTTACCTGGAATCACTGGACGCAAGGCAGGAAAACACCCTGTAGGAGGCGCAAGTCCTTCGCTGGGTGACACACCCTCACACATTCACTCACACCTTTGGACACTTGAGTCACCAATCCACCTTCCAATGTGTGTTTTTTAACTGTGGGAGGAAACCCATGCTGACACAGGGAGAACACACCCAACTCCTGACAGACAGTCACCTTGAACCCACAACCTTGAGGTCCCTAGAGCTGTGTCACTGTGACACAAACATTCCTATTGGTTGATCAATGCCCGATGATGTAGATCAACTGCACGTCTTGCTCCATCAGCGGTATAGTAATGGTGGCCTTGATATTCCCATAGCACAAGTCGATGGAAAACTGGAACAGCTGTCTCCCCGCACTTATTCTTCTCCCAGAAATGGAGCTGTAGGAGACATTTTTCTCTATGCAGCTCTTCTGCTCCAGGGATGTAGAGATGGATCAGCATGTTTGCTTCCTTTCACATTGAATTTATTCATTTTTTCTGAACTCCGGAAGTGAGATCACATGATTGATTGAGACATTCAGCTTTATTCAAACAGTAAACACGTCTATGAATGTATGACACGGGACCGGAGGCATGATTGGACACATGAAATGGCATGGCATCACACTTAACAAGCGGATACATACATTGTTCCATTTCATTGAGGTGAGACTGCTGCTCTGAGCAGATCCGACATCAACCTGCGCTCTGACATTTGTGCTCTCAGACACTTTTAGGATCAACCGCACTGTTCTGGACTTGACTGAATGTGAAAAACCTGTCCCTTCATTAGCATACATTGATGAGGAAATACAGAAATAAATAAAATAATAAATGAAAAAAAGAGTAAATAATATGAATATGTAAATCAAAGAAAAGTAAAGTATATTAATACCGTTTTAAAAATAAATTATACAGGAATTAATATAAAATAGTAAATAATACAGAAATAAATATATTATGTAATAAATAAATGCAGAAAATTAAAAACATAAATATACAAATTATAAATAATATATAAATGTAATTTAACTGCAACACTGAATTGGATAAACTATTATAGACAATGAATAAATATAATTTATTTATTCAACTTTTGTTTTTACATTCCTCATTTTTCTTTCTTTAATTCCACTTTCGAATGTATGTATGTGTGTGTGTGTGTGTGTGTGTTGCCCTGTGAAGGACTGGCGCCCCCTCCAGGGTGTGTTCCTGACATGCGCCCAATGATTCCTGACCAACCACGACCCTGAATTGGATACGCAGTTACAGACAATGAATGAATAATTCCAGTTTAATTTATTTATTTATTCATTTTTAGTTTTGGGCGGAACGGTAGCGCAGCAGGTAGTGTCGCAGTCACACAGCTCCAGGGACTTGGAGGTTGTGGGTTGTAGTCCTGCTCCGGGTGACTATCTGTGAGGAGCTGGTGTATACTCCCCGTGTCCGTGTGGGTTTCCTCCGGGTGCTCCGGTTTCCTCCCACAGTCCAAAAATACACGTTGGTAGGTGGATTGGCGACTCAAAAGTGTCCGTAGGTGTGAGCGAATGTGTGTGTCCCCTCCAGGGTGTATTCCCACCTTGCGCCCATTGATTCCATGTTCTGTCTGAACCACTTGTGCCAGGGCAACACACGGTAACACACCATCACTATGAGTGTCACTGCGGCATTGAGAATTATTCCACATAATTCCTGCTCTGTGGTGGTACCCTAGGGCTCTTAGCCTTGAAAAAACAAAAGTATGCAGAGCAGTCTATAGTTTTACAACTAAAAATGCTGCTCTATGATGAACTGTGCAGTGAGTTCAATTTATAAACCACTGGCCTAGTGGTTTATAAAGGGCTATAATTTATTAAATACCTTGGTTAGCAACTTGGAAAAGAAGCTGATAACATCCATATAATATGGATTATACATCCATATAATCTATATATATATATATATATATATATATATATATATATATATAAAAATAACAAAATATGACCCAATATATTCCTTGTGTACTAGAGTTGAAAACTAAACAGTTGGCTCACATTGGCTTATTTAATGTTTTTTAATGTCCTTCATTGACATGTAAATAAAAGCCAAACTTGTTAAAACAACAGAGGAAATACAGTTGTACCACTGGGCATGCAATGATTTGACACTCACATAATTAAAATTTATACAATTTCTTTATTGTCGAAAACTGCATTGTGTTGTCGAATAGTACAATTATGCCCTTTAGCTTTGAATTTTAAAGCCACTATCCACTCCTTTGTTAAGTATATAAAAATGTATGTTAAGGAATAGCATTTACATGTGAATTATTATGGCGGTGATATACTGATTAAGGAGTACATGTGAAATAGATAAGTGAGTGTCTCTCCAGAACTGATGCACAATATTTACTCCTTTCTCTGGCAGCATTTGATTATGTCTTTATGTGTATTTATTGGATGTGCATTTATTTATAAGAAAGAATGTCTAGCTGTTTACCTATTCAGTGTAGGTCTGATTTCAAAGCAATATTTTCACTGTAAAATTACAGCTTCAAAATAATTGTGATGGTCCACTCACCGTAGATAGGGGCATTACAGCCCAGAGCCCAGAGCCCAATGCTTACTTCCACAACAAACAACAGTAGTGCAAACACATCATCTGGTTCCTGCAACACAATCCTTTAGGCACTGTTGTATTGTTTTTTTTTTCTTTGGATCTGAATTGTACCATTTCTCCTATAAAATTTTGAACTGTTTTAGAGATCACACATTCCCTGTTTTAAACACCTTTGATAAGAACAGCTGTTAACTTTACGACAGTGCACCAGGAACTCAGATGATGTTTATGGCCTAGGTTGTTTATGGCTTGTTCACGACAGTGATGTGTTACGACAGTTCCTGGTGCTTCCAGATCCTGTTTTAGGTAAAGATCAATCCATGTGTGAAGTTGTAAAATGGGTATAAAGATGTGTGCCTCTTACAAACTATTAGATCAGTCTGAGATTCAGCCTGTGACCAGATCATTCTGAGATCAGTCTGAGGATCAACCAGAGTGCTCAATAAACAGCATTATATCCAGACTGGTCTCCTCTCTTTACTTTGAAACCACCAGAAGACAAGTTTACAACAGCACCCTTCCGAGTCTGCACGATCACTGCCATTGCCCTACTATTCATTGCTGCCATCTCTATGGCTGACACCAAAATTGTTAGGGTGCACTTTCCACAGCCCCTGAGGTGCTAGCTTCTGACACTCCAAGGAGTTTGGCTTTTCTCCTATGGCCATTTAGTAGTTGACATTAATGCTCCCTGTCCCTGGGGCCCCTCTACTAGATGTGGCACCACATATGGGGACAGGGGATGATTCAACAATGTTACTCTCATCACTACTGTCACAACCTCATCTGCAAGTGGCCAGAGAACATACTCTTAACCCAGCTAAAGGGTGCTCCAGAAACACTGAAACATTTGCAGCTGTTCGATTGTCATGGTTCTGTTTTCCATATACTCTGCTTTTTTGCTTTTCCGGTGAAATTCGGTACCTGGAACTGGATATTTATTGCCGGACCGCCTACCGCCTACCTATCGTCTTGTCATTCTACACAACAAAATGCAGACATGCAACACAAATTACAAAAATCCCCAAGCTTCAGTACACTCTCAGAAAAAAAGGTACAGTAGAGGTGCATTATTGGTCACTAAAGGTACAAACTGTGTAAATGTACCTTTAAAGGTACAACAGTGTTTAAAAGTCTAGTTTTGTTCCTTAAAAGTACATTACATTCTTTTCTCCAGAAGAGATTCATGCTTGTAATCTTTCATTATAGAACTTTGTCATATAAAATACATAATAAAGTCCTGGAGATAAAACTGGGTGTATGAAATCAACACAATTTTATAATCTACAATTATGATAAAATAAGATACAATTATGCTCCCTCATTAAAGGTACAAAAACATGTATCCTTGTGGGTACCACCACAGTGACAACATTTTCTGACAGTCACATTTGTTTTTATCTCACAATCACAGCTCATAAAATGATGTTATGGTCTTTTGTAGAGATTCAACCATTCCATTGAGAGATGGACAATCCTTCATGTTACTGCTGCCATTGTTGTTGTCTTTTTTTTTTTTTTATCCCATGTTTGCCCTTAGACTTGGTGCATTGTGATGCCACCACCCACATTTTGGTTGTAGTGGAAAATGAACCATGTACTAGGCACCAACAAGCGAGTAGAGTGGGGTACAGCTGGGAAAGTGGCACTTGACGTTGGAGTACATTATTTCTGGTCAAGCACTGAGGAAAGCCTCCAGTATAAGCCCAGCTAACCAAAAGGATGTCTTTTCTGACGTCCTAACTTTAACAACGTCCCCAGCACTCATAAAACCATGTTAATGTTATTAATGTCTTTTATTATACCACAAACATTATTTTGTAGGGTCTTAGAAACTGTTCAGAGGATGTTTTTTCCTCAGAATGTTTGTCCTCAGAATGGCTTTCAACTCTCACCTCTGAGAGAACTTCTCACATGTTTCGGGGGAGGTAGGTGGAATGGAGTCTGAATGGACACTGTTCCATTGTCTTCCATTGTGGATTCAGCTGCTTATAGCTGTAGTCAAAAGCTTGCCGGTGCCTGTTATGGTGGCAACCCAAGAACCCGCTGGTGGACACCAGGGGTGAGGGAAGCTGTCAAACGGAAGAAGGAGGTTTTCAAGCTTGCCTGGCTTGGGGAACTCCCAATTCCACAGATGGGTACCAGCAGGTGAAAAAGGCTGCATCTGTGGCAGTTGCAGAAGCAAAATCCAGAGCATGGGAGGAGTTTGGAGAGGCCATGGAGAATAACCTCCAGGTGGCCTCAAAGAGGTTCTGGAAATCACTCCAAAAGCTCAGAAGGGGGAGTGGGGACACTGTCCAAGCAGTGCTCAGTAAGAATGGTGAAACTCTGAACTTGACTGAGTGTATTTTTTGGGCATTGGAAGGAGCACTTTGAGGAACTCCTAAACCTGAGAGACATGCCTCCTGTGCAGGAGGTAGTGCCAGAAGTGTCTGTGGTGTCAGATTCCATTTCCTTGGCTGAAGTCACTGAGGTGGTGAAAAAACTTCGCAGTGGCAAAGCCCCGGGAGTGCATGAGATTCGCCCAGAGTTACTGAAGGCACACGATACTGTTTAGGCTGTCTTGGATAACACGCCTCTACAATGGACCTCAGGAACGGTGCCTGTGTATTGGCAAAAGGGGGTGGTGGTTCCCATTTTTAAAAAAGGGGACTGGAGAAAGGGTGCCAATTATCATGGCCTCACACTTCTCTGGTTCAGCCTCCCTGGGAATATCTATGCCAAGGCGCTGGAAAGGAGAATCTGTTTGATAGTCGAACCTAGGATTTTGGAGAAACAATACAAATTTTGTCATGGCCGTGGAGCTATGGACCAACTCTTTACTTTTTTACAGATGACTGAGGGGGCGTTGGGGTTTGCTACTCCACTCTACACATGCTTTGTGGATTTGGAGAAGGCTTATGACCATGTTCCCCAAGAGATTCTGTGGGAGGTGCTTTGTGAGTATATGGTGCCAGGGTCAATCCGGGTCACTGGATCCTTGTATTCTCAGAGTTTGAGTTGTGCTCGCATATTCGACAGTAGGTTAAGCTTGTTCTATGCCGGCATTGCACTCCTTCAGGGCTGAGCCTTGTCTCCACTCCTGTTCCTGATGTTCATGGACAGGGTGGTGAGGTGTAGCCTGGGACAGAAAGGCTTCCAACGAGGGGCTTGGGAGGTGTCATCTCTACTGTTTGCTGACAGTGTTGTTCTTCTGGATTCTTTGCACGGAGGCCTCCAGTTCTCATTTGAGCAGTTTGCAGCCAAGTGTGAAGCAGCCAGTATGCGGATTAGCATCTCCAAGTCTGAGGCCATGGTTATTTCCCGGAAAAAGATGGCATGTTCCTTTCAGATAGGGGGTGAGTACCAACCCCAAGTGAAGGAATTCGAATATCTCGGTTGATGGGAAGAGGGAACATGAGTTTGCAAGTGGGGCCTTGGCCAAATGGTTAGAGGACCAGGCTTGGTACTGGAAGGTTGCCGGTTCAATCCACAGGACCGACAGAAACATCCATGGCTGAAGTGCCCTTTGCTGGGAATGGCCTTACTGGGGGGGGTGTGTTCACAGCCCCTAGTGTGTATGTGTTCACTGCCACAGATGAGTTAAGTGTGGAAGACACATTTCGTTGTACAGTGACAAATAATTGCACATTATATTACATTAGGTTGACTGTAGGTTAGGTGCAGCATCTGCAATAATGCGGTCACTGTACCAGACCATTGTGGTGAAGAGCCATAAAGCAAAGCTCTCAATTTACCTGTCAGTCTACGTACCCACACTCACCTATGGTCATGAGCTCTAGGTAATGAAAGAAAGAACAAGGTTGCAGATACAACTGGCTTTCCCTGGTGGGTTGCTGGGTGTACTCTGATTAGGGAGGATCTTGGAGTAGAGTCACTTCTCCTTCGCACTGAAAGGAAGTTGAGGTACTTCAGGCATCTAATAAGGATGCTTCCCACTGGAGCTATACCAGGCACGTCCAACTGGAAGGAGGCCCAGGGGTAGACCTAGGACACGCTGGAGTGTTTATATCTCCCAGCTGGCCTGGGAATGCCTGGGGATCCCCCTAGAGGAGCTGGTGAAAGCTGTGGGGGAAAGAGATGTCTGGGCTTCTTTGCTCGCTCTGTTGCTACCGTGACCCTGAAATGGATAAGCAGAAAAATGATGATGATAAAACTTGCTATGTAGTCCAACTACTGTAAACACGTCCATGTGATTCTGCTGCTTATCCTTGTTCTAGGACATGATTTAGAAACTGTAACATGATATAAACACTGTATCATGCAATATCTACAAAATGCAGTATAAATAAATATATGAATACATAAATGAATACTTTATTGCTTTACTGGCAATAAAGAAAGCAACAATTTACCTATGTAAAACTAATATCTTGAAAACGACAGTATATTTTTCTATATACTGAGAATACACGCAAAACATAAGACTGAAAATAATTTTTCTACATTTGCTGTCTATATTTTCAATATTTGATGTCCATTTTACATATTTAACTTTTCCTGAAAAGTTGGGTTTTTAGATGTTTTTAATCAGCTAGTGACTAATATAGATAGATAGATAGATAGATAGATAGATAGATAGATAGATAGATAGATAGATAGATAGGACCCAATGGCATAAATAATGCATAAAGGAAAATGATATGACTGTTCAGTGAAAAATTGCATTTTTACAAGATTTAAACACTTCAGACATCTGCTGCCTAAAAGCTTCTTTTACATTAAAATTAAGCATTTAAGTAGAAATTTCATAAATTCATGTGAAGTTCCACTTCAACTCTTAGAAAGATAACATAGACAAGCATTATTTGGATATTACAACACATACAGATAATGACTGCAATATGAAACTGATATTTGAGCAGTTCTGTAACATTTTACATTTGAACATAACAGCAGTCATTCTGCTTACTACAAAAAGTTGTAATCAATGTCCCTTCACAAAAAAGTGTTGTTGTTTTTTTTTTTTTCTCATTTGAGAACACCGCCGAGTACCTCAGGAAAAATCTCTAAAAATTAACATGAAAACTTGAGATGACGGAAAAAGGGCCAAGCCCCCCTTGTCCAAAATAACAACAATCTTGCTGCATGCCAATCTTGCCAATGTTAGTCATACATTACGGGTGTCACGTGCATTACAAAGCCTGCCAGTATTAAAGAAAATATTAAATAATATTTAAATATTTTATATTAAAGAAATCGAACACTTTTGTATCTATTTTAGTTAGCTACCAATTCTGAATGAAGAAAGAGGGCTGTAGCTAGTTTTCTTTGTATTTGCAATTTACCATTTCCCCTTAAACCCCCTCAATGTTTCGTTCAGCATTTTAATTTGGTATGAACAATACATGTTAAAATCACAGTTCAGTTTAGTTTTACCATGGTAATAATAAACCACTTAATTAACAGATAAAAACAGTACTTAAATAAAATCTGTGCTTCACGTAGCGACCATTTTCTTAAGAAAACTAGTAAAATTTCTTCATCTTCAGGATATTGATATTCTGTTATATTGTGCCTTCAATGAGCCTTTCAGAGTTTTGAGACACTTTGAAAATAAAGAGATAATATCCGCGGAAGGAAGCTACACGTGTAGTTTTTCCATGGTATGGAAATTGTGTTCGTATTTTGCCATCTAGCGGCGACAGAGTGCAACTACTGCATCATTTAAGGTGAAACCGAAAATTCAAATTAATCAATTGCTCATCCTTGGTATCCCGGATGTGTACTCTGAATTTTTTCACTCGTATTTTGGAATCCGAATTTCGTTTTTTGAGCAACTTCAAAATATATTGTTTGAATTTTTTTAAGCTTGAATTCTTTTATCTGAATTTATTATCCTTGAATAATAACAGTGAAAACGTGTTCTTGAAAATTCACGAGTTCAATTCAAGAGCAATTATATTCAGATTCAAAGCAAAATATTCAGAGGTGGAAATCTGAAGACTTAAATTCAAAAGCAACAAAATTCAGATGCGTAATTTCAGTGCAACAAAATTCAGTGATACAAATTCAAAGGTGGTAATATTTCAAAGTTTGATGAGACAGATTTGCTTCCATAAGTTACAGATAACGAATGAATGTATATAGTCAGCTTGCAAACAAGCAATAGAGGATGGAAAACTATGTAACAGCACAGTGCATTATGGGTAGTGTTTGCCATTCTAGAGGACAAACTCCATAGCAACAAAACAAAACGATGGACCAGAAGAGCAAATGCACCCAGTATTTTGCAAAATCCATGTAAAGAAAGTCCAGTTTATGCTTCTGACTGAACATAAGCAAAAGCTAGAGACAGATGTGAAGTCCAAACCCAGCATAATACTCCTAAGCCCAGAAGGACTAAATCTAGAGGCATAAATTACGGAGCCCCTAAGGTGATATGGTGTTTTTTTTAATAAGTCGTGGCCACAAAATATTATTTTGAGGCCACTAAATAATATATTGAGACTTCGAAATAGTATTTTGAGGCCACAACATAGTATTTTGAGGCCATGGAATAGTATTCTGAGGCCACAAATTTCTATGGAGGCCACAAAATAGTATATTGACGCCACCTGAATCTTTTAAAACCTATAAAAAGGTTTTAACCAGTGGCGGATGCTGGTCTTTCAAAGACGGGAAGCTCAATTTCGGCCTACATCATAAAATGTGTTGGTTTATTTATACGTAAATTCTACCCTCCGTTCCTTTTCAAGAAAATGATCTGTGACCCTGTCGTACCAACAAGGCGTCATTTCCAGGGACTTGACTAGTGTCCTCTCAATGGCCAGCAGAGCTAGGCTGCTTAAACGGCCTTGGCCCATGTGAAGTGTGTCCACCTGTGATTGCTTTGTGACGGTGGAGGGGCTCAGCAGCACCCGCTGGACAGAAACTGCGATAGAAGTCAGAAAGAATGATAGAAGTCAGTCTCCAAACACAAGGAGCTACAAAAAACCCCCACCAGAAATAGAAGCTCGATTTGTCGCTAGTCGTTTTTAACAAAGAAAATGCATTTAGGATTAAGAAAGTCTCCGGTTCAACTCAGAACAGAATGAAAATGTAATCGCTACACAAAAGGATTGCTGATACGCTCATTTCGCTGTCAATCAGAAATGGATTCAGCCTCAGACAGATCATCCAATTGTGGTATGGCTAAATGCCTAATAGTTCTGTATAGGATAACATGGACCCTTGCAGCTTTTAAAGACCAGTAAAGGTCTTATAGGGACACACCCACTGTAGAGTGGGTGGAACCCAGGTAGGGAGCATGTGATCCCCAGGGGAAGATAAAAGGGAGCGCACCTTGGTTAGTTCACTTCCACTTTGTTTAAACCACAAGACGGTGGGAGTTGTCTGGTGCGTTGCGGCCGCTACTAGGGGTACTTGGTCGGTGTATGTGTGCTGGTGGCTGGAGCCAATTACTTGAGAAATAGAGAAGCGCAGGTAGCTGAATCAATGGTAGGTTGCTGGCTATTATTGCTTGCGCTGAATGCAGCTGTTGGGAAAGGGGGCCTATCCGGTGAGAGTTTCTTAGCTGTGGGTGAATGTGACTACTTTGGTGTAGGTTGGTGTGCAGTGACATTAGCAGCTGCTAACTGGTGCTGGGCTGATGCCGCTTGTATGTCACTTAGGTTTCTTGTGCTCCCTACCATTGTTGTTCGTCTGTGTTTTATCAGTGTCTATGTATCATGCAGGTCGGAGGGCGTTCGTGTTGCTTGACTGCTGCCTACTGATACATTTTGTGTCTACAGAACGTTGGTATATCAATCATATTGACAACAGCAGTGTCTTTTTATTTGGGTATGTCATTTAATATTGGGGAACCATGGTGATGGCATATGGGTTTACATGCATGAACATGTGTGGATGTATTGGTATGGTGTTTTATTACTTATTATTATTATTATTATTATTATTAGTGTATGTATATATAAAATTGAAATGGTGATATTTGTATAAAGATATGGGCACAAGTCACAAGCACTGTATGTATGGGTGTGGGCCATATGCTTAAGGTGACGTACTGACACTGTTGCCTATGTTTGTGATGGTGTATTTTAGTATACTGAATTATATTTTGTGATTATGGTTATTTCTCTTATAGAGTGGGGCTGCAGCCAGAAGTAGTTGCACCCAGGAAGGTGCTTCTTGTTGTTTTTTAGTTTTCTTTCTTTGTTTTGTGGTCAAGGGGTGGGTCACCCTAGGTGCTCTGGTTGCAGCCTCTTTGCAGGTGGTTTACTGTGGTGCTGTCATCTTGCTTTTGATGACCGTGGTTTGATGTTGGTTTTGCTGGACTGCATGACTAGTGTGCAAATCAAAGGGCTCTGTGGGTTGGGCACTTCCTTGGCCACATTCTGTTGGTCTGTGATATGTTACTTGTTGTCTATATATATCAGCTTAAACCCCATTCAGCTTTTTAAGAGTATCTACAGCACTTTTTTTTTTTTTTTTTTTTTTAAGTGTATTTTTGTAATTAATTGAAATAAAATTTGTATTGAGACTTGGCATTCTGATTGATACACGTGTTATTGTCTGGCCCTCATACTCGTTTAAGTGACCTAGCAAGGGGTCCCCTTTCCCATAATATAGGGGTGGCGTAGTCGATGTATTGAATAACGTGGTTGTGTACAGTGTTAGCCTTGGGTGTCTTCTGGGGTGTGGTCCCCCCCCAACTCACGTAGCCTGGAGCTGACCCTGGCACACAATCATCATGCAGAAGCTGAGCGTCTGGGCCAGCCGAGGCCAGCCCACTGCCCCATAGACCCCCAGAGACGCTGAGTGTTCGACGAGCGGGACAAAGCCCAGCATTTATCCAATTACTCGTCTCATTTCGCTGTACTTCGCTGCTTCGCTATTGAACTCTGTGGAAGCTGAGCTTCCCTTGCAGTCTTAGAACAATCGCCTCTGGTTTTAACCTACACTTTATTTAAATACCAATAATAACCAAAAATAAGTGAAGAATATTTTTTCAAACAGCTTTTGTATTATTTCCCCATTTGTGATTTAATTTTTGTATATTTTTTAAAATGATACAAGTGGCTTGACAAGCACACAACTCTACATACTTTTCATTTCCTGTTTTTATTTGATCTTATTAAACCAGACAAGAAAACAGCTAATTAACTAACTACTTAAATTCAATTCTTTGTTTCAAGTTAAATTTTTTTTTCTTTTTTTTTTCAGTAAAACCATGAGCCTGTAGTATCGTTACACCTGATTCATTTTAGGGTTGTTTCTGGCTATGGCCCCACAAGTGGAGGATGAGGACTAAGTCCACAACATGCATCAGAACAGCACCTCATCGGCCATCAACAGCATGATGTAACTAAATGGGTAAGGGCTGGCTGTGATGAAAATCTGTCATAGCGAGGGAGAACTTTATCCCTTATCCTTAGCTCTGTTCCTCTGTCAGTCAGGAGTGTCCCAAAGTAGTACCAGGCTCCCTACAGAGTGCCCTTCCAGGATAATAAAACTAATAATACTGCACCCAGACAGTAATTTGACAGGGAAACATGAACATTATAGTTCAGTAAAATCATTTTCAACATACTTTATTTTGTGAGTGCAGAAACCGGTATTTAATGACAGACAGTGTGCCCTACGAAGGGTGTAGAGACATTAGTGATTCGGACTTCACTGCGGCAAGGAAACATCACTCACGTTTTCAGACGAGCCAAATCAGAGAAATAATTTATGCGTGATAAAACTTTACCTCCAAGAATCTGTTCCACTCTCAGAGCACAGGGACAGCGGGATCAGATTAAAAAAAAACTTGGCTTGTATCAGTCTGACACGCTAAAACAAAACACAAGTGAAATAACAGGATTACTATAGCTTGCATATTACTAAAGCTTGTATAAATATCTCACTCCGAGAGAAGAGCAGAGAGCATTAGATTTCGACATGTTAACAGTTTTCCATTAGATTTTATGCCAAAAATGTTAATGTGGATGTTTAATGGTCTTTTTGCGGGAAAGAAGCGGTGGACTTTTGAGTGTTGTAAGACTCTCTCCAGCACAGGGAGAGGAGTTGTGTATGAAATCAATTCATCCCTCTTTCCCATCTGTTTATATTAGTGCTGCCCTCTGAAACCAGACACTCAGGCTCCAATAAATCATGTGACTGCAACCTTGTTTCATGGCCTCAAAATACTATTTTGTATTAATAATTGTAACCCACCTAGCTTTATCATATAAATATATAAGGGTTACTGTTTTTCTTTTTTTGTTTTTTGTTGTTTTGTCAGTGATATTTGTGTGCACTAATGAGTGACGTTGACATTTGGGATTTCTGCTCCGTCATCAGGGAGAGACGCGTTAAGAACTGCGACGCGCCTCGTGTCTCCAGACTGCAGAAAAAAAAACTTTGCGCATATATTCCTTGGTTGGACATTTTATTCAGTGTCCACCTTATAGCCACGCAGTGTAAAAGAGGTTAAAGAAAGTCAGATATCGTTTTTTTGGAGACTAGATTTTGAGTTCTGTTGTCTAAACTGGATACAGGCGGTGCTGGAGAAAAAGATTTGTCCAGTTCTTTTCGCCGAATTCTCTGGTGAGTATTTGAAATGACTCATGTATTGCCATGCTAACGCGAATTGTAGCTAAATGTGTATTACTATGGGTTGGGTTTATGCTATGAAGTTCAATGTGATATAACTTTATTTTCAGTACAGTACTGTAGACTTATAAATTAAAACCAATCAGAGAAACTGTGAAACTATTTACAAAGTGAACTATATTACCGAAATGACGGCAATTACACTGCCATGTGCGTGGTTAAGGCCCAGTAAGAAAAAAGATGTGAAGTGTAAATGCCTATGAGCTATTGTGAAGTTCAAAACGTGGCTATGAATGACTTACACCAGATCTGGTTAATTTCATTTTATGTAAGAGTGATTAATATTTCCCCTGCTTATGCAGGTTGGTTTTAAGTTGACCTGGATTAAAGCGGACCGTTTGGATGTGAAGCTGCTTCTGGATCGGGGAGCCAGTGATGAGTTGGATGCCATAACCTCGTTCCATGGTGTATCAGGACCTCATCACAACAGCTAAGCCCAGTGTACAAAAAAATATACTACCCGGGATTTGAAATACATTAAGACTCAAAGGACTGACGGACTAAAAGAAAAAAAGAGGGGACAATTGTTAAGTAACTAATAGTACCAGTAATAGCAAGTGTTATGTTCAAATTTTGTTTAATAAATGCCGGCTCTGTTTATTCTGTTATTAACAAGTTGTGATTGGGATTTATTTTCACCTTTACTCCTCCTTCGGAACTTAGATTAAGGTGTGCGTGTATTAACCCTCAGTGATCCAGTAAATCATATTACACTTCATACACGTTACATCATCCAATTTCGTGGCGAGCCAGCCAGGAGGAGTAGGTGGAAAGAAAACGTATTATTATTTTTTGTCAGTTATCACTGCCACTGTCATTTTTTTTCCTCACTACAAACTGTACTTAAACATGGATGTTGAAACAGACTATGGCACTGACATGAAGAGGTGTGTGTATGTTGAGGGTATTGTTACATCTGACACGGATGAACAGATACATTTTGTTCAAAATTTGGGCCTGTGAACAAAGTATTAAGAGTAAGACAAACGGGGCAGAGTTCTGGGGTTAAAGCTTTAGTTGAGTTTCAGTCTGACGAAGCTGTTACAAACCTAGCTCCTACCCTCCCACAGACTTACCCTAGCATTGACAATCCCAATATTATGTGGCGTGTAGATGTAGCTTGCAGTGTCACCCAGATCACTAAGAAAGCCACCCTTATTGACCTCTCAGCTGTATCTGATCATGGAGATCACCTTGGCTCAGAAAGTGATGCAGATTCTGATGACAGTAGAACACCCTTAATACCAAGAACACGTTCTAAGATTAACCTTTAGAAAGAGACTCCTCAAATTCAGGCACAAAAGCAAAAGTCTGGGGAAAGATGATTCAACCAGCAACATTTAGCAGCCCAAAATCTCCAGATAACAGCATTATCAATCCCCCTGAAGTGCAGAAAATCATTGTAGAGCATTTAATTAAAAATGATGGCTCTAATGCACCAAGCCACAACTCCAAATGGCTTCGCCCGTTTTCAGGAAGGGTTCCTAAACCTCCAAATGAGGTTGATTTTGAAACATGGTCTCTCCATGTCGAACTTGTGATGCAAGACAACCCCAATGTCGACATGCAACGGAGAAAGATATTAGAGAGCCTACTCCCACCCGCATCTGACTTAGTGAGGCAGCTAGGCCCTTATGCAGCTCCTAATGATTACGTCAAACTTCTTGAATCAGCTTATGGACTAGTTGAAGATGGGGAAGAGATTTTTGCACGCTTTCTAAATACCCATCAAAATACAGGTGAAAAAGCTTCTGAGTTCTTACGATTGCAAGTGCTGCTGACCACAGCTGTACAAAGGGGAGGAGTGACAGACAAAGATGCAAACAAACACTTAATAAGGCAATTTCGACGTGGATGCTGGGATCAGTCCCTTCTTCTTACATTGCAGTTAGAGCTCAACTCAGGTACACCCCCTAAATTCGCTGATTTCTTGTTGAAATTACGACTAGAAGAAGACAGGAGAGCAGCGAAGCTGGATGGCATGCAACGGCATCTAGGGGGCACAAAGACTAAACCGTGTGTAAGCATGCAGCTCCTACCCAAGATATCTCCTCAATATGAGCCAGTCACCGAGGTACTTCAGGCATGTATTACACAAACGGAGGATTTGAAAAAACAAATAGCTGAACTTAAAATGCAGCTTACGAAAAAGAAGGAACAACGAAAGCAGAATAGTTCTAAAAAGTCACACTCAAAAACCGACACACCCTCAGTTGAGGCTTCTGAGGCTCAAGTCCAGCAAATCACACCAAAACCTCGACCAAAAGCTTGGTTCTGTTTCAAGTGTGGCAACGATGGGCACCTTGCTCGAGAATGCCCGAACCCCCCAAATAAGTTTCTAGTAGATCAAAAATACAAGGAGTTAAAGGAACGACAAAATGAGTGGCAGAGCAAATATGGGCATTTAAACTGGAAAGGGCCGCAGTGGAGGGACTAACTGCACCCAGAGAAACAGAACGTCCCAAACAAACTCAGCGAGTCACTTGCAAGAACCATTCCACAATAGAGCCCAGTAGCACCAAACTTCCAAAAGGCTTAATAGGACCAAAGTGCACAGCTACAGTAACAATTGAGGGAATTCAGTGTGACAGTCTTATTGATTCAGGGTCTCAGGTAGCCACAATTTCAAAGACTTTTTATGAAACTCACCTGTCACATCTGCCTATTTTTCCTATTCAAGACCTTTTAGATCTTGAGGGTGCAGGTGGTCAGGAAGTTCCCTATCTGGGATACACACAAGTCTCAATCGATCTCCCAGAGAATTTAGTGGGGACACTTGAGAGTGTTGACACCCTAGCACTTGTAGTCCCTGATCACCGGTCAAATGTTCAAGTTCCCCTGCTGATAGGCACAAATTTGCTTGATCCTCTTTATGAAAGACTTGCACTTAGCATGGATGATTGCTTAGCACGCAAACCAAAAAATGGCAATAGCTCTGCATTAACCAGACATCTGTATCACCGGTTCAAAATCAATCAGAGAAATGGCAGAATTGGAGCTGTTAAACTACAAAGTAAAACCTGTGTCACTATTCCTGCTGGAGAAAAATTAGTTTTGAGTGGTTATACAAGAAACGTCCCATTTACAACAGACACTACCCTCTTATTAGAGCCCCCTCAGTCAAACTTACCTGCTGGTCTTTTGTTTTGCAGTTACATCATGACAAGTCCTTTACGTTCGTCTTTCAAACTATCTGTGCTTGTAAAAAATGAAACTGCACGTGACATCAAAATACCTGCTGGTCGTATGATAGCTGAGGTCTCTATCCCTAAGACCGTACAACTACTCCCAGTAAGTGACACTAAAACCATGCCAGTTGAGTCAGCCCACACTGCACCATGTGCTGCCGCATGCAGTGCTGTTCAAGCCTCTGAGTCTCGTAAGCTTCCCTTTGACTTCACAGATTCACCCCTGTCAGAAGAGTGGAAAGAGAGAGTTACAAAGAAACTCAGTGAAATGTCAGATGTTTTTGCTTTAAATGACCTTGACTATGGCCACACCACAAAAGTTAAACACAATATCCGCTTGTCTGACCCCACTCCCTTTAAACAAAGGCCTCGACCCATCCATCCATCTGACTATGAAGCTGTCAGACTTCACTTAAAGGAGCTCCAAGACGCAAACATAATTCGTGAATCAGAAAGCCCCTTTGCATCCCCCATTGTCGTGGTAAAGACAAAGAATGGCACAATCAGGCTATGTGTGGATTACCGCAAGCTTAATAACCAAACAATAAAGGATGCCTATGCATTGCCCAACATTGAAGAGGCTTTCTCAGCCTTATCAGGTTCAAAGTGGTTCTCCATTATGGACCTTAAGTCTGGATATTATCAGGTGGAGGTGGAGGAACAAGATAAGTGCAAGACAGCGTTTGTGACACCCATGGGATTTTGGGAGTTTAATAGAATGCCACAAGGAGTAACGAATGCTCCAAGTACTTTTCAAAGAGTCATGGAAAAGTGCATGGGTGGCATGAATCTGAGCGAGGTATTAGTGTTTCTCGATGACCTCATAGTATTTTCAGCTACACTTGAAGAACACGAGGAACGGCTTTTAAAGGTGCTTAGTAAGCTCAGGGAGTTTGGCCTAAAACTCTCGCCTGAAAAATGTCAGTTCTTCAGAAAATCTGTCAAATACCTCGGCCATGTTATGTCAGAGAATGGGGTTGAGACAGATCTGTCTAAGATAGTGGCCCTTACCACCTGGCCCCGACCAAATAACATCAAAGAGTTAAAGTCTTTTCTTGGCTTTGCGGGGTATTATAGGAGGTTCATAAAGGACTACTCCAAAATTGCGAGACCCCTCAATGACCTAACCGCTGGTTGCATACCCCCAAAGAAAAGGCCTATTAATGCCAGGACCTCACTGAGTCCAGACTTTAAAAAGCCTTTCAAAATGAAAGAAATGGACCACAACTTGTGAGGATGCCTTTAAAAATCTCATTCAAAAACTAACAACAGCTCCTATCCTTGGATTTGCCGACCCCAAGAAACCATACGTAGTTCACACAGATGCTAGCCTCCACGGCCTTGGTGCTGCAGTTTATCAGGAGCAGGAGGGCAATCTAAGAGTGATAGCCTATGCGAGTAGGGGACTCTCGCGCTGTGAGCGGAGATATCCTGCACATAAATTAGAGTTCTTGTCCCTCAAATGGGCTATAACTGAAAAGTTTTTTGACTACCTATATGGGGCAAAATTTACAGTGGTGACAGATAATAACCCGCTGACATATATTTTAACGTCCGCGAAACTTGATGCAGCAGGGCACCGCTGGTTGGCCGCTCTATCCAGCTTTAACTTTAACATCCAATATAGAGCTGGCAAAAAGAACCAAGACGCTGATGGTCTTTCGAGGCGTCCACACTTCCAAGACAATGACACACATGATATCAGTTCTCAAGAGGAAGATGACAGGATCAAAAAGTTCATTGCCCAGTTTTTGCAAAGTGACAAAGAGCCCAATTTTCCAACTGAAGTTGTAAAAGCAGTGTGTCAAAGACATGAACTGACCCCAACACCTAATGCAGAGTCGGAGCATTTACATCCACTGGTTCCAGTAGAATGCGTAGCCATTGAAGCATCCGCATTACCTGATGTATTTTGTCAAACAGATATGTTTGGGTCAAGTACATTGCCAAAAATGTCCCTTCAAGATTGGGCACGAGAACAAAGACAAGACCCAGTCATAAACCGAGTAATTGATATTGTCAAAGCAGGCAAAAACCTTACATACCGACAAAGACGACGGGAAAGTCGTGATGTTCAGCTAATGTTAAGAACAATGAACCAGTTAATGCTAACCAATGAGGTCTTATACAGGAAACGTTTGGATCAAGGCAAGCCCTGCTACCAACTAGTACTGCCAGCCAGCTACAGATCTCAAGCACTCGAAAACCTTCATGATGCTGTCGGACACATGGGTATTGATAGGACTTTAGATCTTGTACGTGCCCGCTTCTTTTGGCCCCGAATGGCCTTAGATGTGAATGACAAGATTCGAACATGTGAAAGGTGTGTGCGCAGGAAGAAAAGAGCTGAAAAGAGTGCTCCATTAGTACATATCCAAACGAGCTGTCCATTGGAATTATTTTGTATGGACTACCTTTCGCTCGAGCCGGATGGTAAAGGGACAAAGAACATTTTGGTCATAACAGACCATTTCACTAAATATGCAGTAGCTGTCCCTATGGCAGATCAAAAGGCTAGGACAGTTGCCAAGGCCCTTTGGAGCAATTTTTTCATTCACTAT
Source organism: Hoplias malabaricus (assembly GCF_029633855.1). Taxonomy (NCBI): domain Eukaryota; kingdom Metazoa; phylum Chordata; class Actinopteri; order Characiformes; family Erythrinidae; genus Hoplias; species Hoplias malabaricus. The sequence continues at coordinate 23,037,086 of NC_089807.1, forward strand.
GGATTCCCTGAGCGTTTACATAGCGACCAAGGTCGTGATTTTGAATCAGCCCTGATCAAAGACTTGTGTTCTCTGCTTGGCATAAAAAAGACAAGAACAACACCGTATCATCCACGTGGCAATCCCGTGGAGAGGTTTAATAGGACTCTCCTTGAAATGTTGGGAACACTTGAAGAGGGAGACAAAAACAGGTGGAGAGACTTTGTACAACCTCTTGTACATGCGTACAATTGCACTAAAAACGATACAACTGAGTTCTCTCCCTACCAGCTCATGTTCGGCCACCAGCCACATCTCCCAATAGACATAGCTTTTGGCCTAAACCCAGAGCGATGTAGTAAAGTGTCCCATTCTGAATATGTCAAAAAGCTTACAGAAAGCCTATCAGAAAGCTATCGACTAGCCACGGAACACAGTAAAAAACAGGCACTGCAAAACAAGCGGAGGTTCGACAACAGAGTGAGGGAGTCCATTCTAGCCACAGGGGATCGAGTTCTTGTGAGAAATGTTGGCATCAGAGGCAAACATAAAATTGCAGACCGCTGGAGTAAGATTGTTTACACAGTTGTTAAGCAAATACCAGACTTACCTGTCTATGTTGTTGTTCCAGAGAATGCAAATGGGCCTGAGAGAGTCCTTCATCGAGACTTACTGTTACCTTGCGGATATTTACCATCTGCCCTTGAGGAATTGAGCCCTTCCAACTCAAAATCAGAAATTGTAACGGAAACACCGCTACCAAATGATCCTCTGGAAATTGAGGAGGAAACAGATTCACCTGAATTGGAGGATGGAGTTCACTACTATTCTTCTTTTGACCAACCTTTGTGTGAGACAAACGATACACAAACAGCCAATGAGCAAGGAAATACAGTCTTGCAGGACACTGAATGTGCAGAGAGTCCTCATCCTAAAGGGTCACCTCAGTGTGATTCACAAGGAGAAAACATACATGAACAATCTGAAAGTGAAGGTTCAAGTCAGTTCCTATTGGACCCTGATGCTGAAATATTTCACCCAATGTCTGCACAAACAGGTGAACGAAATGAACATATACCTAACCGAAATGTCAGTTTGGACATTAATCCAACTGTGGACGGTAATCCAAGTGAACCCTGTGATCTTAACAATGGACAAACAAATGAACTAGAGGCCCCACATGAAACTGAAATTAGAAATGAGCAAATTGAAAGTAACCCTGACGAGGAAACTGGACTAAGGAGATCTACTAGAGAAAGGGTGCCTCCAAGAAAATTCACTTACCCCACTTTGGGGAGCCCATTAGTAACTGTGATGCAATCCCTCTTACAGGGGTTAGACAAAGCCCTATCTGAGACTTTTACATTTGACCCAACAGCTATTAACAGCTTTACTATTTAGAATAGTACATCATGCAAGGATGCATGCCGATTTAGGAGGGGAGGATGTAACCCACCTAGCTTTATCATATAAATATATAAGGGTTACTGTTTTTCTTTTTTTGTTTTTTGTTGTTGTTTTGTCAGTGATATTTGTGTGCACTAATGATGAGTGACGTTGACATTTGGGATTTCTGCTCCGTCATCAGGGAGAGACGCGTTAAGAACTGCGACGCGCCTCGTGTCTCCAGACTGCAGAAAAAAAAAAACTTCGCGCATATATTCCTTGGTTGGACATTTTATTCAGTGTCCACCTTATAGCCACGCAGTGTAAAAGAGGTTAAAGAAAGTCAGATATCGTTTTTTTGGAGACTAGATTTTGAGTTCTGTTGTCTAAACTGGATACAGGCGGTGCTGGAGAAAAAGATTTGTCCAGTTCTTTTCGCCGAATTCTCTGGTGAGTATTTGAAATGACTCATGTATTGCCATGCTAACGCGAATTATAGCTAAATGTGTATTACTATGGGTTGGGTTTATGCTATGAAGTTCAATGTGATATAACTTTATTTTCAGTACAGTACTGTAGACTTATAAATTAAAACCAATCAGAGAAACTGTGAAACTATTTACAAAGTGAACTATATTACCGAAATGACGGCAATTACACTGCCATGTGCGTGGTTAAGGCCCAGTAAGAAAAAAGATGTGAAGTGTAAATGCCTATGAGCTATTGTGAAGTTCAAAACGTGGCTATGAATGACTTACACCAGATCTGGTTAATTTCATTTTATGTAAGAGTGATTAATATTTCCCCTGCTTATGCAGGTTGGTTTTAAGTTGACCTGGATTAAAGCGGACCGTTTGGATGTGAAGCTGCTTCTGGATCGGGGAGCCAGTGATGAGTTGGATGCCATAACCTCGTTCCATGGTGTATCAGGACCTCATCACAACAGCTAAGCCCAGTGTACAAAAAAATATACTACCCGGGTAGTTGCGCAAATTTTTACCTCCGAGTTTTTTTTGGACAACTTTTGTACCCTCTGTGGGAAATTTTGAGTTTGGGCTGAACGTAAACATTTAATGGGATTTGAAATACATTAAGACTCAAAGGACTGACGGACTAAAAGAAAAAAAGAGGGGACAATTGTTAAGTAACTAATAGTACCAGTAATAGCAAGTGTTATGTTCAAATTTTGTTTAATAAATGCCGGCTCTGTTTATTCTGTTATTAACAAGTTGTGATTGGGATTTATTTTCACCTTTACTCCTCCTTCGGAACTTAGATTAAGGTGTGCGTGTATTAACCCTCAGTGATCCAGTAAATCATATTACACTTCATACACGTTACATAATGAAATATCGATACCTCTGATACCAGATCTTTAGATGCTCTATTCTTATATCAAAATATCGATACTTTTGATACTTCAGTCATTTGAGGTAATGTGTATCATTAACAGGAACACAGTGGGAAGTAATTAAACTATTTAGATCTTGTCTAAATGATACGCGGTTGGTGGGAACTACTTTTTGTAGTAACTTACTAAGTAACAAAAATGTGTAATCTGTAATCGCAGGGGCAGTCAGTCATTCAGTTTGAAGACAGACACAATGGTAGAGTACACAGAGTCATGTGTGAAGCTATTTCAGCTCTCTTCAGTCTCTGGCGCAGTCATTCAGTGCTGCAGACAAGCACTATCCAGGTACAGAGGGAGAAAATATGGAGCTTTATGCCATTCAAAGTATTGTTGAAGAATAAATATTTTTATGAGGTAAGTAACAAATACATGCTTCAACAAATAGCTGCATGAGTTTAGCTTGGAGTAATGTGTATCATTGCGATAATCTAACAGGCAAAAAACCTTAGATTTATTCAAGTAAGGTTTCCTAAAGAATTGATTATTTAAAGTGAATTACATAGACTAGGTTTGAATGTGTGTGAGCCCAGATATGGATTGGCGCTCTATCCTGGGTTAAACCATAGTGCCCGATGCAGTCCTCCAGGTGGACGGTCGTTCCTGGTTGAGAGTACGCTGTGCGCGTTTGGCTGCCACATCTCACCAGTGTGTGTGTGGGGATTGAGTGTTCTGAGCAGTGTGGATTGTAAAGCGTCCTTGGGTGTCTAGAAAGGCGCTATGAGTGTAAAGATACATACATATAGGGCTGCAACTAATGATTATTTTGATAATCGATTAATCTGTCGATTTATTTTTTCGATTAATCGGATAAAAAGGAAGACAAGCCAAATTTGGTTTCCTGTCTGTTACTAGCATATTCAGGACACCATCAGTGAGAACAGCTGCTTGCTGTGGTGTGCAGATCTTCTTCAAAACATAGTCAGCAATGCTGGGCTGTTTTTATCTGAGGTGAGAGAGAAAGTGTAGATATGAACATGCACCTTTTTTAAGATAACTACTGATCTAAAATGCAGACAACAATGCACGCAAATTGAAATTACATAAATGGATATTGGGTGAAGCTGCCATGTGCTGAGAATAAAAGGGAAATTCAACTAACACATGATCAGATATTGTTAAGATATTTAAGACTTTAGAGAACTAATGTTGTAATTGTATACGGAACACACAACCAGCCATTATTAAAAATTAGCGTTTACATGAATTAACCCAACCGTTACATTAATTTTATTTATCAATATGTAACACAGTGAATGTAATATACACTTATAATGTAATGTACACTTGGCTGTGATACTCAAACACTAACACGCAATGCCAGTCAGAAAAGACATTGAAAAAGGCTTTAAATATATCATTTAAGAAATGTTTGGATTTTTTTTTTTTAACTCTGAATGTAACTGCCGCCACATTTAAGGTGGAATGGAAAACTCGCTAAATACAAGAGTGATATAAATTTACTAAAAATGAGACATCTTGTTTAACTACTCAAGCAGACTCTAGTGACATTGAGTGAGAGAAAAAAATAGAACTTATCGCTAACGTTAGCTTGACTAAAACTACGGCTTGTTTTGGAACTGCTGGTCAAGCTGACACATTTAAGGTGGAAGAGAAAACTCAGGGGGGATGCTAAGGTTGTTCACTAAACGCGAGTGTAATATCAATGTACTAAGAAAAACAAATGTTGTTTAACTACTCTAGCAGGCTCTAGTAACATTTTAGTGAGAGAAAAAGTAGAATTAACTTACTATACTTAATCTCTTTCACACACAGCTCCAACAGGCTTCCTTTTCAGATGCTCATGCAGTGATGTTGTGCTGCCGTGCCATGCGAGATCAGCTGTGCACATTTTGCACCTAACGCTGTTCCTTGAAGGCATTAATGTAAAGTGTTCCCATACTTTTTACGTACATTTTTCTCTCTGCTTGTGCTAACATTATCCTCTGCTGTGACCGCCTCTGCCATTTTTCAAACCCTTCTTCCAGAGTTCGTCACGTGTAGCAACTGTATCTGTGTATAATAACTTGGACCCAATTAATAGATTATTAAATTAGTTGCAAACTATTTTAACAATCGATTTTAATTAGTTGTTGCAGCCCTACATACATACTGACAATAATTCAACTGTAGAGGTGATGTGTGTATCTATCTATTGTTCAGTAGGAAGTAACTGTTTTGTAAGAATTACAATGGGTAAAATTGATTTTGGTGGCACCTGGAATGTCAGAGCGGAGAATCAAAATATACTCATCTAGGCACTGCAGAAAAAGATTGCCTTAAACTATGTTATCATAAAAACGATTTGAAATAAATCTTTAAAGGGGATGTCTAAAATTGTGGGGAGTTTCAGAATCTCAGCGTATTTAAGGTGGAGTGGTGTGTTTGAGGGAGAAAAATGACTGTATATGGCTTAAATTGAACTTTTCTGTAAATTTTTATTCACTGATTGAATTACCACAGAAACTCATTTGTAACTTGAGTGTTTTTTGACATTCCACCTTGAGCAATCTGAAAGAGCAAAAATAAGTCAATATTACCCACCTGTGGAGCAGGAATACAGCAATATCCTCATCTTGGTTCATGCTTTTCAATGTTTGGTATTCTCTCTGTTGTCTAAAATCTCCAGATGCCATTGCTTTGCCGTGAGCAGAGAGAGCAAGAAGCCCTAGCCTACCAGGCAGAGACTGGTTGTTTTCTTACACATTTACTGACACTGGGCCTTTGTAAAAGCATTAGACCAGATTGGACAGCTAGCAAATGTTGAGGAAACACCCTCAGAAGTTAAAAAAATATATATATGAATGTTGCATTTAAATAAACCAAGCATTTACACAAAGTACACAACTTTATATGAAAAAATATATATATTAAAAAACAGAAAATAATCATCAAGAAAAATCTGTCAGCTGGTAACGTCAGGGCCAGTCACAGTATTTAATGTGTTAATAATTCCAGTGAGGAATGCCAGAATACCACATCACCACGCCTCATGTCTTTCCTAATGTAGCAGTAAATATACAATGTGGGTGGGGTACTGAAGAAAAAGTAACAAATGCATCTAAAGCATAGTGCATGTGAGTGTAGATGGTCAGAGCAAATGTGTCAGCAAGACTGTGCATGTGAACAGGGTGTGTGTGTCTCCTTGTGAAGGGTTAGACAGCTGACTCTTTTGACTGACATGTGCAGCAGTTAGGATTTTCTGGAATCTTATTGGACAGCTGTAGCAGTTCCTGAGTTAGGCATCATGGCCACGCTGAGCAGGGGTTGTGCTTGGCTAGTTTGGCAACAGTCTTCCAAGCTGGTGTCAGCTGTGGGGCAGTCACACAATAGTGAGATTGTATTGTGGGCTCAAAGCAGCTGTGCATAGCTGTCCTCTTCATGTGCTGCTGTCAGCTAGCAACATCACACCCCACCTTTCTATTTAGGGCTTTGACAGCACGGGCATAATTTTGGTACATAGATATTTGTTTATATCATAACACAGATGCATCCAGAGAAAATTGCAGAGATTTTCATGTGGTGCACATTGATGTTATTTCACATAAGAGATTAAAAAACAGTAGAATAAATACAAAGTAAATGTTACTTCTCAACATTTAATCATTTTTGCTAGAACACACTGTCAAATACTTATATAAAAAAATATTAATATAAAATAAAAGCAGATAATGTTTTCATTGGTCTCTTCCAGGTTATTCTGGATAATACAATACTAATTAATCTTAGTACTAATTAATCTTAGTAATATTCTAAGAGGTAAACAGATATTTAAACTTATTTAGCTCTTATTTTAAGAGTCATGCCCATCAGACACACCTAACATTATTTACACTGTCCATTCTTGTGTTGACTTGATTATATTGAGCAATATATAAATAGCAATAGGTATATACACATACACACACACTTCATCTGTTGCTCTGCTTAGCCCACGTTGACCCTGTTCTTAAATATTCAGGACCGTCACACAGCAGGTATTATTTGGGTCTGAATTGATCAGACAGAACATTTTGCTGAAACACTGTTAACTTAATGGGTATATATAGGTTGTATGAAACATTTATAGGTTGAAACATGTATAGGTTGCTGAAACATTTAGGTTACTAGGTGAAGTGGCATATCTGTAGGATATCAGCTTATTATATACAGGGGTTGGACAATGAAAATGAAACACCTGTCATTTTAGTGTGGGAGGTTTCAAGGCTAAATAGGACCAGTCTGGTGGCCAATCTTCATTAATTGCACATTGCAGCAGTAAGACAATGTGCATCAAATGGTTCAAACATTGTGTCCTGAAGGCGGTGCCGTGTATCAGGATGATAATGCATCAATACACACAGCAAGACTGGTGAAAGATTGGTTTGATGAACATGAAAGTGAAGTTGAACATCTCCCATGGCCTGCACAGTCACCAGATCTAAATATTATTGAGCCACTTTGGGGTGTTTTGGAGGAGCGTGTCAGGAATTGTTTTCCTCCACCAGCATCACGTAGTAACCTGGCCACTAACCTGCAAGAAGAATGGCTTAAAATCCCTCTGACCACAGTGCAGGACTTGTATGTCATTCCCAAGACCAATTGACACTGTATTGGCTGCAAAAGGAGGCCATACACCATACTAATATATTATTGTGGTCTAAAACCAGGTGTTTCAGTTTCATTGTCCAACCCCTGTAAATGCAAATAACATTTTTTGATATACATTCAGGTGCATATCAATAAATTAGAATAAATCAAATAGTTCATATACAAACCGGATTCCAAAAAAGTTGGGACACTAAACAAATTGTGAAAAAAAAATGAATGCTGTGATGTGGAGATGGCAAATGTCAATATTTTATTCATAATAGAACATAGATGACAGATCAAAAGTTTAATCTGAGGAAATGTAACATTTTAAAGGAAAAATGTTGATTCAAAATTTCTGTGTCAAAAAGTAGCAATAAGTGGCTGGAAAAAAGGAAATTGAGCATATAACGAACAGCTGGAAGACCAATTAACACTAGTTAGGTCAATTGACAACATGATTAAAAAGATGAATAAAAAGAGCTTCTCAGAGTGACAGTGTCTCTCTGAAGCCAAGCAGGTAAGAGGATCACCAATTCCACCATTGTTGCGCAGAAAGATAGTGCAGCAATACCAGAATGGTGTTACCCAGCGTAAAATAGACTTTTAAGTTATCATCATCAACTGTGCATAACATCATCAAAAGATTCAGAGAATCTGGAACAATTGCTGTGCATAGGGGTCAAGGCCGTAAAACTCTACTGGATGCTTGTGATCTCTGGGCCCTTAAATGTCACTGCACCTCAAACAGGAATGTCATTGTCAAGGAAATAACAGAATGGGCTCAGGAATACTTCCAGAAAGCATTGTCAGTGAACACAATCCACCGTGCCATCCGCCGTTGCCAGCTGAAACTCTATAGTGTAAAGAGGAAGACATTTCTAAGCAAGCTCCACAAGCTCAGACATTTGCACTGGGCCAGGGGTCTTTTAAAATGGAGTGTGGCAAAATGGAAGACAGTTCTGTGGTCAGATGAGTCACGATTTGTAGTTCTTTATGGAACACTGGGAAGTCATGTCATCCGGACCAGAGAGGACAAGGATAACCCAAGTTGTTATCAACGCTCCGTTCAGAAGCCTGCATCACTGATGGTATGAGATTGCATGATTGCTTGTGGCATGGGCAGCTTGCATGTCTGGAAAGGCACCATGAATGCAGAGAACAATGTTCAGGTTCTAGAACAACATATGCTCCCATCTAGACGTCATCTCTTTCAGGGAAGACACTGCATTTTTCAACAAGATAATGCCACACCACATTCTGCAGCAATCACAACATCATCCGGTGAAGGATCCGGTTACTGAAAAGGCCAGCCTGCAGTCCAGATCTTTCACCTATAGAGAAAATTTGGCGCATCATATAGAGGAAGGTGCGACAAAGAAGGCCCAAGACGATTGAACAGTCAGAGGCCAGTTTTAGACATGAATGGGAGAGCATTCCGTTTTCTCCCCGTGTCCGCGTGGGTTTCCTCTGGGTGCTCCGGTTTCCTCCCACAGTCCAAAAACACACATTGCAGGTGGATTGGCGACTCGAAAGTGTCCGTAGGTGTGAGTGAATGTGTGTGTGTCTGTGTTGCCCTGTGAAAGACTGGCGTCCCCTCCAGGGTGTATTCCCGCCTTGCGCCCAATGATTCCAGGTAGGCTCTGGACCCCCCGCGACCCTAAATTGGATAAGCGGTTACAGATAATGGATGGATGGATGGATGGATGGATGGGAGAGCATTCCTATTTCTAAACTTGAGAATCTGGTGTCCTCTGTCCCCAGACGTCTGAGTGTTGTAAGAAGGGGGGATGCCACACAGTGGTAAAAAAATGGCCTTGTCCCAACTTTTTTGGGATTTGTTGATGCCATGAAATTTTGAAACAACATATTTTCCCTTAAAATGATACATTCTCTCAGTTTAAACTTTTGATCTGTGATTTGTGTTCTATTCTGAATAAAATACTAGATGTTGGCACCTCCACATCATTGCATTCAGTTTCTATTCACAATTTGTTTAGTGTCCCAACTTTTTTGGAATCCGGTTTGTATTTCAGTAGTTCAATTAAAAATAAATCTCATTATATGGATTCATTACAGAGTGATCTATTTCAAGCGTTTATTTCTTTTAGCATTGGAAATTATGGCTAACAGCCAGTTAAAACCCAAAAGTTATCTCAGAAAATTAGCATAATATAAGACCATTAAATAAATTAGATTTTTAATACAGAAATGTGGGCCTACTGAGAAGTTTGTATAGAATGCACTCAATACTTGGCACTGCTGAGGTGTTATGGAAGCCCAATTTGCTTTGATCACGGCCTTCAGCTCGTCTGCATTGTTTCGTCTGGTGACACTATGGTTATTAAACTAGGTATTGGTACTTTTGGCACTGTGGATAGGTGCCAAGTCCTGCTGGAAATTGACATCCACTTCTTTATAAAGTTTGTCAGCAGAAGGAAGCATGAAAGTGCTCTAAAATTTACTGGTAGAAGGCTGCGCTAACTTTGGACTTAATATAACACAGTGGACCAACACCAACAGATGACATCGCTCCCCAAACCATCACTGATTGTGCAAACTTCACACTAAACTAAAGCAGCTTGGATTGTGTACCTCTCCACTCTTCCTCCAGGTTCTGAGACATTGATTTCCAAATGGAAGGCAAAATTTACTTCCATCTGAAAACAGGACTTTGGACCACTGAGCACCAGTCCAGTGTTTTTCTTCTTGGCTCAGGTGAGACGATTCTGGCCTTGTCTCTGGGTCATGAGTGACTTGACACAAGGAACGCGACAGGTGTAGCCCATGTCCTGGATACGTCTGTGTGTGGTGGCTCTTGAAACACTGACTCCAGCAGCAGTCCACTCCTTGTGAATCTCCCCCAAATTTTTGAATGGCCTTTTCTGATGATACTTGCAAGGCTGTGGTTATCCCTGTTGCTTGTGCACCTTTTTCTACCACACTTTTTCAATCCACTCAACTGTCCATTAATATGCTTAGATACAGCAGGAGGGTGTCAATGAATGCCTTCTGAAAATCTATCAAGTCAGCAGTCTTCCCCCATTGATTGTGTAGCCTACTGAACCAGACTAAGGGACAATTTTAAAGGCTTAGTAAACCTTTGCATGTCATGTTTTGTGTTGATTATTCTAATTTTCTGAGATAATTACTTAAGGGTTTTCATTGGCTGTAAGCTGTAATCATCAACATAAAAAAAAATAAACACTTCAAATAAATAGGTGGTGCAGCAGGTAGTTCAAATTCCGCTCCGGGTGACTGTGAGGAGTTTGGTGTGTTCTTCCCATGCCCGCTGGGTTTCCTCCGGGTGCTCCGGTTTCCTCCCATGGTCCAAAAACACTTGTTGGTAGGTTGGTAGGGCCAAACTCCAAGCTGAGGACTGGGGAACCTCACACAAGCATTGTCAAGCAGAGCTAACAGGTGATTTTAATCTAATGGTGCTTTTCCACCGCATGAGTCCAGCTCTACAGACACAGCTCTGCATGCTTAAAGTTGTTTGCTTTTTCACTGGCAGGGCTCCCCTGCAAAATGGAACCGGTGACATCACAAAGTCCTGTGTGTAACAGTAATCGCTGTCTTTTCGAAAACCACAACAATGGTGGCTGTAAAGTTAGGCGCTGTTTACTCATCTGGTGTTCACATGTTGTTTTTGTTTTTTGGACTGAACATGGCTTCATGCCCCAGTTCTCACAGACCATTTTAACTTGTTGCAGGTTTGACTTTCACTGGAAATTTTTGTTGGCCACCAACCCGAGGAGCATATAAACCACTTTGAAACAGTTTAGCGTAAAATTATAAGCTGCCACTTGAGTCAGATAAAAATAAACATGAAAGCTGCTATAAATTAAGATATTTTACAAGAGGCGAGTTTGTGCTGGATTTGAATGAGCTCTGAATTTCGTAGTGATTGGCATGTCTATCTGACCAATCAGCGCTCTGTTTACACGTGTGCATGGCGTACCTACTCGACACGGTTGGAACCCTGAGTCAGCTGGGACTAAAAACCTACCCGGTTCCAGGGACCAGGTACCAGATTTGGCCAGTGGAAAAGCAAAAGACCCAAAGAGAGTCTTGTAGGTTCCATACAGTGGAAAAGTGGCATAAGTGCACTCATATTGCACAACATTAAGTGAACATGCATCAAACCACCCCAGAAACAGTCCTGAACAAACCAGAACAATGAAGGGGCCGAGCCGTACAAATACAGCGGCTTCCCTGGCTGACGCTGCAGTATTTTGTATTAGTGCTCTATTGACTTTTATTTTGATGTGGTCTGTTTGTGAAGTAAAAGATCAGAGGAGCAAATTTCATTTTCTTTTGTTACGTTACATGCAGAGCATGGACTTTCTGCTAGATGGCACAAAGTTACATCTATTACAATCCATAAGTTTTATCCACATGCTCTGTTCACTTGAAACACTCACAGTTCAGTTTGTATGTTTTCACAGAGGCACCAAGATCTTTTTATACATAAATTTATTACTATTATTGTTTTTTAAATTGTCTTTATCCCAGTTTTTATGGAAGGCATCATATGTTATATTGATTATTTTTGCTGCTGTAGTAATTTGAATGCCTCAGTTTGATCTTATTAGTATCTCATACATAGTAAAGTAAATAGTAATGATTTAATTGGGCTGTTCTTATGTGGGTCAAAATGAGGGCCATGCACACAACTCAATCCTAATACATATGAAATAGCCACCTCTGCTGCAGTTTAAGATGTCATGTGCTAGCTGTACCCTGAACAAGAGCCAGCTGTCAGGCCCTTCATCTGACACACAGACACATGCTGAACAGTTCAGACATCTATACAGACACACACACACAAGGTCAGGATGAGACACCTCTCACAATACAGACTTCCTGTTTCTCTCATACCAAATACAACTGCTAAAAAAGTACAAGTTGGCTAAATTTCAGCTGCTAAATCCAACTGTTGCTCTAAAATGTGGGACTGCTTAGTTAGTTTGGCCTGGTGATGGAAGAGCTTTAATATGCACTGTGGCTGAGGAAAACACAGACTGCCTTTGAGCATGTTAGTCGGCTCACCAATGTGTCCGGCCACTATGAATAAGGAACACCGCAGTGGACTGTACTACCAATTCTTGGGGGAGAAAAAGTATATTGAGAGGAGCAAAGAAAAATAGAAAACAATGGGAAGGGCATAATCACGAGTTTTAAAAGGAACATCTATGATTATGGGGGACTGCATTTTTCTCTAGTTTGTTTACGTTTAGAAGCTCTGCGTCTTTTAAGTTGAAACAGTACATTTGAGAAGAAAAATTACTATTGTTTGTAGGTGGTTGAAGCTTAACTTGTCTGCAGGTTTTCATTCACAGTTTGAATTACCTCAGATACTTGTTTGTAACGCTAGTATTTTAGTTTTGTAGCCATTCAGCCTGTGTTTACTTTCATGCAGTTTGTGTTCCTGAATTTAGGGTGGGTTACTGTATTAATAATCTTAAATGCAAAAATAAGTCATATTTTCCCACCTATAGAGCAGGAACAAAACTATTTCCTCCTCTCTTTTCTTGATTTTCAAGGTTTGGAGGCAGAGCAGAGAGTAAGGAAGCCTAGCATGTCTGACAGGGCTACTTTATTTATTTATTTTTTTAATGTTTTATTTTTTTCCCCCCTGACACTGGGGTTTAGTAAATACATTAGACTGATTTCAAGCACACAAACAGATGGGATATTTATAATCTTTGGGCCCTCATGCGATACTGCATTAAAAACAGTCATGATTCTCTACTAGAAATCACTGCATGGGCTCAGGAAAATAAAGCAACTAATCCTTATTTGGCAAACTAATTCCATTGCCATGAATGTTTTGCCCCGGGAGGTACTGTTACTTCAAAATGGGCACAAACAAATCATCATCCTACTCTTTAACAGTTTCACTTATGTTTAACTGACAACCTGTTAAACAGTGAAGGTTTTGCGAAACACTGCCACAAGCTGTGCCACAGCTAAACAATAGTATAGTGTGCCAACACCTTTGCTAGCAACACAGTTTCACTTATCAAACCATGCAGCAGCTTGCAATCATATTTAGGTAAATTTTTCAGTGTTTAAACATTGACTTATTAAATCCTCATTGCCTTAGGTCAGAGAGAAAGAAAGAGAGAGGTCCAAGATGATGTCATTAGACATGATTTAATTCCAAGGCAAGAGGACTGGTTCATACATTTCCCCTTAATTTCAGGGTAATTAAAGGCACAGTATGGCTTTTCTGCACAGAGCAATTCTTGAGTTTGTTATGGGTTGGCTCTTGATCTTCAGCTGGAAACATGACGGCAACCACAGCTTGCATAAAAAACACACACAAACCTCTTTTTTGACTAAGAACTTTTTCCTTGATCCTGTACTATTAGGCAACAAAGAGATCATAATATTAAGTATGTAGCCTCTAAATTCGACAATTTTTTTTCTTTTTCAATTTATGATAATATATGTATATGTGTGTGTGTGTGTGTGTGTGTGTGTGGCCTGTTTGTTTGTAATCTACCTTATTTTATCATTATTTTTAACATTCTGTTTGTTATTCAGCATTGTACTATGATTATAAATTGCAGTGTTTTTCATGTAGAGTTATAGGAACACTAGGTAAGATCTGGTATGTTTGCCCCTACAGTTGCAGATTGTAATTCATTTTTACAGCACTGTCCTCAAATCAAGGGCTTCCCTTTGGTGGGATGAGGGTGGCTCTATTCTCTTTATTACAGGACAGTGAAGCATCACAAATATTTTGAATCTATATTTTAGGATAATAACACTACCTAGGGTTGCTTTAATATATCTTATACTTTTTTCTGTTAATTTAAAAAAAGTTTTTCCTTGCCACTGTCGCCCCTGGCTTGCTCACTTGAGGGTTTTACATTTGTTTTTACATTTCATGTCAAATCTTTGTCTTACTGGAATTCTGTGAAGCTGCTTTGTGACAACATCAGTTGTGCAAAGCGCTATATAAATAAATTTGATTTGATTTGATTTACTTTAACATCTTGACATCAGCTTTTAGCTCCACATCACTTTTACTTTAAAAGCCTTTTTTATGTAGCAGTGTTCTTAATAGTGTGAACTGATTCTGTTTAATTAACACTGTTCTGCAGAAAATGGCATTTTTGGAAGCAGATGTTCAGAATACTCAGCACTACTGTTAGATTAATGAATAATTATTCTTTTGAAAAGATTCAATGAAATTTTAAAATCTGGTTGAACTGAAATTTCTATGGCATCTTTGCAGTGTTCAGTATTTTTTAAAACACAGGACATTACTCATGAGCATAAATTACTCAAAAGGACTTCTAATAAAGTGTATATTTCAAACCCACACAAATGACTACCTCCCCTTTTACTGAAATATCAGTGATGTTTGTGGGAAAATATTTTGCAACTGATGGTGGTCCTGTAAATCTAGGCTTGTTTCATTGTCTCTTTACATTGGACTGAGTTTTGTAGTTTCCATTGGTGAAACAATCTACAAACAATCCTACAAACAATCCAGAGAGCGGCGCCCACAGCTGGAAACGATTTGCAGTTTTTTCTGCTTGTTTATGTGTAATTTCCGGTTTACCTCCTATTGCACACCTTTCTGTTATGAAACTTGTTTTATCTGGACTATGCTTGGTTTTGCATCATACCATTAGTGATTTCCACCAATAACAGTTTTGGTCTCTGGGTTTGTAAGTTATACTCACATTGCTAATGTGGCTAACAGTGTATGCAAGCTAGAAACCTGTTAGTGCAAATTTATCCTCAAAAATGCTAATGTGACTTGACCTTCTTTTTTTTCACAGCTAAAAATATTAGCATTTTGGGTCACATATCCCTGTTACTTAATATTATTAGTAGCATAATTATTAGAGGAGGCAATGAGGCCAAAACTTTATGCAGTTTTTGCAGGTTTGATTAATCATTAGAGTGCTCTGATTGGAGCTAAATGTCTGTTAAAAGATTCTTAAGCATGATTAAAATGTCATACCTGACTGGTGAAAAATTAAGCAAGAGGTGCTTGCAAGCCTCTCTATGGCAGAAATGAGAACATGTGGCCAGGCCAACAGCTGTGTCTATGCATTTAATTAAAGATCTTATGTTTCTAATAAGCTTCATTGCTTTGAGCTACATTGTGGGCTTTTAAGAGCTGCAGTCCCCTAATCAGCCATTGTGATGACATCATGGCCAAAGGTAAAAAGCCCCTATCAAGGGATTGATATTTTTGGAGAGGGAGAAAATAAGGTCCAGCCGGTCCTGGTTGTGGGAGCCGGCCTCAAAGCAGCTTTGATATGCTGGAAATGCATGCTTATAATGGACCAGGCCCTAGCTAGCCTGATGTCTTGATGACATATGATGGAGGGACCTCAGTTGAAAGCCGTTTCCTCTCTGAATGCCACCCGAGGCTGAATTCTGATTGCACTGGGGAATAGTGCAGAGACAAATATAGGCAGGGTCCAGTACTCAAGAGACTATCTGCAATTAAAATATTCCAGTGAGTACACTTCGCTCCAGTCCCAACCAGTTGTTTGTAAATGAAGGCATTGTTCACATTCTGAGTCTGAATTCAACAGTTTGTATTTAAAAAGAAGTGTGGAAATACAATCGAGCACAAAGTAATGTAATCCACCATGCATTGCCATACCTACTTGGCTTATAATGAATAAGTGAATTAATGAAGCATATATAGAAAAAATATATAAAGGTTATTATTTTAAGGATTTTACAGTATTTTTTTAGTGTTTATAATTACAGTATTTTTTTTATTGTTATAAACCAAGAAGCGTTAATTCTTGTAAAAGCTACTGTTGTAGAAAATAATTTTATTACTTTGTGTTTGTTGACAAATATCCTTAAATGATGATTAGTTAAGTTAGCATACTCATTGTGTGAAATCCTGTACCCTATATGCATTTATATGAATGACTAACCAGCATTTACATTATGAATTACTTACACATGTAGTTAAACATTTTTGCTTGATTCTGCATTACTAACTCATATGATAATTTCTCCTAAAGACATATTATAAGCTAACTTCACTATATGGCATGACAACTTGATATTTACACACAGTTTTAATTCTTAACGTCTAACCTTGAACAGATGTGCACTCCAGAATTGTAACACACTGACATCATAGTGTTGGGCATGGAGGCGCTGATCTGTAGCTTCTGTTTGTGGCCTTGAAGTGTATTTCTAACTCCCTAAATTTTAGTCTCTAGGGAAAAAGTGCTGAGAAGAGAGGCCCATTATCAGCCTGGCCAGATAATGAATGTCTTCAGGGTCACAACAGGCACCTGAATATTGCACGTGAAGAGCTGAGTACTAACACGTGAAATCATGCATATTAATATAAGCTAATCAGCCAGAAACACCTCACCACCAGGCTATACGTCATCATGGGTATAACTTTTTGAGTCAGATGATGGGAGGTCAGAATTTTCACTTGGGAGGGGTATCACACTGTTCTCAATGTGTGAATTCTCCTGGATCCAGTATTTTGGTAAATAAATACTTTGATTTGCTTTGAACTTCACTCGACTGGTGTCTGCGACTCTCTCGTAACGGACATGCCTCCCCCGAAGAGGGAGAGTGTATTTTGGACCTTTTTTTTATTTTCTCATTAGTTGGTAAATTTTAAATACTTTGAGAACGGTCCAAAGAAACATTTTTATCTTCAAATTGGTGACCCCCGACGTGCGGGAGGTCCAGACGGCGGACAACTTCGGACTCCTTTCCACTCGCGGCCGCAATATACTAAGGTGGGTGTGCAGACCCTGTTTTATTCAAATTCTGCATATTGGACATTTTAAATTGGAGTGGTGTGGAGCCCTGACGGCGGTCCGGAGTGGGGTATTGAGCAAATCAATTTATTTTAAATATGTTTTTATAATTTTTTATCAGTTTATACATTTGGGGTTGATTGTTTGGAAAATTAATTATGGAATTTAAAAATAACTGGGACTGGGAGCTGGCGTGCCCCCCTCGGACCTGACGAGGTGTCGAGATAATTGCTCGGTCGGAGTGGTCCGTCCGTGGGATTGGTTCCCCCTAAAGTATAATCTAGAAGCGGATGTTGTTCCCGCAGGTTTTATAAAGGTGGAAGTTATTTCCCACCATGGGTTATTGTGGATTTAAATGAAATTTATGGTATATCAGTAGCGGATGTTGTTCCCGCAGGTTTTATAAAGGTTTAAGCTCTTTACACTTGGTTTTGGTGTGTATTTTAATGGAATTTGATTGTTTATTCATGTTTTATCTCTGTTCTAAGAGCTTGTGTTATTGTTAGAGGCTGTTTACATGACTGTTGTGTATGTTTTTGCTCGATAGAGGAGTGTCTTGCTGTGTGTGTGTATGTGTATGTGTCAGCTGAGTGTGTGTGTCTCACCCATCCCTTTTTCTATCTTATAACTGTCCCTTAGTCTGTAACTATGTGCGTGTGTCAGCTGAAATAATTTTTTTTTTGGGAGAAAAAGGAGAAAGTAGGGGACTGATCAACCCCCTTTCTTCTGTGGTTGCTTGTGTGTGGGGAGAACAAGTTTCTCCATGGGCTGTAAAAGCCATGAATTTTTTTGTGGGTGTGTTTAAAGAAAAGTGGGGAAAAACTCTGCCTACAGAGTGTCAGAGAGAAAGACTGTCAGAAAGAGTGAAGAAAGTGTTTGAAGAAAGTGTTTAACGGAAGTGGGGAAATGTGATAAAGCATGAATGATTTAGAAATTAATAGGGAAAGATATTTGTAATGGTAACGATTATGAGCTTCGTTCAAGGACAGTTATTTAAAGAATATGAACCTCAATAAAATGAGGGGTTTGTTTATTTATGACAATGAGCCTGAACGGAAGACATTTTTAAAGTAAAATATATAAAGTAAAAATAAATGAGCTTTCTTGGAGACTATAAATTAAGAAAATATAGTCAATGAGCTCCAGAAAGACGTTTTTAGAGTTCGAGAATAGGAGAAAGGTGAGCAAGGTGTAAAGCTGAGGAATTAATAGGATACATTGGGGAAACTGTAAGGTTTAAACATGGGATTTAAAGGGAAAATTGTTACTTGAACACTTGCTCTAATTTTGAATCTGGTTTCTTTGTTAATGGGGTTAATTTAGACTTGTGGTGGATAAAATATATTTGGTATTTTGTTTACTGCTTATTATCCTAAGAATCTTATTTTTCCCGTTTAGTTAGTATTTTTTAACTATGGTAGTTTGTCTAAAAATTTATTTTCTGCCACGGTTTGAATTTTTCGTTCATCATAACATATTTTGTAACTTGCTTGCTATTTCTCTAGTTCATAATATTTTGCTTTCACTTGTTATAATATATCTTGTGATTTCACTGTGGCTTGTGGACTGTTGAGAACTAGAACGAAGACCAATTCAGGTAAGGTCCAATTTTTTAATCAACTTCTTACAGACAATATGGCTACTACTAGTGATTCACATAATGAATTAAAACGTCATTTACGGCGTGGGGAATTGGGAATGGAAATTGTTTGTAAAACAAATTGAAATAATAAATGAGGGATTAAAACAGGGAGAAATATATTTGGAAAAGCGGGATATTGTGCACAAAAGTGTGCTACAGAGATTTGAAACGTGGGCTAAAAATACACACAGGGGAGAAAACTTATTTAATCACCGGTATTAATCAGTTGAAAAGAGAGCTGGAGGTAATATTACGTCAGGCTGAAGCAGAGGTTAGTAAGGCTAGCCTTTTCCAAAGACCTAAGGCAAACACAAGTTTAAAAATAGCTAAAACAGACATTGCGGAGCTTCAAAATTTTAAAATGGCGTTTCTCAGTCTCCTTCCGCAGCTTGTGGTTTTGAAAACACCAGGTCCGTCACCTTCGAGCGCTATATCACTCACTGCCGTGAAGCCGGAAGTGGAAATTGCCTATACGAACCACAAGGGGGAGGAGCCTACAGCTCTTACAGCTCCGCCTCCCCATATAACATAGGTCACGTCACACCAGTTGATAATGTCCCACCAGTTGATAATATCCTCCGTTTTCAGTGTTGATTCCGGCAAAGTGAGAGTACAGACAGACACAAGAGGCCGGGATTTTGCTTGTGAGCAGCCAGCTCAAAGTGACAAACACACAAACGCACACACAGACGACCCATTCCAATTGCGAAAGCCACACGAGTCAATTTTAATTACACAAACAAATATTAACACTGACTGTTCTGACATTATAGATACCACAGGAAATTATATAGAACAGGATAAACCGCGCCTTGTCGATGAACAAACAATAACAACATCATTTAAGAACCCGATGCCACGTAAAAATAAACAAAACATCAGGATTAAAGCTGATTTAGAGGGCCATGTCACAACGGATGACTCTGACCAAGATGAGGGACTTATAGCAGATGATGAGGACAGTGCGAATGAACGTCGTGGTGGTAGACGGATTTCTGATTTGAACAAAACATTGCGTGCCATGGAAAAACTCATATTAGAAGAACAGAGACAATTGGACTTAAAAAAAACAGACTTTAGAATGCGACATGCACACCTCAGACAAAACGGACATTTTGAGACGTAGCACCGGACCCCGACACCCGCCTGACAGATATACGTCTGACACTAACGTTGATACTATGCTTCCATTAGTGGCCACTAGCACAGGAACATATAAATATGTACCATTATCATTAACTGATGCACAGACTTTGGTCGATCAGCTTCCGCCTTTATGTAGTGGAGCGGCTGCTTGGATTAGAAAGCTGGACAGTCTGACAGGTGGCGTGACTTTAGCACTTGGGGATTTTAGAAACATTATTAAAAGATCAACTACTTCCATGGAAGCAGCTGAAATAGAGAGACAGGCTCAGACATCTACTAAACCTAACTATGATCTTTTCTATATGAACAATCATAAGGAAAAATTAGATAATAAAGACAAGGAGATACTTAAGTTACAAAGAGACCTACTAACTGTTCAACTAGCAGAAGCCAGGAAATCTATAAATAATAATAAAAAGCAAACAAAGTCTGACACCATGATGCCTATGACTGCACTGCCACATATGCAATCACCACAAATATTTATGAACAAAAATACATACATGCCTACTCAATCTGGGCCACCACAAAACCCACCGTATATTTATGGACCAACTCCATATTTCTTATATCAGCCCTACTCATGGGGCAGGGGGCGCGGTAATGGCAGGTGGAGGGGCAGGGCCCGCCGTCGGACAGGGGCGTGTCTAAGATGTGGAGCTTTGGACCACTGGGTAGCACAATGTGAGGCACCACACCCACAGGCGGCACCAAAACCGGAGCCATCACATCTTACTGCTGGTCAATACAGCATGGAGCCGTGGGGTGGACATTGATGGGGCCAAGAGGAGCACCAGGACAGCAGGGCCAGGGCAGAACCATGCTGTCATTAACTGTGGGGGCCTCCGAAATTGTTTTTCTGGTTGACACGGGAGCCACATGGTCAACCATCAACACTGTATTACATGCACATCTGATGAGCAAACATACTGTGCAAGTAAGGGGCTTCTCGGGGACATCTACATCACCGCCAAAAACAAGACATTTGCCAGTCAGTACTGGTACACAGACTGTGTTTTTAATTGCACCACAAGCACCTTTGAACATTTGTGGTAGAGACTTTTTGATGAAAATGGGAGTCTGTATTTTATGCCAACCAGATGGGATCACACTTACGTGGTTGGACGGACACAAAACTGTGGCAGTGGTGGGGTACACTGACGGTATGTACCTGATGAGACCTCAACAGGATGAGTCGGTAGACATTTATTGGGGTTTAGTGACTGGACAGACGGACCCGTCACCACGACTCATTGCCTTGTTCCACCACTGGTCGACTTGGATTACAGCCATGGCACCCTACGTTCCTCCGCCCGACCCATTCCATGTCACCCTGTTTTATGATGTAGGGGGAGATTTAACTTAT
Source organism: Hoplias malabaricus (assembly GCF_029633855.1). Taxonomy (NCBI): domain Eukaryota; kingdom Metazoa; phylum Chordata; class Actinopteri; order Characiformes; family Erythrinidae; genus Hoplias; species Hoplias malabaricus. The sequence continues at coordinate 23,058,364 of NC_089807.1, forward strand.
TATGAATTTTTTCAAACAGAATTAGAGGGTACAGTGTGGTCGGTTGACACCACAGGGATTTATGTGGGTCTTGAAGGGGTGGCATCTCCTGTTTCACTAACACCACAACAACATTATTGGTAAAAACTGTCTGACAAGGCGGCACCACATTTCACTAGCTCTCCATCAGAGACAAGAGGCCAAGCAGTTGGGCCCTATGGTAAAAAGAGCAAATGAGGCCACGGATTGGGTCTGGAACTAGCTGCCTGGTGTCATGTTTTCACAGTCCACACAGACATATCACATCACTGATAACTCACCCATCCTACTCACATTGCACCATCAATTGCTGCCTGGACACCATGGTTGTGAGGACTCTGATTATCTACAGACGGAGGTATTATTAGTATCACTACCTGACACATTGTGGTCCACAGGACCAGATGATGTAGGATACACTAATCAGTCACCTGTATATTTTTGTATGAATATTACACAACCAATTTGGATTCCCCAATATAAACAAAAAACCTGAGACTGTGTAAGACATGTTAGCATTTTTAGGACTGACTGGTTACAGCAGACAATAGATTCTTGACTTTGTCGAACGAACAAAACCTTTTAGGGACATGGTGAAATCTCTAGGGATGAGAAATTTGTCTGGTAAGCTGAATTGGACGGTGGAGTCTGAACAGGCGTTTATAGATGTTAAACAAACCTTATCAGTTGCAGTTGACTTAGCCAGACATGACTATTCACTACGTTTTTACATGGATGTTTCTGAAACAGACACTGTGATTAATGGTGTACTGTTTCAGAAAAAGGGGGAACGCAGAACTGCTAGCAGTAATGTCAGCATTAGAAGTGGCACATATAGGAAAACAACAAAACACTGGAAAATCTAAAACAATGGTGGCACCCATACATGTCAGCATTAGTGGTTGATTACATCACTAAATGTCAGATTTGTAACAATCAGAACGTAGCAAAAGCATTTAAATTAGCTCCAGGAAGGTTTCCATTGCCAGATTCTCATGGACATGAGATTCAAATGGATTACACAGATATGATTGACCCCATTAGGAGATATAGATATCTCCTGGTCGTTGTAGATAGATTCTCGGGGTGGGTAGAGGCAGTCCCTACTCTGAGGGAAGATGCAAAGTCAGTCTGTAAGTTTCTGATTAATTGTTGGATTCCGAACCACGGGTTTCCTAGGAAACTTTTCTCAGATAACGGGAGTCATTTCACGAGCAAAACACTGCAGTGGGTGGAGCAGTCGTTGGGGCTGCGCCATAGCTATGGTTGTGTGTATCATCCTGCCTCACAAGGTCAGGTGGAGAGGATGAATCAAACTTTGAAAACCAAATTAGCAAAAATTAAACTGGCCACGGGCATGAATTGGCTTGAGACCCTTCCAATTGCTTTAATTAGTGTCTGTAGTTCAGTAAATAGAACTATAGGATTTACTCCTTTTGAATTAGTGAGAGGCATGCCATTTCCGGGCCCCAACAATGCGCTTGCGTCCCCACAGAAACCACCTCAAGCAGAGTACCGACAGCTATATGAAGAACTAAAAGCTGTTTGTAAAGATTTCTCTATACAGGTGCAGGAAAGGAGAGAAGGAGAAGAAACGGAGGAGAAGGATCCAGAAGTGACAGTCTCACCCTGGGTCCTCCTGAAGGTCATCAAGCGGAAGTGGTACGAACCTCGCTGGACAGGACCCTACCAGGTGACAGAGAGAACCAGTTGTGCAGTCCGGCTGAAGGGTAAAGGCTTACAGTGGTACCACCTCACACAGTGCAGAGCCGCACCGACACCTAACATCAAACATTCACTGAAGGAAAAACAACACCTCAGAAGAGGCTGATCAAGCAGCCTCAACCAACATAGGGGCAGAATAATCCCCTGAGGCAGTGGCACGACAAGGAAAGTCTATCCTTGCCCCCAGCGCAGATCCCTACCAACGGATGAAGAATACACTTTAACACATACACATATAGGGCTCATTGTAATCTCTTAGTCCAGAGAGTGAGTGGTAGGACAGAGGTGTCCACTCCTAACAGGAGCGGTGTAATTGCCCGCTACCACCACAATCTGCCATCACGCTCTACCTAAGTCACTCGCCAAACCGGGGGTGACCTAGGCAGACCAATCTAACATTAATTGTTTACCATTTATCTAAATGTATTGACCTGTCAGTTGGACAGGTCAAAAGGGGGAATTGTTGTAGAAAATAATTTTATTACTTTGTGTTTGTTGACAAATATCCTTAAATGATGATTAGTTAAATTAGCATACTCATTGTGTGAAATCCTGTACCCTATATGCATTTATATGAATGACTAACCAGCATTTACATTATGAATTACTTACACATGTAGTTAAACATTTTTGCTTGATTCTGCATTACTAACTCATATGATAATTTCTCCTAAAGACATATTATAAGCTAACTTCACTATATGGCATGACAACTTGATATTTACACACAGTTTTAATTCTTAACGTCTAACCTTGAACGGATGTGCACTCCAGGATTGTAACACACTGACATCATAGTGTTGGGCATGGAGGCGCTGATCTGTAGCTTCTGTTTGTGGCCTTGAAGTGTATTTCTAACTCCCTAAATTTTAGTCTCTAGGGAAAAAGTGCTGAGAAGAGAGGCCCATTATCAGCCTGGCCAGATAAAGAATGTCTTCAGGGTCACAACAGGCACCTGAATATTGCACGTGAAGAGCTGAGTACTAACACGTGAAATCATGCATATTAATATACGCTAATCAGCCAGAAACACCTCACCACCAGGCTATACGTCATCATGGGTATAACTTTTTGAGTCAGATGATGGGAGGTCAGAATTTTCACTTGGGAGGGGTATCACACTGTTCTCAATGTGTGAATTCTCCTGGATCCAGTATTTTGGTAAATAAATACTTTGATTTGCTTTGAACTTCACTCGACTGGTGTCTGCGACTCTCTCGTAACGGACATGCCTCCCCCGAAGAGGGAGAGTGTATTTTGGACCTTTTTGTTATTTTCTCATTAGTTGGTAAATTTTAAATACTTTGAGAACGGTCCAAAGAAACATTTTTATCTTCACTACCTACATAAATTACAACATGCAGTGGTTACAAATTGTCACTGTCCAAAGAAAAACACTGATTTGTTCATTTAATCATTCATTCATTGTCTGTAACTGCTCATACAGTTCAAGGTTGCATACCCTGAAGCACTGGGTGCTAGGAATGAACACAACCTGGAGGGAGTGTGTCTATCACAGGGCAACACACGCTCACTGTGATATGGAAACCGGAGCTCAACACAAAGTCCTCACAGAGTGGGGCTCAAACCCACAACCCCAGGACTTTGGAGCTGTTTTGACAGGGAAACTACCTGTTGCAAATGAAAAAAAAAAAAAGATATATCTCCAAAATAGTAACTTTAAAGGAGAAGGAAAAAACTTTCTTAATTTCACACAAAAGTCAAAGTTATAAGATTTTATTCCAAGTCATTTTGGAGCATTTCTATTGGTTCATTATTCATTAAATTTTCACATTCTGAAGGAACACGGCTGTATTAAATTTAAAACAAAAAAATTGATATACATTTTTTTCTTTGGAAAACATCTATACATTTTCTGATGTCTAATGGAAAATAAAGTCTAAATCTTTTCTGCTTCATGGAACTTGCTTGACTCTTTCACTAACAAATCTGGTACCTGGTCCCAGGAACTTGGTACTTTTAAGTCCCTGCTCGATCCTGATATGAAGTGAGCCGAGTAGGTAACACATGTGACGTGTACACATTGCAGAGAGCTGATTAGCCAGAGAGACCTGTCAATCTCCACGAAATGCAGGTATTCAGTACAAACTATTCGCATGTAAAATTTTCAAGTTGCAGCAGTGGTCACGTTTGTTTTATTTGACTCACAACTACAGATTGTAAAATTACTCTGTGGTTTTTTGAAGAGGTTTTAATGCTCCTTGCATCAGTGGCTGACGAAAAACTCCAGCGTGAGCCGAATGTGCAACAAAAACAACACGTGAACACATAATGACTGAACAGCGTCTGGGCAGCACGGTGGCTCAGCAGTTAGTGTCACAGTCACACGGCTCCAGGGGTCTCGGGTTGGGGTTCAAGTCCCGCTCCGGGTGACTGTCTGTGAGGAGTCTCTGTGTTATCCCTGTGTTTCCTCCAGGTGTTCTGGTTTCCTCTCATGGTCCAAAACACATGTTGGTAGGTGGATTGGCAACTCAAAAAGTGTCCATAGGTGTGAGTCAATGTATGATTTACATTTATGCATTTGGCAGACGTTTTTATCCAAAGCGACATACAAAAGAGGATCTAACATTCAACCTACAGCACAAATTATACAACATACCTTACATTGAGTGCAATGTGCCAGGAAGTAATAAGTGCATTAAAGAAAGACTTTTAGTGCAAAAGATACTCTCGGAAGAGTTGGGTTTTCAAGGATTTCTTGAATGCGGAGAGGGTTTCTGTTGCTCTGATAGTGCTTGGAAGCTCATTCCACTAGCGTGGTAACAGAGATGAGAATAGCCTCGACTGACCTGTACGGGGGGTTGGCCGTGTTAGTTGGTGCTCCTTTGAGGAACAGAGAGGGCGGGCGCTACCATATGGTCTTAAGAGTCTATTGAGGTAGATGGGAGCAGAACTAGTGAATACTCTGAAGGCCATCATTAGTGATTTAAATTTGATGCGAGCAGCTAAGGGTAGCCAATGCAGCTCAACTAATAGGGGTGTGACATGTGCTCTTTTAGGCTGGTTGAAAACCAGGCGTGCTGCAGCATTCTGGATCATCTGTAGCAGTCTCACAGCACAGGCTGGAAGACCTGTCAGGAGGGCGTTGCAATAGTGAAGACGGGAGATTACTAACGTTTGAACAAGGAGCTGTGTTGCATGTTGAGTTAGGTATGTGTTGCCCTGTGAAGGACTGATGCCCCCTCCAGGGTGTGTTCCAGCCTTGCGCCCAGTGTTTCTGGGTAGGCTCCAGACCCACTGTGACCCTTAACTGGATAAGTGACACAGACACTGAATGAATAAACAGCGCCTAACATTACCGCACCACTTTCCACATGTTTTGTGATGTCACCTGTTACATGACTCGGGGGAGCTGTGCTAGAGGAAAAGCCACCAGAGGATGGTGCATTAAGCCGTGCCAAGCTGAGTCAAGTCAAGTTGATGCAATGCAGTGGAAAATCTCCATAAGACTTATTTTACCATGGCTGTATTTGTCTTGTACGCATTGCAACTACAACCCCAATTCCAGTTAAGTTGGGAAGTTGTGTAAAATATAAATAGAAAAAGAATACGATTATTTGCAAATCCTTTTCAATATTTTCAAATATTCACTCATTTTGTATTTGAGGCCTGCAACAACGTACATTTCTCAAAGTACAGTTGCAAGGAATTTAGGGATTTCATCATCTACAGTCCATAATATCATCAAAAGATTCAGAGAACAATATAACAGAGATTACCACATGGGCTCAGGAACACTTCAGAAAACCATTGTCAGTGAACACATTTCATCGCTCCACCTACAAGTGCAAGTTAAAACTCTACCATGCAAAGCAAAAGCCATATATCAACAAACCCCAGAAATGCTGCCGGCTTCTCTGGGCCTGAGCGCATCTGAGATGGACTGATGCAAAGTGAAAAAGTGTCCTGTGTTCTGAAGAGTCCACATTTCAAATTGTTTTTGGAAATCATGGACCTTGTGTCCTCCGGGCCAAAGAGGAAAATGACGTTTGATGCAATGATGTTTGAATTGTTATCAGTGCAAAGTTCAAAAGCCAGCATCTCTGATAGTATGGGGTGTGTTAATGCCTACGGCATGGGTAACTTGCACATCTGTGAAGGCACCATTAATGCTGAAAGGTACAAACAGGTTTTGGAGCAACATATGCTGCCATCCAAGAAAAGTCTTTTTCAGGGACGTCCCTGATTATTTCAGCAAGACAATGCCAAGCCACACTCTACAACAACGTGTTACAACAACGTGGCTTCATAGTAAAAAAGTGCGGGTACTAGACTGGCCTGCCTGCAGTTCAGACCTGTCACCCATTGAAAATGTGTGGTGCATTATGAAGCGCAAAATACGACAATGGAGACCCAGGACTGTTGAGCAACTGAAGTTGCACATCAAGCAAGAATGGGAAAGAATTCCACTGGTAAGTAGTAAGTGAAATTTCTGGTAAGACAAGGGCCTGGTCCATCAGTTGAAAGTAGTGATGAAGAAGAGCCTAGTGCAAAAATTCCAAAATCTGAAGATTTGATCGTTTTTGAATCGTTTCATGGAACATACTGATGTTAGTTTTTTTTTTTTTTTGGCAGTAGCACTTGCCATCCACAAAGGGGGCCCCATATTTGTAAAATCTCCAATCTACAGTCGAGGCCACATTTAATTTTATTATGTGACTCTCAACAGCAGCTCATAAAATTAGTGGTCTTTTGAAGCATTACGAACGCTCCATGGATTGCGTCAACAATGTCACCCACTGTTATTGTGGGTCCCAAGGCCCACAGCTACCTGCTAGAAACAGTGTTTTTGCATTGCCACTAGCTGTATTTCAGGACAGGGGGATTTGTAGTGGAAAACCAACCACGTATCAAACAATTATAGCCAAGAACAGTTAAGTAGAGTAGGTAGATTAAAGTGGAAAACTGCAATAATAGTGCAGTTCCTGCAGTGCTGGGCCCAAAGTAGCAATGACATGCTCTAATTTCACTATTACCGTATTTTCCGCACTATAAAGCGCACCGGATTATAAGGCGCACCTTCATTGAATAACCTATTTTAAAACTTTGTCCATATATAAGGCGCATACAATAAACGCTACAGTAGAGGCTGGGGGTTACGTTATGCATCAATTAGATGGAGCTGCGCTAAAGGGAATGTCAACAAAACAGTCAGATAGGTCAATTCAACTTTATTAATAGATTACAACCCAGCGTAGTTTAAGGTAAAACATGTAGTGCAATGTTAATATAACCCACATCATGGGGGGGGTGGACTTTTCCTCGATTCAATAATAATAATAATCACAATATAGTAACACTCGAAATAGTGCAAAGCGATAACAATATATCAATAACTCAACGTTGCTCAAACGTTAAAATCACACAACACACAAAATAAACACGTAAAGCTCACTTTACTAAGTTATTCCTCATCCACGAATCCCGTTCGTTAGTGATTCGTTAATGTTAAATTCTCTTGCTGCTGCTCTATTCCCGTGTTCTTCTGCGTGACTGATCGCCTTGAGTTTAAACTCTGCGTCAAATGCTTGTCTCTTAATAGGAGCCATTTTGGGGTCTTTACATAAATAAATGGAAATGAAATATATATACCGGTATATATCCAGCATGCACCGCGCGCGGAAGAAAATGAAGTAGGCGGCTGCTTACCGTAGTTGCGAGACCTGTTGTGGCTCAATATTGGTCCATATATAAGGCGCACCGGATTATAAGGCGCACTGTCGGCTTTTGAGATAATTTGAGTTTTTTAGGTGCGCCTTATAGTGCGGAAAATACGGTACATTTCAGTGAAGCTTCACATTGACTTTGAAGCTGTAATTTGCTACTTAGTGTTCTTTATTATTCATCAAAGTTTTATTTTCACGAGGATTTCCTTTAATTTGGCAGAGTGAATATGAGCTTGAGTAGCATACTTGTGTGATGGCTAGCAACCTGCTAATCTTAGAACGTTTCTTGAAATGTTTAATGTCTTAAGGGTTTTTCCATTACAGAAGATATTTGCTGACTTGTACCATGGTCTGATGATTTCATACTGATTATTTTCTGGTTAAATTAGACAGACCACTGGATGATTAATCTGGGTGGCAGATTCCTTTTGCAGAAGCTTGGAACAGATGGCTTATACATTCTTCAGCAATATGCAGCATAACTTTTGTAATATTTGCATGGCCGAAGCACCCTGTGATTGTGCTAGTCATTAGCATTTGGAATAGCATAATTGTCTTTAAGACATGGCTGAGCATGAATGGATGTTGGTTTGAATTTAGCAGAGAACTATTCAAACCATTATATGGGATTAAGTAAAAAAGCTCTAAAGATCATGAACAGTTCTTGAACTGGTATACTGCACAAAAGGTACAATATAAAATATATTTTGTCTACATAGTATAAGGGTCTCTAAAATACTTTTAAAATAAGATTATGACTATTCTGTTCAAATACTGTTATGAAAGTAATATTGTTGTTCTCTCAGTGAAATATTACTTGGTTGGGATATTTTGTGGTGCATGAAGTCACTCTATTTTCCAATCTCTTTCAAACACTCACAGGGAGTCTTTTTGTTTTTCTTTACCTCCTTTTTCTTTCCCTCCAGTCACTTTTTTTTCTTACTCCGAAGGTAAGATGTGCTGTTTTGTGAGTTTGGTGAAACACGACCCTGGCCACTCGTCTCCAGGTGTGTGAAGACGTCAGGCATCAGGCATGCACACTCCCCTCAGTGTAAGTGAGTGTGTGTGTGTGTTAGAATTCCACGGCACATATCTCGTGTACATTTCTGAGCATATTAAATCAATGATAAAAGGATGAGGTCATCTACACCGGGTGCCAGAGAGCGCAAGCCAGTTCTGTCAGTTTATGTTCTGTTAAGCTGGTGGGCGAGGTGATCTAAGAGAGAACACAACACATCGTTATTTCGGCTCATGTCATACTCAGTGGAACAACAGGCATGCTTGTGGCATTAGGGCCAATAGAAAAGAGCATTATTTATCTTTACTCTGCAAAACAGGTCAAAAGTTGGCAGCAGGTTTAACGTTTTAAGAGGTACAGTGGTTGTCATGACCGAAATGAAATATCTCGCTAATAACAATGCAACTTAAGGCCAACAAAATGCTGAACTAATTTATGAATTCACTGCAACTTCTCAGATATGTTTCTCATTTCTGTGTTTTGCTCTTGCTTTAGCTTTCGTTTCACAAACGTTCACAGGCTCGCCAGCTTGACAGATCATATAAGCCTCACTTTATTCTGTGTTGTGTAACTCTTCGCCTTTCACAGAAATCTGATTTGCTGTTAAAGGAATATTTGTTCAAAATCACTGTGATGCCTCACTGACCTGTAAAAAGGCTCAGCACTGCAGAAACTGCAGCCATCCCCAGCATCCGGGGAGCAGTGCTGGGTTTGGTGCCTTGCTCAAGGGCAGTGGATTGAGGGAGGAGGATAATGCTGTTCCTTCATTCCAACTGCCCCTAATTTTCCTGCTGGTTGTGGGAATGGAACCAACGGCCTTTCAATCAACGGCCAATTGCACCCCTTTATAATGCAATGATCTTTTAGCAAAAACTTAGTTATTAGGAATAATCAGACATTGGGATTCATCCATCGTCTTCCGCTTATTCGGGTCCAGGTGCTAGGGCAGCAGTCTGAGAAGAAGAAACCCAGACCTCCCTCTTCCTAGCCACATTTTTCTAGCACTTACGGAGGGATACTAAGGCATTCCCAGTCCAGACGAGACTTATGATGTCTCAAGCGTCCAGACCAGATGCCCGAACCACCTCAACTGGCTCCTGTCAACATGGAGGAGCAGTGGCTCCACTCCGAGTCTCTTCTGGATGTCCGAACTCCTAACCCTGTCTCTAAGGGTGAGTCCAGACACCCTGCGAAAGAAACTGGTCCCAGCCGCTTGTACCTGTGATCTCATTCTTTCATTCCTTACCCAAAGCTCATGGCCATAGGTGAGGTTTGGGACGTAGATTGAATGGTAAATCGAGAGCCTTTCACAGAGGCCAGTATTAGACATGAATGGGGGAGCATTCCTATTTCTAAACTTGAGAATCTGGTGTCCTCTGTCCCCAGACGTCTGAGTGTTGTAAGAAGAAGGGGGGATGCCACACAGTGGTAAAAATGGCCTTGTCCCAACTTTTTGGGGATTTGTTGATGCCATGAAATTTTGAAACAACATTTTTCCCTTAAAATGATACATTCTCTCAGTTTAAACTTTTGATCTGTGATTTGTTCTCTATTCTGAATAAAATATTGTTGGCACCTCCACATCATTGCATTCAGTTTTTATTCACAATTTGTTTAATGTCCCAACTTTTTTGGAATCCGGTTTGTAATTATTATGACAAGCCTAGTCACATCCAGCTTTAACATTTACAATGCTAGCCAAATTAAATCTAGCACATATACTTATTAAACACATATACATTTTCTATTTTCTCATTTACAAAACAAACACAAGCTCTGTTTTGATTGTCCAACTTCCCCAGTTTTGACCAGATGTGCTCCAGTTGAACAGGTTGCTGAAAATGTTCTTTTGAAGCCCTAGTGTGATCAAAATAGCCAGCTGTCGTGTCTGAGTGGTATTCCAATGTGTGAATAAATCAAAGTGCATGTTCTCTTCAGAGAGCCAGAAGTAGCCCATCTGTGTCTGTAAAAGTAATGTGTCTCCAGCCTCATTCTCTAATCAAAGCATCACTGTAAATAGGTGGTTTATGGGTTTGATTACAGTGTTCCATCAGACTAAATATGCTCTCTGTCTGTGGGTAAAGCTGTGATTCTCTAAATGAGGCAGCTGATGTCATCACTCTGGGTGGCCGTACATGCTGTTTCATGTCATTTCTGTAAATTGTAACAACATGTTGAATTACATTTAAAAATCAATGTACAACTCCATTTGCAAAAAGTTGGGATGCTAAGCAAAATGTAATGTAAAATGTAATGTAATGTAAAAACAAAATGCAATGAGGTGCAAATAATTTAAAACCTATATTTAATTAAACAGTACAAAGACAACATTTGTAATATTTGAATCTGAGTATGTTTATAGTTTTTGAAAAATATTTGCCCATTTTGATTTTGACGCCATCAACACATACCAAATAATTTGGGACAGGGACATGTTTATCACCACCTCTTATTTTAACAACACTCTGTAGGTGTTTGGGAACTGAGGAGATCTGTCACTGTAGTTTTGAAAGTACTCTTTTCCAAATCTTGCTTTTTATTTGATTTCAGCTGTTCAACAGCCCTTTAAGATATTTCTTGATATTTTTTTCAGTGGGTGACAGGTCTGGACTAGTTTAGCTCCAGGACTCTTACTAAAGAGCCATGCTGATGTAATCCATGCAGAATGTGGATTGGCCTTGTCTTACTGAAATAAACAAGGCCTTCCCAGAAAAAAGAGGTTGTCTGGAAGGCAGCATGTTGCTCCAAAACCTGCATTGCACAGGACAATTTTCCACTAAGCTTGGGCTCAGAGAATGTGATGAAATTTCTGGATCCTGTATTTTATTTTATTTTTCTTTGCACTTGTATGATTTACTTGTGTTTGTAGATGCAGTAATGAATTGTTTTCACAGACAAAACTTTGGGGAAGTGTTTCTGAGCTGATGCCGTGATTTCATTACAGAATTGTGTCCCTTTTTAATTCAGTGCCATCTGAGGGCCTGAAGACCACATCCAGCTAATAACAGTTTTAGATCTTGTCCCTTGTATACAGGGATTTCTCTGGATCTGGATTCTCTGAAACTTTTAATGATATTATGTTCTGTATATGAAGATATCCCCAGGTTATAGTATCTTTAAATTGAGAAACATTATTCTTGATTCTCAGTCAGGTACCTTTCAGAGTGTTGAACTCCTCCCCAGTTTATTTCAGTTATTTCTGAAACACTCAGCCTCTCCAACATGCTCTTTTTAAACCCAGGCATGCCACTTACCTGTTGGAAATTAACACTTTTTTTCATGACCAGTATTTTGTAACTTTTTTTTTTCTGTTTCAACAGTTGAAATATTTCCTTTGTGTAATACACTTAACATTCATGGTTCCACACGATGCCAAGACTGATTTTAGGAATATATGTTAGAATGTATTTAGGAATAATTTACAGTGGAAAAGGTGGCAAATTGTGTGATTTCAGTAAAGCATTAATACACAGAAACATCTTTTTTGTAAACATATGGCTTATGTCACTGTAAAAAAAAATCTCACAACTGACAACCACATAGCAGTAAGAAATCAAAGAGCAAGGAAAAAACCCTACATCCATAGCCACCCCTGTCAATTCTTTCATGAGGGTATTCCGTGACATCATCACTGGTGTTCCAAGGATGACTGTATTGTATTTATTGTCCTCAGTTATAACAGTTATATAAAGAACATCTGAGGCTTTATTCTGTTTTTTTTTTTTTTTGGTAGAAAATTGTTCTTCATAATCCTCTGAGTTTTCAGATAAAGGTAAAGGCATTAAGCAAAAACTCCATATTTCAGAAAACACATCTGTGAGGCCCTGTTTTCCATCCTATTGTAATGTGATCTTAAAGAGTTAAGATATCCCATGAGATTTTACATTTAAGCTTGCTTAGAGTGTGTGTGTGTCACAAAGAGAGAGAAAGTGCATGTGTGGGGGTTCTTAACACCTGTCTTCAAGGGTGATCAACACATGAGTAACAGGACAGCGCAGTCTTCTGCTGTCTGCCCCCCTGCAGAAATGAGTACACATTTTCCAACCTTCCTCACGTTCCCATCCCCCAGCTCACTCCTCACGTCCACTGTATCTCAATTGTTCAAGCTGTAGCACATTAAAAGATCCTGTGTGGATGACTTCATAGTGAAACCAGAGCTATTTTACAAGAGTCCCTCACTATGCCTTCAACAAGACTAACTCGCCCATATGGTTCCTTGCTAGGGGACAGAAGAAAAGCCATAAAGCTTGTCTTGCAATGATATTATCTACATTGAATTATATAATACAGAGTTAGAGATTTATTAAACAGAATTTACAGAGTGCCCACACTCTCGTATGGTCCAGTGTTTGTTTTCGTCCATTCTCATGTGTGTTTCTAAATCTGACTACCCAGCTGCACAAGTGTTCCAGTACTCCTGTCCATCAAGTGGTCGGAGGTCAGGTCAATAGCCATCACTTGTTCCAAACATTTGCCTTTGTATGCAGACTGTCCCTTAAAGGAATGTGTAACATGACTAAGCATTAACAACTGTTACTGCGCCTGTAGCTCACAGATGTATGAGCAGACAAGGAGAGAAACACCAGAGACTCGTCATTCCGTCACAGACAGCGAACGGACGACACTACAACTGGACCAGCATCTACTGTCCTTCCTTTTACTTTCTTCTTTGCGCCTGATCACCATTTCTGCAGCTTCAGCCTGACCATAAAGAGCTCAATCAGGTTTTGAAAAGATGGTCTTATTTTTATCTTTTATCATTATTATTATATATTATGTATTTATTTATTTTGTGTATTTCTCAGATAATCTAAGGAGAAAGCCCTATTCAGAGCCCCTTTGTTTCTGCAACTGAGGTCTGCAACTCCATACTGCACCAAAGGAAGAAAGGATTTATTTTATTTTGTATTTTAAATAGTTAGCTACAAACACAAAATTGAAAGTCCTGGGGTAGTTTGTGTGTGAGTGGGAAAAAATGATGACAGAAAACTGAAAACACTAAAACCAGACCTGTGTCTACTGCCTTCTGTTTTCTTCCTCTGGCCTGATCTTCACTTCGTGCCTGCCTGGTTTGCCTCTAGCTTTGTTTTATGAACTCATCTGGTAAAAAATATATATATATTTTTTTTTTCCCCAAGCTAATGTGAAAACATTGTTTTAGTAGTAGCACCTTAAAGCGAAATGCGCTGTGGGGGGCCAGTGTGCATGTGAGAGACGGCCGTCCACAAAGTCCTCTCAGTCTTGAGCAGAATATAAACACTACAACCACAGCAGGCTCCAGTGCTTCTCAATTTTTTTTTTTTCATTTTGAAAGAAAAAGTGGAAACTAGCCTGCGTTCTGAAAGCATTACCTCACGCCTGAAAGAGGTATCATTTCCCAAACTTATCTCCGAGGCCCTTTTTCAGCTCTCGGTCCGAAAAGGTTTACAACGTCCTCTAGGCCCCCCTTCGCGTTTTTGCTGGAGCCGCCTCACACATGCTATGACAGACAGCGAGACTAGCTAGTGACTTCATCCCTCATTCACGAAAAACTCCCCCCTCTTCTCGGGAAGCATGCCTGTTTTGCTGGTGCTGCGCTCGGTGCTGCTCTCTCTCCTCAGTAGCAGACTAACCCGCTCACTCTTGCAGCACTTTCGCAGACTCCTATCCGCGGGCTCCGTGCGACTCGCCGCCGCGCTCCGCCACGTGTGGGAGCGGCTTCGCTCGCAGGAGTCCAAGGAAGCCATTCTTGGCTGCGTGCTGTGTATTCTCAATATGCACAAAAAGGTGGACAACTAACATTTTAATAGCGATTTTTTTCTTTCTCGCCCTCCCTTCCAAACTACAACTTTGTTCATCCTCACTAGGAATCACTCTGAGTGTATTTCAGAAGGCGAGACTGAAGAGAGTCCTAAGTTGGAAGTTCCCAATTGGCTTTATAACTGTATTTTTCCCCTCTTCGTATGGGTGTGTTTTGGAGAGTTCACAATGTTTTTTAAAACTGCTTCTGGCTGCTCAAGAGCTATTGCTAAGAGACAATTGCATCGCGTTTACTCCAGTTAGCTATCACTACCATTTTGCTAGTTTTGTTAGATATTTAGTTACAGGCTTGAACATTGTTGTTCTAAATTTTTTAACCACAGGTTTCTACTAACTTAGTGAATACAAGCTCAACCAATGCTGACCATACACTAAAAGACTGAAAAGCTTTGAAGTCACCTAGGATTTTGCAAAGGAACACTAAATTAAAATGTATTGTAAGGTCAGTAAATATACACATAAGCCAAGTTTAAAAACTTAATTATTAAAACACACGTGATTCCTTCCAAAAATTACCACAACACTAGGTGGTGGGGAATACAGTGGTGGTTTCCTAGAAAACTTACATAGTGCAGTGTTTTCAGTGCTGAGCCTGGGGTAGCAATGATAGAGGCTCTATGCTTTATTACAGCTCAGTGACGCATCACAATGATTTTGAAGTTGTAAGTTGAAGGTACAAATATTACCTAGTGTTGCTTTAAGACATGCTGACCACTTTAGGCCAAATGATTGAGATGATGGGAGTGTGCTGCAACTCTAGCAACTTTCAGATTATAAAACGACATTGGCCATAACAGAGGAATTGCATACAAATGTTTAATGTAAGACGGGCATATACTCACACACATTGTACTTATATTAATCTGTGAAATCACAGCTCCGCCTTCAGCTTGATCTGATTGGTCGGCCTTGGAAAAAAAAATAGTGACGTAGGCTAGTGAACGCTTGGAGGGAACTGTTTTCAACTCTGCGCCCTTAGTCTCGCCCCAAACCCAACAGCGCGCAAAACGCGCCCCTACAACAGTTTAAACAAACAAACAAACAAAAACCCGACTAATGTGAAACCTATTTAACTACTTTCTGTGATATAATTTCGGAGACCATGTCAGAAAGCATCGTAAGGAAAATCCAGCCTTTCACCATCGGCACTAAACTGTCAGCGCTGCCCGGGACGAAGTTTTCGTTCCTGGCTGAGGACTACGAGCCTGATCGGACGCTGGACAACTTCACGTTTGAACGCAGTGTGGATGAGCAGGTGTCTGGGAGTCTCGGTCACCATGCGCCCAGCCGCTGTGCCCCAGAGCCGCGCGACGACGAGGAGACCATCCGAGAGTATCATCTGAACACATGCGATATCAGTCCGGCCGCCGCCTCCCGGTCCGTCCGCAAGATCACTATCTGCAGCTCCAACTCGGAGAACAACAACAGCAACAACAACAACAGCACCGGCGCGCAGCTGCCCAGGATAGTGGGGGTTAGCTGTGAAAACAAGCCTCATTGCCACTTCAAGGTAATCTGCTTTTACGTTTCCAACTTAAAATAACTAAGCATATTTAAAAGCATCTCTTAGTTTTCTGCAGTTAAGCTCCTGAGCGGGGACACTCTCGGAATAGAAGGTACTTTACAGGTATAATTATCGTTCGCTAAAGATACAAACAATGAAAATGTACATTTAAAGGAACTGCAGTGGTTTTAAAGTCCAGTTATGTTCCCTGAAATTATTAACACAAATTAAAAGTCTACAATTAATATAGAAAATGATACAAATATATTTCAAGTAAAAGGTACTCGGTAAGTTGACTACCATTAAGGGTACTACCGCTATGACAGTTTTATGGGAATGTAGATGAATAGTTGCGCTGTGACTATCTCTTATCCAAAAGAAATATGTTTATAACGGTATCTTAAATATCTTAAAATACAAATGTCCATCTAATATGAAAACAAGAATATGCGACAGTTTATGTACTGAAAACCCTCGGATAAAGGTAATAATCATAACATAGGCCTGTAACACTGGTAATTTTGTAACTAATAATATTATATTAAGGCCAGTAAGTGTTTTGGGAGGCAACCCTTTGTCAACAGTTTTACTATAGTTTGTTCTTTCACCTGCTTGTGAGCAGAAATGAGCTTTGATAGAATATAACAGACTTACAGGGACATACACAGTTTGTTGCTTGCTGTGTGTGTTGGGACATTCACTACATGGAAGCTCAGGCAGCAGGTTTTACAATAGGACTTTAGATGAATAAATGTTTAATCCATTATGACATTTCTAGGAGTTAGCTTATATGGTTATTAGGATAAGTATCTTATTTGAAGCAATTTATTTCGCTAGAGATTAGAGTTGGATCAGTTTAAATCATTGAAGACCCACTCAGTCTGCATGTTGGTTCTGAAGTATATTTTAAAGCTTTTTCTAGCAAAAATATATAGATTAAACTAAATTCTCATTAATTTTAGATAATTGTATGATGCTCAGTATATTGCATTATAGACTACCGAAAATTAAAACATTTTTTTAAATAATAATTATTATTTGGAAGTTGGTTTAATTCTGATTCTGACTGGTTTCAGTACTCTCTAAACATATGTTGAACATTGTTTGCCAAAGTGAGTTATTAGCTGGCCACCCTGCCTCATGTTAGCTCTGTGGAGCTTATACACTGATGAAATTATTCATTCATGCCTGAAGGAGAATGATGAGGTCATCTTTCAGTCTGGGCATGCTATTTCAGATTTGATTATTAATTTGATACATTGTGAACAAAGGAGTGGATTGTAGTTGTAATGAAAAGGTCTTTCCTGCAGTGGATTGAAATGAAGCATTGAGGTATATGATGTATATCATGTAAAGGGTTTCCTGGAATGGCGGCTCTTGTCCAAATAATGTAAGCGATTTGACTGAAAAGGGCCATTCTGGAAAATGCATGTGGAGAATTCAAAGTAATTTTAGTGTATCAGTGTATTAGTACATGAATGGCAGTATAATATTATTTTGACACTAAAACTACCTAAATTGAAATAAATTTTCAGAGATCTTGTAACTGTAATGGCTGAAAATTTTGTCTCTGTTTGATGTCAGGTTTTGCTGCATAAGGAGTTGGATGATGAACAGAGCTGCAGCAGTGAGAGAACAAATGGATTTATGCAAAAGGAGAAATGCTCAGATACTACATTTCAGGTGAATATGGTCAAATTAATATATTAGTGTTCATTCTTTTGCCTTTTTATTATTGTTTATTGTTTTAATTTATGTAATGAAATGTAAAGTTGTAAATATGTGAATACACTTGATCAGATTAAGTTCCTTGTGGATTTCCTGCGGGTGCTCCAATTTTCTCTCACGGTCCAAAAACACACATTAGTAGGTGAATCGGCTAATCAAAAGAGTGTGTGTTGCACTGTGATGGACTGGCGCACCTTCCAGTATGTGTTCCCAGGCCCAGTGTTACTGGGTAGCCTCCGGACCCAGTGCAACATTGAACTGGACAAGCGGTTACAGACAGTTTATCTGTAAATTTTATAATGTTCATATTGCTATAGGATTTAAATTCTATTGACTAAACTTAAGAAATATATTGTGATATACATTTTGGATGTATCATCCAGCCCTGCTCTCTTTGTTCCTTTAACAGAGGTTGGATGTTAAATTGTGTTGATATGACCTTGCTGCAGTGCTTTAACGTAGCATTGCCGAACAAACTAAGGCACTGGATTAAGGCTCCAGTCTCTTTGGGGGTGTGGGTTTGCATCCCACCGCTGGCATGAAAAGTTTTGGGGGGCAGCCGTGGCCTTGAGGCCAGAGAAGCGAGCTTGAGTCCGGAGGGTCGCTGGTTCAGTTCCTGGCACTGGCAAGCAAAAATTCACTTGCATCTAACCCCCAAACTGCTCCCTGGGTGCTGAGGTGGTTGGCAGACCCCTGCCCCAGTGTATGTGAGTAATTGCTCACTAGTGTGTGTTTGTGTGTTCACTACCACAGATTTGTCAAATGCTGAGAAGTAATTTCTCTAAGGAGATCAAAAAAGGTCTTCGTATTTAGCATGGCATTTCAGGAGATGATATCCTAAAATAAGAATGCTTGTGGCTCATAATGAGGCTTGTTCTTTGTGCGCTTTGATTCAGAATTTTGACCACAAATGACTTTTTGAGTGGTGTGATTTTAGCCATAGCCAGATGTATCCTACATATGATAATGGTCTTTTGGAATTTAGGAAGTGATGTCATTTGCAGAGGCGGCCAGCCCTAAACGACATATTATTTTAAGTTTTCAGCTGGGTCTGGTCGAGGAAAATGCTGAAGCAAAACCTTTATGAACATTTTGGGTTAACTGGGATTTACTTTAAAAAATAAAGATTGTATTTGGTTCAAATCTGTGGTAAAAGCTCCTGTTGTTTAGGAGGCACTAGATGTTTATTTGTAAATGTGAAGGGTGTTCTCCAGTCACTGTTATGGTTGTCTTGCCTTAGATCCAACACATGAGTTCTTTAAAGGGCGTTTGGGTGTGTGTTCAGTGGTCCACATTTGAGAGCGAGAGGCGGGATCTTTCCCCCTTGACGCTATGTGGAAAACATGAAGTCACACAGGATAGCAGTTGGTGGACGACAGGACACACACAGACATCCGTAGGGCTGAATGATAGAACTCTTCAGTATCCATGTCCATTAACACTCAGCAGAAACATTTGGGGTTCTCAGGCTAATCATCAAGAAGAACAACAAATGTTTTTATTCTCACTGTGGTTGTTGGCGATTCAAAGATATGTTTTTGATTTATGACAGAATGGGCCAATAGAAGTAAATACGATGTTATGATGTAATGATATGCACTTTCTCACAATTCCAGATGTTTCTCCACTAAAGAGAGAGGTTTAAAAAGCTTTACCAATGCTTTTAATTTCTCCCCATTGCCACCACCATCATTTATTTGAGCTCACATTGGTGTTTTGGCTGAACAGAACCTGTAGGACAGATGTTTACAATGGTTTTCTGTTGTGTAAACTTGGTAATTAACTGTTATTGTCCCTCTTTGTTGAGGTCATTATGGTGCAGTCTAGCTTATCTCTTGATTAGCTGGTGCTTCAGTCAAGAGGACTTTTCCAAACATGTCATTGGCTTTTCCCAAACACCAATATGTTGGGTTAAAAATAGAAAGAAAGTGATGATGGGGAATACTTTTTCATTCATTTATTGTCTGTAACCGCTTATCCAGTTCAGGGTCGCGGTGGGTCCGGAGCCTACCCGGAATCACTGTGCAGGGGGTGCCAGTCCTTCACACAGCAACACACACTCATACATTTACTTATACACTCATACCTATGGACACTTTTTTGAGTAGTCAATCCACCTACTATTGTGTGCTTTTGGACCGTGGGAGGAAACCGGAGCACCCGGAGGAAACTCACGCAGACATGGGGAGAACACACCAAACTCCTTGGGGAATACTTATTAAATTACAATCAGATCCAAGACAAGATAGATACATTGGTTCTGTGTATTACCACATATGTTAATATGTTTATCCTCATTATAAAAAGAACTGAAGTATAGATACAGTATATGGTGAATAGTATATTGGACCTGCTAGTCCAAAATTTCTTCTGAAATTAGAGGTATTAATTAGTGCAGTCATTTTTTAAAATGCTATGTATCTTTAACCAAAAAAAGTTATTTTTAGGCAATAAATGCAACAACTTTTTAGAAACAAGCTCAAAAAAGAAACCCACAAATACCAACAAGTGACTTTACTGAAAAGTCCCCTATAATATGCAGACCTGGCAACTTTTACATGCTGAGAAAATGTGCTATGTAAATCAGCTACGTTTTGACTAGTCAGAATAATAATTTAAGATGTCTACAATCATATTCTGACTATAGACGCCCCCTCTAGGGTGTGTTCCTGCCTTGCGCCCCCTGATTCCCGATAGGCTCCGGACCCACCGGGACCCTGAACTGGACAAGCAATTAAAGACAATGAATGAATGATTGAAAAATTAATTGAGTATAATCAGAATTATCATTTAAGATATCAGAAATACAAAAGGAGAATATGTTCAAGATCGCTGTCATTTATTTGCAGATATATTAAAAGGAATTCTGACTGGTCAAAAATAATCTCTAAATTAATATTAACTAGTCATTACTTTCATTAAAGATATCTAGAATTTAATTCCCCATATCTACATTTTAGTATATTTGAGGACATAAGTAAATTTGACGTCATTTACACTAGTCAACATGTAACTAAAGATATCTCAAATTATCATTTCGCCTAGTCAAATAATATCGTAATTTAGAATTATTTCTAGTCATGAATTAATTGCAGATATCTGTAATGTAAATTCAGTCACACAATTTAATGTTAAAACAGCTTGCCTAGCAGATCTCACTACACTACTTTACGTTCAGCCATCTATGCTCTTTATTCAACAGTGCATGTGGCTTTCACATGAATTACATCAGAATCAGGATGAATTATTCACACATATCATGATATCTCCACTCCGGTCTCGGGCGCACTTTGGCTTTGGCGATTTTCCTAGTAAACATTTAGCTGTTGATTCAACGCTGAAAAAAACGTAATGATTGCCGTCTAATCAACATTTTTTAAGTTTGAAAATGTAAGTTGAAAAGACATCCAAACAGACGTTGAAATGACGACAATCAGACGTATTTTGGATGTCCATTGACGTTATGAATTGGTCCCAAAATAACTCACTTGTTTAAAACGCATTTTGGACGTCCATTGACGTTAATTTGTCACCACTTAACTGACTTATTAAGATGGATTTTGGACGTCTGTTGTAATTTCACTCGCTCTCATGCACGTTCCACTCATTCTCCCGCGGACTTTCTCTCGCTAACTCAAACTTTAACTCTATCGCGTCTTCACTTTAACATGTTGGGGCATAGTGTGCCCAGGCCTCACCATCTCAAATCCCGTGGGTATAGAATGAAAATTTATCAAGTTAGAGCAGTTTGAGTTAACTGAATTTGGTATTAAGGTCTATAAATTTTGGTCATACAGTTTCAAAAGATTTAACTTTGAGTCAGTGTTACCTGGCCACCTTGCGACCAGTGATTCTGGGTAGGCTCCGGACCCACCGCAACCCTTAACTGAATAAGCAATTAAAGACAATGAATGAATGAATTAATTAATTTTTGCAGATAGAGAATTTTTATTTTATCCTAAAAGCATCATTGGTTAGTTAGATTGTCCAGACACGTACTGGCTTCATATATAGCACATTATAACTGTGTGATGCATTTGTCTAGAGCTCCGCCACACCAATGTGATCCATGATTCATGAGACTAAGTTGGCGCCTCCTTTAATTTAGTCATCAGCGAGACCATCGCTACATGACTGTTCCATGAGGTTTTGTGGCCGGTAGCAATCCTAAATTCTTCTTGTCTGAGCTTGTCTCTCTGTATTCTGTTTCCATTGCTCTTATTCATTAAATTAGATGAACTTGTTGAAATGACTTCCTTTGTTGTAACTAGTGCTGTCAAACTTAATGCATGTAATGCACACAGGATTTTAATGCATGCATTTTTTTATTGCTAATTAATCATTTGACCAAATTTCGCTAACATTTCTTACATAATTATTTGGTTTTTACAGATCCTAGTAACATATTATTGGATTTATTTAGTGCTATGAACACAGCATAGCTACTGTTGAATTCAGAAGGTAGATTACATTGTGTGTGTGTGTGTGTGTGTATGTATGTATGTATATATATATATATATGTATATATATATATATATATATATATATATATATATATATATATATATATTCCTTTTTCTCTTTTACTCACTCAGACACACACACATAGAGCTTCTGTTTTGTCTCCTAGCTCACTTTTTTGCAGCATTTTTTTCCATTTAAACTTGTGTCCAATGCTAAAACTGAAACTTATAATCAGCAAATTAAGAGATTGTAATTCAAAAATCATCAAAACTAAATGGACATATTATAATCAAGTAAAAAAGGATGCTTTCCTCTCACCTGTTTGTCATGCATAATTACACTGCATATTTATTGCCCAAAACTACAAGGAGGTACTAGCATTTTAACATTATTGTTGTGATTACATTTTTTAATCGATAGACACTAGGGTTGCAAGGTGTAGAAAATTTCTGATACATTTCCAGTAAATTACCGGTAAATTTCCATGGGAACTTCAGCACTGGAAATTTGGAAATATGCCAAAATGGAAAATTTGGGAACTGGGAATTTATGGGAATATATTGAAATGAATAGGAAATATTGGATAATTTAAAGGAACTATATCATACACTATCATCAATGTACTGTTTTTTTGTCAGCAGCAAACATGAAGGCATAGTAATACAAAAAATAACAGTGACACAGTTAGTTGCACTCAGAACTTTTAAGCAGAACTTGCTTAATTCTTTCATTAAACAATCAAGACTTAAATCAAAAAACAGTCAAAGAACTCATGCCCCCCACCCACCCCCTTAAATAAATAAATAAATAAAAAGTCATTAAAAATGTAAAAAAAAAAAACAGAATTCCTTCTTCTTAAAATAATAAATAAATAAATAACATAAAATCAAATAAATGTATTTTCCCACAAGCTTCTCAAATCTGGCCACTGCATGTTCTGCATTTTTGCTTGATAGTTCCAGGCTTCTTCATGAACCTCTGTATCCTCCATGTGCAAATACATAATTAATACTTATTTTTGGTGATAGAAACCCATTGAGGCAAAACATATAGGTAGCTAGCCTTGGTAAACTAGTTTCTTAAATAAAATTGCTACCAGATAGTAAGCAACTGTGAGATTACACCTTGATATAAAAGTTGCTTAAAGTTAAGTTTCAGTGCTATTTCAGTGCAGGCTTGCTATTCAGTTATTTTTGTATCATATCTAATTATTTTAGCCAAGATTATGCTTCAAAATGTTTTTACTAAAAAATATGTACGTTTCTCACTTTTAGCTTTGAATATTCCCATTTTATTCCCATTAATTCCCATAATTACCCATAAAGTCCTGTTTATTTACATGGTAAATATCCCAACTTTGAAAAATTCCCTTAATAGACAGTAATATGAAGTTACAGTTACGTTATTGCAGTTACGTTGATCTTACATTCATTCTTTTATTTTACATTAAATTATCATTAAAGCTTCAGTCTTTAGAAGGGATAATTTAATTAATAATTATTTATAACAGAAAATTTTGCAATAAATTATATTTTTTGGTTTATTTGTTTATTTTGTTTTGGTTTTAATCAATAAACAGTCCTAGATAAAACTCAAGGATTCTCTGACCAATTTATTTTCTCCACAGATGCCATTGTTCAAATCCAAGTCACCCAAACAAGACCTCATCAAGGGAAACAGTCCACCTTGCCATTACGGAGAGATGTCAAAGGTCCTGCCTGGTCTGAAAGACTGCTGTTTTACTCAGAAAAATGCGCTCTTCAGCAGGGAGATATCTCAGGTATTATACTATTTCTTGAATGTGGTTCTGGTAGTTTGATCAACTTTTAAGGTGGGATACTGCTGATGATATTCATTTCCTTGTGGTCGAAAATGCCTTTCCTTTCCTGTTTTTGTAGAAATGGATTTTTCTGAAGTTAATCTTTTTTTTATCTTCCCCCAAATTTTGTAACTGAGAATGTGAACGCATGGATTATTTGAAAAATTCAAGTTTTTAAAATAATAGGCAGGCCAACATTTTTGCTTATAGAGATGGAAACAGACAGCAACTACCTCTGACCTCGACACGACGGTTTGGCACTCTTGCTCTCTACTGTGATCATTAGGTTCTTTTGTCCTTTTCTTTTAGTCTGAGGCAGGAGAGCAGAGGCAGAGAAGGGGAGTAGGACGGGAGGGTGGGGGGAACCATCCACAAGAGGAGCAATTATTTGGGGATGAGATCATTGTTTGGCCCCGTTGCTTCACGCCTCTGGCCCACTGAGACGAAGTTGAGCAGGCCGCCCGCTCGCCTTATCTCACTGTTTTGTGGACTCCGACATACAAGGACATTTTTCAAGGAGTTCGGATCAGGGACACCAGCCAAAGCTGCTGGACCCTGGTCACTCTCTGGACGGTCAACAAAAACATTAAAAAGGCATTAATTTTAGTGATTAAGTAATAATAAGAGACAAAAGCTCTCTCTATTTTAAAGATTACACATGTTTGTTGTACCACATAAATGCTCTAAGGTGACCATAAATTGCACAAAACAAATGAGAATAACTGATCAACAGTTTACTAAGCTTCTGTTTTTATCCAGACATTGGTATTTCAGAGGTCTGAGCTAGCCTGCATTTGTTATTTGGATATACAGTATATATAGGGCAAACGTTTTAGATTTAGATTTTAAAACTATTTATCGAAGTTTATTTGTTCAAAATAACCCATATTATGAGAAAATAACTATTCCAATAAATAGGAATTCTGTATGTAAACATGTTGGTTTAAGCCTTTCTAAATCTCTTTTTATCTGCGTATTATCTGAGGTTATCATCAAATACCTTGGGTAGCGCAACAGGTAGTGTCACTGTCACACAGCTACAGGGGCCTGGGGTTGTGGGTTCGAGCCCCACTCTGGGTGACTGTCTGTGAGGGATTTGGTGTGTTCTCCCTGTGTAGGTTTCGTCTGGGTGCTCTGGTTACCTCCCAAAGTCCTTAAAACACACGTTGGTAGGTGGATTGGCTACTTATAGGTATGTGTGTTGCCTACAAATAATGTTTTTGTATTTATTATAATTATATATTTTACATAAGAACCATGCTTATCAAGGAGATAAATTATTTAAAAAAAAAAAAAAAAAATATATATATATATATATATATATATATATATATATATATATATATATATATATATATATGTGTGTGTGTGTGTGTGTGTGTGTGTGTGTGTGTGTCTGTGTGTGTGTGTGTGTGTGTGTGTGTGCGATAAACTACTAGGCTGATATAATCTTGATTGCTGCTTATGTTTGCCAGAGTGCCCTGGCTCTGAAGTATCCATAATGTGCGTAATACAGAATGTGTTATACATCTAAACTGACACAGTGATGCATGCAAGTTCTCTCAACACATGAACATTTGGAATGAATGAATTCCATACTAAGTAGCCTAACAAAAGTTGCTCATATCAGGGTCTGGAGACTGGAAATTGTAATCTTTCAGGGTGCCCAGGATTTCTAGCTAGGTCCCTGCCTTCGGCAGTACGAGATCTGTTTTGCATTTAAAAGAAATTATGCTACTATTGTTAAACCTGTCAGTTGTGCACTGACAAAGCTGTCAACAAAGACAACAAAGGCTCATTTGTTGCCACAAAGATAATTTGAGAAGAAGTGAGTTGATAAAACAAAACAAAGATATAATAGAGAACTAATCCATCACCAGACATTTGTTGACTTTATTTGGTCTGATGCTAAAATCCCATGCTGCAGTGTTTACTCTTGCAGATATGACAAGCTCATTATAAGACCCAGTCAAACACTCTGACTTGGGTGGGCTTCTGAAGACTGGCTGCCTGTTGGTCATACATAGTATTCATATCAAATAAACACAGTCAGGATGTTTTTCTGGTTTGGCCACCTGTTTTTGATTCATAAACAAAAAGGCAGTGCGAAATTGCAATTTTAAGGGACTTATGCAATGTTCCTTGCAACCAGGCCAAAAGAAACTTCTGCTCTGAATAACACAACATCTGAGGAGCAGAGAGCTCCTCTTTATGACGTTTCTAAAGTGTTACGTTAAGTAGAGGCAGAAGCTGTGATCTGGTCTTGGGGAAAAGAAATAGCTTTGAAAGTTCATACTTCACTTGAGTGGTGTTCTGAAGTTCCTCTCAGATATACATCATAACATTTTGTGGTCTTAAATATGTTTTGCTTAGTACACTGTTCTCAGACTGAAGTCTAAGAGAGCATAAAATAGGCATTCACTGACATACCATGTGATGTTATTTCAAAAACTGAAATTAAGAGTAAAAAGATTAAACTAACTGGATAAACTGAGGAAAACACATAACGTTCATGTTTTTTTCTGGAATCCAGCCATTAACTTCATACTAGTGAAGCATGATAATATCATAATTGTTTGTAGAAGATGTTTTATTTTTTATTTAATATTACTGGCATCGGGTCAATGCTTTGATTTGCAGATATTTCAAAATTACAATTGTGTTTATATTGGGCCAAATGAAGACTGGGTGTCCCTCTTTTTTTTAAAAAAAAATTAAAAAGTAAACGTACAAAATAAAATATATGACTCAGATTCTTCCATATCCTGACAGTGTGGAGAAGCAAAAAGCATTGGCCTAGAATTCCCCAGTGGGTGCATCCCTAAACCTATCCCTAGGGCTGCACAATGAATTGAAAATTAATCAAAATTGACATTAATTAGATTTTAATTGATATAAACTTGCCTATATAGAATATATAGATTTTTCTTTTTTTTGGTTAATTCTGGTGTTCTCGCCGTGTCCGTGTGGGTTTCCTCCGGGTGCTCCAGTTTCCACCCACTGTCCAAAAACACACTTTGGTAGGTGGACTGGTGATTCCAAAGTGTCCATAGGTGTGAGTGTGTGATTGAATGTGGGTGTTGGTGTGTGTGGGTTGCCCGGTGAAGGACGGTTGCCTCCTCCAGGGTGTATTCCTGCCTTGTGCCAAATTATTCCGGGTAGGCTCCCAGATAAGTGGATAAGTGGTTAATTCTGTTAATAGGTCCCCCACTGTGTGTTCATGTACTGACCCCTTAAAATCATACTACTGCAAATATAGTCATGTGATTCTGCCCCATCCAGTCTGACAAATGGTAGCAACAGGGAGGAGAACTTAAACACTGAGGCCAACCTAGCAATAGTGGTATGCAGATCTCAAATCAAAATACAGATTCTTTTAATACTTCAGTCATTTGAGGAAATGTATATCATTAACAGGAACAGAGTGGAAAGTAACTAAACTATTAAGATCTTGTCTAAATGATACATGGTTGGTGGGAACTACCTTTACATCAACCTGGATAAGTGTAAACGGAGCTCCACAAACAGCCAAAACACGGTTTGTGATGTCATGGCAACACAACAAACCTTGTGAAACACCTCAGGTTAAACCACAAAACAGAATACAAGATGTCTCTCATGGAGTCCTTCGGTGCTGTAGGCAGTCACTACCAAGGTACAGAGAAAGAATATGTGGAGCTTTAAACTGCACTAAGTACTGTTGCTGTTGGAGTTGTGCACATTAATAAATATGGTTAAAAAATTGTTAACAATATAAACACATTCTTCAATTAATAGCTAAATTATATATATATATATATATATATATATATATATATATATATATATATATATATATATATATATATAAAGAATTAATCATTTAAAGTGGATTCCAGAGACTAGGTGTCATTAAATTATACAGAGTAATTGCAATAAAATAGCCATGGTGAATTTTACTCAGTATGGGATCGGAAAGGAAATCGGTGGTATCGAACATCACTACCTAGCAACTCAAGTTGCTCATACCAAAGAAAAATACTGTGAAAAATGCATGTCATTTGGACATGTTTTGGCTTTATCTAAGACACTGAACATAAAGAAAAAATGTAAACACTGACAAGAAAGCAGCCTAAATTAATACCACAATCACATCACCAAATATGAACATGGCTGAAAAAAGAGACCAACAAGCTCTCAACAACATTAGAAATAAAATATAACCCTGTTTTAATACTGGTTTACTACTTTATATAGTACTGCATATTTACAGTACAAGTCTGAACTATGATGGCAAAAAACAATGTCAAGGTAAAATGTTAAATTAATTGTGATATTTATTTGCTGTGATATCTCTCAGCACTACCCTACTTCATGCTCATGTTTTAATGTATTGTTATACTACCACAGCACACATAAATTAACACTTACCTGAAGAAACATTTATTTACCTGTGAGTGACTACACTGATCTCTTTTTGTTTGTTTTCTCCTGTAGGCTGAGGCCTGGATCCAAGAGAAGCTAAAGTATCTCAGAGATGCCAGTAATACTCAGAGATGCCCCTTTGCCGAGTGGGAGGAAGTATCACAGACACTCCAGAGAGACCTAAAGGACTTTGAGAACACCCTCATTCAGCTTAACCAGGTAATAATCTTGCTTACTATATAAGATCAGCTTAAAGCTTTTGAACATATCCAGTTAAACTTATGTATCACGTGGGTTATGTGCAACCTTAGAAAAATAAAGACCCACTATATTTTATTTATTAAATACACTTTAAACTTTCCTCAAAAGCATACACACACACACACACACACACACACATACAGTACCAGCGTTTCGACAGGCCCACTCAGGGAGGGTTTCCTTTGTTTCGGGCCATTTTCCACATATTGTGGAGTTGTACATTGTAAATGAATATGGAAGACATTAAAACTGTGAAGGAACACATATGGAATTATGTAGTAAACTAAAAAGTGTTAAACAAACCAGAATAGGTTTTATACTTTAGATTCTTCAAAGTAGTCCCCTTTTGTATTGATGACAGCTTTGCACACTCTTGGCGTTCTTTCAATCAGCTTCATGAGGTCGTCACCTGGAATGGTTTTCAGTGAACAGCTGGGGTCTCATTAAGAGTTAATTTGTAGAACTGATGTTTGTGCAGAGGTAGGGCTGGTAATAGGGGTGTCACAATACACCTAGTTATAGTAATTTTTTTGATACAGGGTTTTCAATATGATACGAGCTATGAATCAAATACATTGAGATTTTATTTTAAAAAACATTCTGAGCCGTTTGTCAAAACACACACACACACACACATATATATTTGTTGGTGCACATCTTGCTGGCGCATCTGTGACCAAGACAGCAAGTCTTTGTGAAGTATCAAGAGCCATGGCATCCAGGGTAATGTCATCATACCACCAAGGACGAAACACATCCAACAGGACTAACTGTGGACGCAAGAGGAAGCTGTATGAAAGGGATGTTCAGGTGCTAACCTGGATTGTATCCCAAAAACATAAAACCAATGCTGCCCAAATCACGGCAGAATTAAATGTGCACCTCAACTCTCCTGTTTCCACCAGAACTGTCCGTCGGGAGCTCATCGTGGTCAATATACACAGCCGGGCTGCTATAGCCAAACATTTGGTCACTCATGCCAATGCGAAACGTCAGTTTAAATGGTGAAAGGAGTGCAAATCTTCCATGGCCTGCACAGTCACCAGATCTAAATATTATTGAGCCATTTTGACGTGTTTTGGAGGAGCGAGTCAGGAAACGTTTTCCTCCACCAGCATCACGTAGTGACCTCGCCACTATCCTGCAAGAAGAATGGCTTAAAATCCCTCTGACCACTGTGCAGGACTTGTATATGTCATTCCCAAGACGAATTGACGCTATATTGGCCGCAAAAGGAGGCCCTACACCATTCTAATATATTATTGTGGTCTAAAACCAGGTGTTTCAGTTTCATTGTCCAACCCCTATATATATATTTATGCAAGGCATTTTGTTTTGCCTTTTTTTCTTTATTTTTCAGATAGCCAATGAACAATACATACATTAATTGGTTAATCTAATTTATATATAGATGGGGGAGCATCTGATGTGTAAACTGAACCCAAACTCTGACCTGGTGAGGAAGCAGCTCTGCCAGCTTAGAGACCAGTGGACCATGCTTAAACACACAGCTGCCAGTCAAACCAAAGCAATAGGAGGAGCTCTCAGTCTGCAAGAGTTTAACAAGAAGGTGAATCAGCTGGAAACATGGATTAAAGGAAAGGTAAAACATGAACCTATTCCAGTCTTTCTTAATCTGAAACATACTTCCCTCATTTTACAGACATTTAATCAACTCTTTACACTTGCGTTTTTGAGTAACCTACAATTCAACAAATAAACCTTCTCCTTCTCTTTTAGAATATTATGGTAACTCTTGCATAGTATTAAGAATGAGAATTTTCAGATTTTTTAAAAGAAAATTCCTAAATATTAAGCATTTATATGCTAGGTTCATGATCTGAATTATCATTTATAAATTGTATAAACAAAAACTCAAAGGTACATTTCGATACAATATTGTCTTCAAGAACAAAACAAATTAATGCACATTCTTTTGCAGCACTTTTTCCTTGATGGAGCTCGTCATGAATGCAGTGACGATTACGTTTTTCTCACCATATTCAGACTACTTAATTTTTTTGGAATTAAATTATATTTGTAATTTTTAATACAATGATTTTACCATAAATGATAAAAGAGAGGGAGAATGTTTACATTTTTAAATACTATTATACATTAAACAAAATCCTATAAAAGGAATCTGCACACCTTATATAATTATCTTTGAATTAACAGTACCACATAGCATTTAAGATTAAATTGAGATTCTGATTAATTTGAGATTCTGATAATAATAATTACATTTTCTCTTTTCTTCTTCATTCATCAATTTTGGAAGCTTTTCAGCTCCAGTCAGTTTCAGGTGTTGCTTAACAAGTCCTTGCTGTTTCCCATATTCTGTGGTAGCTAGGATAATTTAGAACAACAGTAGCTCTGCTCAAAAACCAATGGCGGGTCTAAAACAACTTGGGGCAGTGAAGCAAACACTTTTATATGTGTCGGCAGGAAGAGGAGCAATCGCTGTCCAGCCTCTTAGGCGAAAACGTTGACAAGTTGCAGCTGACTCGAAAGATACTAGATTTGAAACAGGTGAGGACTTTCAAAACAAGAAGCAAATGAGAGCTCACCAAGGCATTGCTGAAATCTACTGTGCAGGCATTTTAGAACCACTGAATCTTTCTTAATATTTGAAAAAAAAAAACACTGAAGGAAATTTATGAAGCCACTATTGTGAGATTGTTTGTTCTATTAAATCTTAGGATGAGCAGCTGCACAGAAACCTTCATGAGGAGATAAACCATCTGGCCCTCAAACTGGAGAAACAGGGGAAGGTAGAAGGGAAAATCATCTCCACTAGGAGAAAACACATAAATAAAATGTGAGTAATGCTTTGGTGACAATTCCCACAGATTTATTTATCATTTACTGAAGTGGGATGGTATGAACAAAATATTGATATGGGGTTCCAGGTGGTTAAAAGTGCAGTCCCATTTGAAAGACTGCCAGGAAAACCTACAACTGGCTTTGGAGGTCTCCTCAATCTATCAGCAGGCTGATAATATTATCTGTTCCATCAACAACACGGTAATAATCCTAGGATTATTTGGATTATTGTTTCTATTAATATTACAATTAGTTTTGGTTCTATTATTATTATTATAAATTATTATTTGTGGTAATGTATGACTTTTTAAAATCACAACCAATAAATGAAGTTACAAAATGGCTGATCATTTAATATTTATTTTCTTACATGATATCTAGAGAAGAAGCCTCCCTGTAACCAACAGAACTGGAATAAATGGAGATGGGGAGATTCGGGACATTGCCAGTCAAATCATGGTGCATACTGCAATATTTATCTTTTTAAATTTGGGAGCACTCACCTGCTGAGCTCAATACCTAAACTTTCCCTTGGTTAGATGCACAATACGTTTATTAACACTAAGCTTTATGTTCTTTAAAAAAAGCATTCACAGAATTTTCAACCAAGATTTTCTGCTGCATTTTAGCAAACTGGTTATTATTATGGAAGACAAATTATGGGCCTTTTCCTATAATTTTCTAAAATAATAATAATAATTGTTTAGTTCAATTTTAGAAGTATTTACTGCCAACAGAATTTTCTGTTCTTTACTATGTTCAGGTGTGTGTTTATAACAATTAGACAGAAATTAGGTTGAAAAACGGTAGACTATCCGTTTAAAGGAACATTAGGTAGATTTTTAACTTAAACTTAAAATTATAGCTTCAAAATCATTGTGCTGCTTCACTGATGTGTAATAGGGAGAATAGAGCATTGCTATTCTAAAATCAGCAAACCACCTCCCCCTTGATTTCAGGACAGTTAAACAGTCAACTCTAGGGGAGCCCAGGACCAAAACACCAAATCTTACCTAGTGTTAATTTAAGGTGTTTTAGGTAAATGTGGATCTTCTATTTCATTATTCCACATAAAAGTCAAAAACAAACAGAGCTGCAAAAGCCCTGAACCCTCTGAGGCTGGTTTGAGAAGCCAGAGAGTTGGAATGAAATCCTGGAAATTATTTTTGCTTTCTGCAGATGAAGAATTTCACACTGTTAGAACTGATTTAATCTTATTATTAAAATCATAAACTGTCATTGACTATTTTTATTCTTCTTATAGGTGCTGGATGTAACAGTATCTCAGCTTTCAAACCTGCACCCAGCTTTGGCTAGTAGAGTGGCTCAGAAACAGGCTGAGGTGAAGGACAGCTGGCTCTTGCTCCAGAGCACTGTCAGGTGACTCACACTAACTAACACAGACACACAGTGTCCCTCCAGGGACCAAAGTAATTTCCTCCCTTAATGGGAGCATAGCAGTATTCTCTTTTTTCAGACATGGAAGCCTTTTCCATGCTTCTGTTTTGATGTATTTATGTACATAACCACAAGGAAGCATTGCCAGTGAGACTGTTCCAAATGTTAATCAAATGTCTATAAAAGATTTTTTTAATGTTAGCAATCGGTGATGTGAATTTTCCTCCCTCAATCAGGCCAGGGTTTTGTTTCAGTTTTTAACAGAGAAGTATACGAGGCCACTAAACTTCACCAAAAAGGAAAGTTAATATATTAAGAGGATAATAAATATATTTGGCAGCTACAGTTTAGTTCAGCTTTGTTTATTTATTTATTTTTTTGTTGGTTGTTGTTTTTCCCTTAGGTCAGTGACATTTAAAAGCCAGTATTTCCCTCCCAAAGAAAGGAATCTACTTTTCCATCATTACTGCTTTCTAGTCATTGTGGTCTTGTTGCTATTTCCTTCAGAATCTTTTGCAAAATATTTCCTCAGTAGGGTATATAATAGCTAAAAGGATTAGTGTAAGATTTGGTTTTTTTGCTCCTGGGCTCCCCCTACAGATGCAGAGTACAATTCATTTTTACAGCACTATCCTAAAATCAGGGGGGGGGGGGCTCTGTTCTCCTTATTACAGGTCAGTGAAGCATCATAATGATTTTGAAGGAGTAATTTTAATGTAAAAATACTACTTAGTGTTTCTTTAATTGAAGGATATAAATCGTTCTAGAGACTCATTTATAAGGAGTTCATGATAAAAGTTGTAAGACGATGCATTTATTTTAAATTATAGACAGCAGCAGCTCATTTAATAAGATGTAGTCACTTGATGTGGATGAAAACGACCTGTGACACATGAAGCATTAAAAAAAAAGTTAAGCTCAATTGAATTGTATGAATGTGCTCCATAGTTTTGAGATGTTCGCCAATTGTAAGGTATAAGCCTTCCAGATTGTTGCTGTCAGTGTTATGCCTCCTTAGAACTGTTATGACATTCCTTGTTAGATTTATTTAGGAAAGGAAGTTGACTTGTCTCTGAAAAATGTAACTGCGAACACTTTTTTGATTAGTTGTGATGACATTTATAGTGTGTATATAGAGTGAAGTTATAATCCAGACAGCTCACTCACTGTCCAAACATAGTCTCAAACCCCCCAGATGAGATCTGAACTTTGCTTATTCTGAGGTACAGGATTGTGTAACTTGGGTTCATCTGTTTCTTTTCATTCACTGGGATGGCAAGAACTCAGAGGGGTTTTTTTCCCTCAGCATGCACGTCTTTTTGGTTTCTTGTTATTACTGTATAGACATTTGTTAGAGTTTGTGCCCAGATCTGATGACAATTTCATGTCAGCCTAGTAGTTACTGGATATTTCCTCTCCAAATATAGATGTCCTGATTTTTTATAAAATTAATTTTTTTATGTTTTGCCCATGATCTTAAAGACCAGAATTTAATAATTCATCTACAAACAGAGTAGTAATGTATGGTTTTGTGAGGTCTTTATATATATATTTTCCTATACATAAAATAGTGTGGAGTATATTTTAGGCATACCATTATTCATTCATTTGTATGTTTGGGAACAGGGATTCCAACTGCTATTTTTTGAACAGTTTCTATTTATATTGAATCAGTGTAGCTATTTAAGCTTCATGTGAACATGCACAGCAGAATAAACATCAAGGGCATAAGCAGAATCTGTGATGTCAAAGCTGTCCTTTTAACTTTGGCAGTACCTAAAACTGTATTCTTCTTTAGGAATGAGAAGGCATTTCAGTCTCAGTCAGTCTCCAGAGAAGATGGTGACCTTTCAACCTCAAACAGAGAGCCACTCAAAAGCATGGGAACAGACTCGCACAGAATAATAGGAAAGGAAGTCAAGGAAGAGGAAAACCGTTTGAAAGGGAGTACGGTTAGTAAACCTATTCTGTTGTTAGGGTACTGTTGCACAGTTTAGCTTTATTATGTTTTTTTTTCTGCAACATTTAAATATTTTGCCATACTTCACATGTGTGATTATTTCTTAAAGAGAACATATTATGAAAAACACACTTTTCAGTGCTTGAACCGATACATTTGGATATCTGAAGTGCCTACCAACACAATCTGTGAAATAAAACAACAGTCAGAAAACATGGGATTAAAACAAGCTGCTCCTCCACATTAACTTAAGGAAAATGACTATAATATGTCACCTTAAAGAAGACGCACTAGAAATAATGCAAAATTTCCTAATTCTATATCCCTATATAGATAATATATAGATATTATCTATATAATAGATGCAGGCATATTTCTTTCCTTTCAAGATATCTGCTCTATTTAGTATAGAGTCTGTTTGCCTAAAATACAATAATATAAAGAGGAACCATTTAAGGTGTAATTTGCCCTGGCATTGGAGTAAATTCTGGAGATCTAGAAGTTTACTTTGGGAGCAGAATGTTGTACCTGGCTCAACAGCACAAGCAGCTTTTTCTCTCTTAACTCTCAAAGCTAATGGTTTTCATATCCTCTCATAATAAGATTGAAATAATATCTGCAGACTCCAGCTTCAGGGTGCTCAGACAAACCCCCCAGTGGATTAATACAATATATACTGTATTATGGGTCATTAATGGACATAAAATGTTTTGGACAATACTGAAATATTAGACTATATTAATGGGTGCTTAATTAATACCTGTTGTTGCAAATACATAAACCCAAATTCCAGAAAAAATTAAAAGGCAGTTAAAACAAGAATCTGTAATTTGTTTTGAAAAATTCTTTTGAAGCTTTATAAAAGAGAATTTCTATGATTGTGTGGAACTGCAGTTCTCTCTGGTTTGGTTACATTCAGAAGCTGCATGTCTTTTAAGGTGGCTCAGTGTGTTTGTGGAGAAAAAATATTATTTAGACAGTTGTTTTTTGATTACAATCATCGCTTTTAACTAAGAAAAGAACAAAGAAATTATTTCCAGTGTTTTCACTGTTGATTCTTCTGACACTTGTACCAACTAATTTAATTTTAAAAGGGCCTTTTTAGTTTTTTGGTCAAGTTGATTTTCTAAGCAGCTTTTGATTGTCACAACTTCTTGCTAAGTGCAGAGCCGTATGCGCCACTAGAAATTCAAAATGCTTGGTGGTCACATGATTCATGCAGGCTCCAAATAGGTGGCCAATTTAAATGCATAGGGTCAGGGAGAGAAAATGTGCATTTTTGGTCATTAGTCTTCAGTAAATGCATTTATTTACAATATTTCTATAGCACATAGATTGGTGTATGCTGTTACATATATTCTTAAATTTAAAAAAGAAATAAATTTGCAGCTATATCAGGATTAGTGTGAAAGTCTGTTACATGACTCGTGGTTTGTTTTAGACTATATTTTCTCAGTTACAGGCATATTCATGTTGTTAATTGCATTAAAAAAATTATTTTAAGTACTGCTATTTAAACTTGTAAAGTAGTCAGTATGAAATAGACTCTGTGGTTTCTGATTAGTTATAGGAAGGTGAAGAGATGTTCATAAATCAGTTAAGATTAGTTTTCTAACACATCATGGTGGTTTCAGAAATAGCATATGGACCTAATCTCAAAGACCAATGTAAAAACTATAATATCAGATTGAACAGAAGGTGACGCTTTCGTGTAAATTAAACAAATTACGTTAAAATATTACATCAAGCCAGGACATTAAATCACATATGTTTGCAAACATATAAAATATATATTTTTTTTACCATTTTTATATTTTTACCATTTGTTACTACTATATATATATATATATATATAAAGAACTTTGTTAGTGTTTTTTTTTATTTTAGAGATTTATTAATTGTGGTAACAAATGGTAAAATATATATATAAATATATATATTTTTATATATGTTTTTTACACACACATATATATATATACGAAACATTATTTTTCAAACATCTGCACATTTCATGCAAAGAACACACCACTGGGAAGCTTATTTGCTTTATTAAAAAGGAACAAGGAAAAACCCAGGTTGTTAAGACTCAAGGTGTAGGATGAAGGTGGTCTGTCTTTACTGTTTAAAAGTCCCAGATACGCATTACATCATATTCTACATAATCACAAACACAATTTTGTTCCTTACTGTTGTGTAACTTTAGCTTAGATTCTATTGCAGAATAAATCCTCATTTCACCTTCTCCACTCACAACTCTACAATCACTCGCCCAGGTACATTTAAAAAAATACTTCCCCAGACAAACGTTTCGCTAGAATAATATTTCTCGAATTTCTCAGTGGAATAAATTAAAAAATGTCATTATGAGAAGTTCATTTCCAGGCTGTTTGTTGTTATCCTTATACTTTACTCAAAGTCCTATAGCCTAATTAACTGTTAATGTTCCCCAAATCTACTAATTTAGTGGGAAATCAGCTAACGTGCTTTAACACACTTGTTTATTGGATATAGATGTGCTGATAATACAAAATATGATTCTTTAAATGTCTTAAACCTTAAACGTGCACCACATTCGCGTCTATTCTGCTCTAACTCTATGGTGCTGCTGGCGTCTGCTGCTAACGTCCGCTGCTAATGTCCGGGAACTACTGAGAGGCTCCATGATCCGCCCTTTCTGTGTTTAAATAAATAAATAAATAAATAAATAAATTTGGTCCATTGGAGTCAACATTGACGCAACTCTTTCTCTATATGACTCTGGTTAAGTGACGTCATTGTTGTGAGGGACATTGTTTTACAGATCTGTGTTTGGACCACAAAAGAAACAGAACAAGATTGTACAAAAGTTTACACAGATTGTAAAAACTGTTTAGCATGAACAGACTTGAATCTTTTATTCAACACCAATACCCTAAGCTTTCAAGGAACATAATTTATGGAATTTGCACTCTATTGAAATTGGACAGTTCTGTCAAATATCAAATTAGCACATTGTTATTGTAGCTCTGATGCTCTTTTGGGTATTTGCACTGGGGTACAGCTGTATAGCTGTGTGCTTCTAGCAGGAGAGTTATTCTGGGAGTTATTCTGTAATAAACCTGCTCATTAATCTTTGTTAATCAAGCCTGAGTACTGAGTCTATATGCAATGCCTTTCCTAGATTTTTTTTTTCTTTCTATGTTTGATTAGACCTTGATGGCTGCCCATGTTGTTGTAAACATCGGAAACTGGATATATAATAACAGCTTAAAATAAAGTTTCTGTCTTTTCTACTTTGGGCTCAGCGCTGCAAAAATTCACTATGTACCATTAGGAGGAGGATAGGAAACTACCCCCACACTCCACCCTCCCCTTTGGTTTAAGGGCAATACTGTAAAAGTAAATTACAGTCTGCAACTCTAGGGGGAGCCCATGAGCAAAAATGCCAAATCGTATTTACTGTTGCTTTGATTTAAATTGTGTTTGCTTAGTGGCACATTTGGAACAATACCCCGTTTTTGTCAGTAATTGCTCACAGATGCAGTAGCCACATAGATTCATGCTGCACAGTGATAGTATATGGATGACTGACATCACTGGATTACATAAGTAAAAGAGGGAGGTAGACATGGAGGCAGACATTTGGGAAAACTGAGATGGGAAAGTAGACGAAACGGAGTATTATGGATACAGAAAAGGGGAGAAGAGAGAAGAAAACTCCAACTGTGTTTGGACTATTTGGGACCGGGGATGAAGTAGGAACTACTGAAGTCTATTTTTGACCACCATGATGTAATTATTTACTATTCATTTAGATAAAAATCTGGAGCCATTATGTACAGAGGAACAAGAAATTAGCGAGTGCATGTCAGTGGTAGTTATCAGCACTGCCTTTGTTGTGTTATCAGCACTGAGCGATTTGCTCATTGACTGACATATTTATAAATGCTTCTAGACCTTATAAATTTACCACATTTTTATGGCACTTTCTCATGCAATCTTTCCTCTCATGCAATCTTTTTTCTCTCCCTTCCTCTCTGACTCGATTCTGTTCAATGAGCATGGTTAGCCTTGTATGCCATAGTGAAACAGTTATTAATGCATGCTGCCAACTGGTAGGTCTGTGAAGAAACACTGCCAGGTTTTTTACAGGGAAAGACTCACAGAGCTCTATCTAAATAAAGGAGTCCAAACATAAGCCCAAGGAATAAGCTTTTAGAAAATAAACTTTGCTATATGCTGTGCAAGGTCAGTATTTCACAACCACTAGATTTATTGTCATGGAATTAAAATAAATAAAAGAAAAATACAGTGATGTCAGAATTAAAACATTCTAATACAAAAATCATCAAAACCACATTATAACATTATAATTATATAATTATAATTAATTATAAGACATTATAATTAAAATAAAAAGTAAAATATAACAATTTCTTCTAACCAGTTTGTCATACATATAACACTACACATTTTTCTCCCTCCCAGAAATGCAAGAAGTAATTTTAATGTTTGTGATTACATTTTTAATTGGTAGATAATACTAATATAAATACATATGTGTGTTGATTTTACATGTACTCTTTAATTTACTTTTAATTGAAATATTCATTAGTATAAGATTTTTTCTTTTTTTTTTTTAGGCTGGGTCCAGCCACTTTACCCCTCCCACTTAAAAAGTACGGTTCTACAAGGGTTCTTTATTAAAGTAATTGGTTATATACAGAACCTGAACATTGGAAGAACATTTTACATGAATAAATTCTTCTTTGCATCATGAAGGGGTTCTTCAGATTGATGGAAAATGTGCTATAGATGGTTCTATATAGCACCTTTTAGTGAAGGATTCTATATGGCATCAAGAATGATTTTTCTATTTTAAAAAGCTTGACATCATAACAAATAGAAAACCCTCCTCTAAAAGGTGATATAGAACCATTTATAGCACATTCTCCATCAATCTGAAGAACCATTTCATGATGCAAAGAACCATTTAATCATGCAAATATTTTTTCTTCAAGTGTTCAGGGTTCTATATAGAGCCATTTCCTTTAATAAGCAACCCTTGTAGAACCATAATTTTTAAGAGAGTAAAACTCCTATCCTCATTAGTGTACAACAGGAGAGGAAAATTGGCGGATTGTGGCACACACACATCACACATACAGCAAATTCATGTTGAAAATGAAAGAGGGGAGACATAGTGAGAGAGCGTGAGTGAAAGTGAATGTGTAAATGTAAGAGAGAGTGATAAATGGCAGTGGTACCTGTGGGCAGTGGTTATACTGTAAACATTAACTTGTCCACAGCATTAAGACCGCAGTCTCTCCTAATAGCTTGTGTTCAGACAGACATGCTAAGGAAAACATTATATTCAGGTTAATGTGAGCTGGTGCCTTTTGCCTTCTCTCTTTTTGCCAAAACTTCGCAAAATAATCCAGCTCAACTCTGCTGTCTGGCAGGTCTGTATTTCAGCATTAATAGCAAGTGTCATATGTAAGGTTCTGTCACTTTTCAGGCTCTAATATTGATGAGAACTCATTCATAGTCCCAAATGCTGGATATAATTTAAGATGAAATGTATGGCGAATTGAGAGAGTAATTGCTTTCCTTTGCTGATTTTCTCCGGTGGTGTTGGCTTCACTCTAGGCCTTAAGGAATAGACAGGCTGCAGAACTTCCATCTACCCTGTCACACTAAATATCTATGGAAATGTCACGTAGCCAGACAGACAAA
Source organism: Hoplias malabaricus (assembly GCF_029633855.1). Classification (NCBI taxonomy): domain Eukaryota; kingdom Metazoa; phylum Chordata; class Actinopteri; order Characiformes; family Erythrinidae; genus Hoplias; species Hoplias malabaricus. Next base: position 23,098,691 of record NC_089807.1, read on the forward strand.
TCACTATGAACAAGGGCCACTGTTTTAATACCGACCTCTTCAGAACACCAAGACATTAATTAATATTTTCCATTAAAAGCCCATTACTGAAACAACTCCAAATCCTTTAGCAAATGAGAAACATTTTTTGTCTTCCTCCACAGAGTGGTAGAAACTCTGACAACACCAATAGGTCCCTCGACAGCCAGCCGGAACCTCCTCCAAACCTGGCAGAGAGCCTGAGGTACATGTGCACCAGTGATGCCAGTGCTAGGTTCCAGACGCAGGGCAAAAGGTGACGTAGCTCATCTGAGCTTCCCTTCCTTTCCACAGCACATGTCTTTCTGAAAGCGACAATTAGGGAAACCTGCTGAAAGGAAGTGCTGTATTTTTGCTTTGCAGTGGGACTCCACTGAAGCCAAACAACCACCCACTGCTCTATACCCAGCTCCAGAAATTCACTGTGTCTGCAGAAAAGGTGCCCATTTATGACTTCAGCATTACACATCTCTTACACAACCAGTAACACTTTAAAGAAAAAAACAGGAAAATCCCAGTGACTTCTTCCAAATAGGTGTAGCCTCCTCCCATCTGTTTAGCTCACTTGATCTACACAGATCAAGTAGTCCCTACACTGTCAAAAACTGTGACAGAAAAAACTGTCACTCTTGTGGTACCCTCATGGGTACATATTCTGCACCATTAGTTGGGGAATATATTCTGTATAATTAGTTAGAGAACATAATTGTACCTTATTTTATTATAATTGTACATTTTAAAATTTAATTTCCACTCATATTATTTTCTTTTATTTTACACAGTTCTATAATGAAAGCTCTTCTAGAAAAGATAATGTAATGTACCTTTAAGTAACAAAACTGGATTTTTAAACCACTGTTGTACCTTTTAAAGGTATATTTACACTGTTTCTACCTGTAGTGACCAGTAATGTACCTCTACCATACATTTTGTTTGGGAGAATGTAGATTCTTCCATGTTATGGTTGTGGAAGTGAAATGAAGGGGGATTGGACAACTGGTTTATTGAGAAAGGCTTCATTGTGTTTATATAAATATGTGATATTTTAACGTGACAGACTGCTGCATGTCGTACACCAGCATTAGCCTCTACTGTAACTTCCAGGAGTTGTCCTTGCACTCACAGTCTTTGCCAAGAGTTAACACATCTAATTTGAGAAGCCAGCGATTCAAAGACTGGACCGATCAAGACAGACTTCCTCCAGTGCATAGTGTTTGTGTTCCCACTTCCTTGTGGAATCTCACACTTCATCTAATCATTCTCCTCCATCCCCTAGACTCTCTCCTGGCTCAAAGACAGTGTCACCATGGCAACACATGTCTGCAGTGTAGTAGGGCCAGGCAGCTACAACATCGCTAAGAGGTACCAAGCTTCTCTGGAACAGGATATCCTGTCCAATAAAGCCCGCATTGAGCTTGTCAAGAAGGTGAGGTTATCAACATGTACACTAAAACCAAAAAGAGTGTATCATACATAGGACAGGTGATTTTCAGCTGCTTGGTACCTACTCTACTCGATTTGACTATTTGCTTTTTCATTAGTACTTTTTTGGGGTTCCAAGCAAGCAGAGTAGAGACTAAACAATGGTGTGTAAACCTTGCAGAGGGCTGATTGACCAGAAAGACTTGGCCATGACAAAATGCAGATATCCAGCATAAACTTGCTGTATGTAATATGTTCAAGCTACCGTAGAGATCACGGTTGATTTTTATCCAACTCACTTTGGCAGTTGATAAATTGACACTGTGGTCTTTTGAAGAGGTTCAAAAATCCCTTGGTTTGGTGACTGATGGAGGACTACAGTGAGAGCTGGATGGTGCAACTAGGAACTAAAAATCTGTTGGAACTTGTGAGGCTATGCCATGTCCAGTCTCCAAAAATTGAACAGCACGTTAATACATGATGATTAAACAATGTTCAACATTAATACCACAGTTTCTGTGGTTTACAAAGCCTGTGATTTCCCGTTAGAGTTAGAGACAGTGTTTTGCAATGTCACAGGGGACCATTGAAGTGGAAACCCAAACAGGTACTAGGTACCAAAAAGTGAGTAGAGCAGAGTCAAGTAGTAGGTATAATTGAGTGGAGAAATGCCATTAGTGACTTTAATCCACTTTTTGTACAAAATAGGGCTCATTCAATAATGGATGGCTTCTCTTGCAAATTTGCTCATTTGTTTTAAACCAGTGTTTATTGTTTAACCTCAGGAGGGCCATTCTCTGGTTTGTGCGCAGCACCCTGGAAGTGCTAAGATTCAAGAGTTCCTCAGCCAGCTTGAAGTGTTGTGGGAGGAGCTCAAAAGACGTCACCAGAAAAACACCATGTTTCTGCAGGCCTCGGAGGAGCTCAACTACAGGGTAGGATGGATAGACTAGTGTCTACTACTGACTCTATTCATTTATCTGTAGCTCTGGCACTGGTGCTGAATTCAGTCATGCAAACACAGTCTGGTCCACTGGAACCTGTTCAAGGTCCAGAGTTGTTCTGGTGGAAAAGTAATATTTAATAATGCAGTTTCTGCAGTTCTGAGCTCAGAGTACCAAAGACAGATGATTTGTTCACCTTAATATGAGTCATTGGAGCATCACAATGATTTGAAGCTATAATTATAAGGTTAAAAAAGCTACCTAGTGTCCCTGTAGCCCTATGAACCCTATGTATATAGCTATTAAAGATAAAAATACACAATAAAGAATTATTTAAGCTTTTTAGTTTATATTTGTTGATCTAATGCATTATTATTTGATGTGAAACCTACCAAAACCTTGAAAACCTATAAATCAATAATAGGAATATGTTTTTGCTGATGACTCATAGTTTTCTGCCCAGAGACAGCATGAGATGACGTCATTTGAGTCAAAACGAAACTGAAAGTAAACGCCGTCTTTCTTGTTCCTTTGCAGTGTCTTTATTTCTGATTATAGCAAATATCATTAGAATCTTTCATGACGAACATGACACACAAATTTTGAAGGAGCACCTTGATTTTTAGGTGGTTTTTCACACTGGATTACTCCCAGAGGCTTCACAGCACCGCGATAAGAGCGCTATTTTTAGAAACGGTAGGATCTGCGCTTTCTAACGGTATACGGAGCTCACAGACACATTCAGACATTCAACACTTACAAAACTAATTATATAAGGTGTGTTTCTACCCCGCAAAATGCGGGGTTAGGGTTGATTGGTTAAGGTTCTCAGCGCAGCCTGGTTTTACTTAGGGGTGCATAACATGTTTATTCTTTGATAACAGGGTAAATTTTGTACATTTATATACAATAATTACTCTCTCTCTCTCTCTCTCTCTCTCTCTCTCTTTAGGCAATCAGGGTACTTCAGGGGCTGGGCAGTCTGGAGGCATGGCTAGAGGCAGTAGAGCTATCTATTAAGCAGGCCTCTTTGGCGGGAGACCCTGAGTCAGTATGTGTGGCTGAGCGAGAGAGTTGTCTGCTGGAGAAGGAGCTGGAAACACGCAGCATGGAGCTTCACAATCTTAGGCAGGAGATTGAAGCCCTGTGCAGCCAGAGACACCTACAAACCAAGCTATTGCCCACACGTTTGGAGGAGGTGGAAAAAAAGTGTGTAACTAGAACAAGAATTAGTCATCATGGAATTATGAACTTTGTCATTAAGCCTGATTGATTTGAGACTTTTGTAGATTTGTGTAGATTTGTAATGTAATTTGTAATGTACAAATGTAGATTTGTGACCAATGGGTATGCGTATGCAGTTTCATGGTGTAGTGGGTAAAATACCTACAAGAGCATGGTACTTCAAGAGTATCTTTGCCAGTTTGCAGTGATATCAGGGAAGCAGTACAGTGCTGCCACCTTGCTGGATGTTAAAGTTAAATTTAGGGTTAATCCCATTTTATTCAAGGCATACTTCAAACGTAGGGCCATGAATGGCTTATGAATCAGCTGCAAAATGTTGGTGCAAGCAACCATATAAAGCCACAAATGTTAGTTTTTTCTCCTTTAACAAACTATGATGATCATTGTATTGTCTTAGTTTAATGTAGTTTCAGTGCATTATGTCCCTTTACTTCAAAAAAATCATAAAACATTGCTAGTACTTTGCCAGTGTCTCAGAATTCCTTAAATTCTAAAGCAATTACATTCTAGCATCTGTGACTACTGCAGCATTAAAGGTGAAACTGGAAGTTTCAAACCAATAGCTGCCCCAAAAGCTGAATTCAACAACATATTCCAGAGAATTAGGACTGGATGATATGAAGCTGAATTCAACTATTACCCACTACTAACACTCTGATATGAAGCTGAATTCAGCTATCACAGAAGACAATATTCTGTGTGCCCTAAAAACAGCTGCTGTTACCCCTGTACTTGTTGATGGTAAAGCGTTCTTGGGTTTCAAGAAAGGTGCTATATAAGTGTAAGTTTAAATTATACTTAAAAGGTCAGGCCTTGATAGCTCCGTCCTGGAAAAATTTAGACCCATCTCTAATCTGCTATTTATTTCCAAAGTCCTTTAGAGAGTTGTCACCTCACAGCTGCAAGATTTCTTAAATACCAGTAACCTCTTTGAGCGTTTTCAGTCAGGTTTTCATTCTCATCATAGTACAGAGACTGCTCTCATCCATGTCCTTAATGATATACTCCTATCCTCTCACTCCAGCCATGCTTCTGTCTTACTTCTGCTTGACCTTACTGCAGCCTTTGATTAATTGATTGATTGATTGGTTAATCACAAAATACTCATTTCACGGCTTTCTAGTATTGGTCTGTCCGGCACAGTGCTCTCTTGTTCCACATCCTACTTAACAGATTTTGTAACAATTGGCAAACACAAATCTATCACTGCTCCAATCACTCAGTGAGTACCACAAGGCTCTGTTCTTGGCCCCCTGTTATTTATCATTTATATGCTGCCCCTTGGTCACATAATTTGCCCATGGCCTTAATTTACACAGCTATGCTATGTTATGCAGACAACACACATATCTGTTTTAACATCAAACCCATTGAATCCTTCCCTCCACCCAAGCTCCTGTATCCAGAAACTAACACATTGGTTAAACTCCAACTTTCTCGAGCTAAATGCTAAAAAAAAAAAAAAAAAAAAAAAACTGATTGTTGGTACAAAATCAGCCACATTAGCCTATTCCAACTCCATCCTTGTCATTGACAACACACCTGTTACCTAATCCCCTGATTAAATATCTGTCCAAAACTGCATTCTTTAATCTACGTAATATTGCCAGGCTCTGTCCGATACTTTCTAAAGCTGCTGAGATTCTTGTGCACGCTTTCATCACTTCTAGATTAGATTACAATTCTCTCTTCTATGGCCTACCTGCTAAAACTCTTTGCTTTTTACAATACATACCAAATTCTGCTGCCAGAGTCTTATTGCGTTCAAAGAACTCTGCCCATATTACCCATGTTCTTCATCAATTACATAGGCTGCCCATCTCTGAGTGTCCATTACAATATCCTGTTGTTACCCTTTAAAGACCTGCATGGCCTTGCACCTGCCAACCTCACTGACTTACTACTCCTCTGCACCACTTCATGCAAGCTAAGGGCCAGCATGTAATTCTTAAACAGGAATTCAAGGAGGAATTGGAAATGTCCCAGCACACTTACTGAAGTTATAAGCTTGCTATGAAGTTACAGGTCTTAGTACACTAATACAACATTAAAATAAGATAATACAATGGTTATCATAGTTATTAAAGGACACAATACTGACAATTTTGGGATTGTTTGTTTCAGTTTTGTACAGTCACTGGTTTGGATGCTTGCGTTACAAAACATTTATGTCACTCCAAATTGAGGGTGCCTATGAATAGACTCAGTTGGAAAAGAGTCATATAGCCCTAACACATTAGTCTCCAACTTTCTGTCCCCAGAAGATTGAGACACCCTACCCCTAAACAAAGTGGAGGGGTAAAGCTAAGGGGTTGGGCAAAGGGGTGAAAAAGGGTTTACCCTCAGTAGTTTCAGGCTTAGATATTCTGAATATGTGAAGCAGATATCTTACTCATGAAAAGTCTAAGGAATATGCCTTAATGGTTAATGCCATGTGATGGATGCTGCTTCATGAGGCACACTTCTATAAATTCAGGCTACATCCAAAAAACAGAGTCTAACAAAGAAAATAGCAACAACATGCATTTATGAGTTTCTAGTGTGAAGGGCAACTAGAAATATGGATATTTTCAGGGTTTATTTCTCACTTTCATCTTTGCTCAGCCACTTTCACCTTGCTCAGGCCTTAACTTGCTTATCAAGAGGTCTGTATTTCCATAAAGTTGCTTTGTAATAATGTCCTTACTAGACATATTTGTGTTTTCCCAACAGCTGATCAATATTGATGTTTTAGTTACATTGTATTTGATTACTGCTATTGTCTTTCAGGTTCAGCAATGTTCAGCTAGCAATAAACCAGCAGAGTTCTGACCTTAAGGACACACGTATGCTAACAGAGTTTCTAGAGAGAGTGGAGCTGGAAGAGATTCACTATGAAACTCTGGGACAGGTCTGTTAACAAAATAAATTCTATTAATGTGTGAAGTGGAGGATTTCTCTATATTCAAAATGTCTTTTGTACCTGTCAGTCTAAAAGCAGAGACACAGTTTCTTGACATTAGTCAGACACTGACTCTTCTGTTTTCATGGTTAAATTTTGGTTGGAAAGTTTTTTTTGTTTTGTTTTTTTTTTTTTGTTTGCTTTTGTTATGCAGCCAGTGAAGAACGATCATGACTGTGAGCCACCTCTGCTGCCACTGGACAGAAGCACACACAATGAGCCCCTGATTGAGAGCTTGGGAGACCCTGTCGAGGAACTGAGGGAGGCTGTGGAGATGCTTAATGACACAGCACGGGAAAGAGGCCGCTCGCAGTCACATGACCACAGCATTCAGGATCTCCTCAGCAGAGTAAGTAATAATAATGGATGTCATAGTTCATGGATGCTACAAAGGACACTTAAAGAGAAATCTCTTATCACAATAGTTTTTCATGATACATAATTTCCTGACACAATATAAAGGTGCATCTCAATAAATTAAAATATCATCAAAAAGTTAATTTATTTCAGTAATTCAATGTGTAATTCATATATAGATTCATTACAAACAGAGAGATCTATTTCAAGTGTTTATTTTTTTAATGTTGTTGATTATGGCTTACAGCCAATGAAAACCCAAAAGTCGGCCTACTGAAAAGTACTATGTACAGTATATGCACTGATTACTTGGTTTTGGCTCCTTTTGAATGATTTACTGCATCAATGCAGCGTGGCATGGAGGCAATCAGCCTGTGGCACTGCTGAGGTGTTATGGAAGCCCAGGTTGCATTGATAGCGGCCTTCAGCATGTCTGCATTGTTGTGCCTGGTGTCTCTCAATTTCTTCTTGAAATTACCCCATAGATTCTCTATGGGTTTTAGGGTTTTGGTCGGGCAAATTTGCTGGCCAATCAAGCACAGTGATACTGTGGTTATTAAACCAGATATTGTTTTTTTGGCAGTGTGGATAAAGCCTTGCTGGAAATTGAAATCCACATCTCCATAAAGCTTTTCAGCAGAGGGAAGCATAAAAAAATGTTTTTGGCACTGTCTTTGGACTTGATATAACACAGTGGACCAACACCAGCAGATAACATGGCTCCCCAAGCCATCACTGATTGTGGAAAATTCACACAAGACCTAAAGCAGCTTGGATTGTGTGCCTCTCCACCTTTCTTCCAGACTCTAGAACCTTAATTGTCAAATGAAATGCAAAATTTACTTTCATCTGAAAACAAGACTTTGGACACTGAGCACCAGTCCAGTCCTTATTCTCCTTGGCCCAGGTAAGACACTTCTGGCATATTCTCTGGGTCTTGAGTGGCTTGACACAAGGAATGCGACAGTTGCAGCCCATGTCCTGGATACGTCTGTGTGTGGTGGTTCTTGAAGCACTGACTCCAGCAGCACTCTATTCTTTGTGAATCTCCCCCAAATTGTTGAATGGCTTTTTCTTGACAATCCAAAGGCTGTGGTTATCCCTGTTGCTTGTACACTGTTTTCTACCACACTTTTTCCTTCCACTCAATTTTCCATTAATATGCTTAGATACAGCAGGAGAGTGTCAATGAATGCCTTCTGAACATCTGTCAAGTCAGCAGTTTTCCCCATGATGGTGTAGCCTACTGAACCAGACTAAGGGTCAATTTTCAAGGCTTAGGAAAGCTTTGCAGGGGTTTTGTGTTCATTATTAAAATTTTCTGAGATAATGACTTTTGGTATTTCATTGGCTGTAAGCCATAATGATCAGAATTATAAGAAATAAACACTTGAATTAGCTCACTCAATTGATTTACTGAAATAAATTAACTTTTTGATGATATTCAAATTTATTGAGATGCACCTGTATGTACAATAATAATGTTTCTTTGCAAATTAATTTGCCAAAATAATGTTCATAAGTGTAGGTAATGATATAAAAGCTTGGCATCCAATTTGTAACCAAATACTTTGAAATTTATTCGTTTATTATTTAGGTTTCTATTTACAGAGTTACTAGTTTAAATCTTATATGATTCTTTGTTATTACATCTTCTATCAGACTATGCTGAATGTGAAAAAGGACTGTTTATAAAGCTTCTTCCAAAATTGTAACATTTATAACAAAGTTTTGTATTCTTAATTATATTGTGTGTGGCTTTGGATTTGGCTTGTTTTGTTTTGTTTGAAAACAACACCTAGACTAATGGACTATGCAACAGCTGAGAAAGAGAGTGAGCAGATTAATTTCTATAATTTACTATCTCCTGCTACAGGGCGGCACGGTGGCGCAGCAGGTAGTGTCGCAGTCACACAGCTCCAGGGACCTGGAGGTTGTGGGTTCGATTCCCGCTCCGGGTGACTGTCTGTGAGGATTTGGTTGTGTTCTCCCCATGTCCGCGTGGGTTTCCTCCGGGTGCTCCAGTTTCCTCCCACAGTCCAAAAACACACATTGGTAGGTGGATTGGCGACTCAAAAGTGTCCGAATGTGTGTCTGTGTGTGCCTCCAGGGTGTATTCCCGCCTTGCGCCCAATGATTCCAGGTAGGTTTTGGACCCACCGCGAGCCTGAATTGGATAAGCGGTTACAAATAATGAATGGATGACTATCTACTGCTACTCAGATCAAGCTTTCATTTTATTTTTATCAGCTCCTTATTTGCATTCTCAGTTCCACCTTGTATGGTTGAAGTCCTTGCACTAGTTTCTGTTGCACTAGTTTCTACTAAGTGTCATTCGAATAACAATGCAGTACATTTATACCCTGTGTAGTGTGCTAGCGTGTGGTTTATGATATATTACAAGTAACACAATGGGAAATATTTAAATATTAGTGACAAAGAAAGAAAAACACAACACAATTTATGTGTGACTCTGGAAAGAGGTGCTTTGTTACTCTCTCTTATATATAGAACTCTAAATATTAAAATATGCATAATCAGTTAAATATTATTTTATAAAATGATGTTCATTGTTAAGGGATGCCACACTCACTTAAGGATGCATGGTATGTTTATTGTAAATAACTTAAAATTTAATAAAGGCTTTTACCTGTTTTCTACTCTTTTTTTTAGCATGAAGGCAATGAGGAAATTGTCTGGTTTTATTCATGCCTGTCATTTAAACTGGCCCAACTTCCTGTAACTTGTCTCAAAGTCAGAACCATCCAAAAAAGTGCTTTCACACAAACAGGACTATGCTTCGTTTTTGGTTGGGACAAAATAGTAAAGTGAAGGTAAAGGTCTAGATCAATCAGGGTAGTGTGAAAACTTTCTTACCCCTTTCTCCTGGTCTTATATTTCAGCATTCCAGTGTAGCTGTGCAATTAGAGCAGTGTCTGCAGCATTGTGCAGAACTGGCTGTAGACGTGCTGGACATGGAGAGAGAGATGGCTGTCCGTTGTGAGCCAGATCACTGTGGTCTGGACAGCCTGCAAGAGCAACAGGACCAGTTGGAGGTGAGGGCTTCCAATTATTGACTTTGCCATTTCCACACCTTAAATGTCCAGTGATCATCTCAGTTAAAGTCAATGTTTATAATAGTAATCAAAAAACACTTTATAATAAAATTCAGACGATGTTTCCTAAACAGTTGCTAGCTCTCCAGTCTGTTTGTGTGCTGCAAACTGGTCTTATATGTGAATGAATCCCCAGTGTCAATAAATGGGTACAAAAAAGTGTCTCACTCCTATATGCTAGGCTTTCTCTCTCTCTGCTGAAAAACTGCATTTAGAGGAGCTTAGATGACAGAGAAATCCCCAAACATTGAAAATTACGAACAGAGATGAGGATATTTTTTCTGTTCCTGCTCAGTTGATGGGTAATATTGACTTATTGTTGCTGTTTCAGATTACTTAAAGTGAAAAAGGCTCTAAATTTTGGAGACTGAATGAAACTAAACACATGAAAGTAAGAACTGCATGAAAGTAAACACAAACGAAAACCTACAAAACTGAACAACTCGATTTACAAATTGGGATCCTCTGATAATTCAAACGGGCAAGCGTAGGCAAGTTAAACTTCAGCCAGGTCCAAACCCCTTACTCAACAAGGTCATATTTGTTTCTTCAAATATAACGTTTCACCTTAAGATGCAGAGCTTCTGAATATAAATAAACTGTATAACATAGCAGTTCCCCATAATCGTGAGAATTGTTGACGTTGCCTTTAAAATTATAAAGGATTCATCTTTCTAAAATTAATCAAATGTTTTGAATTTACTGCCTGTGGGGACTTTTGAACTAAGCCTGATGAAAACCCATGCTGAAAGGTAGTTTTTACAGGCTTTCCAGTGGAAACACAACAGCACAAAGCCATGCACTCTCTAACACATGCTTGTTCCAGGAAGCATCTTGTTTGTGGTGATATAATAATCTCTGGGTGCTGATGTAATGCATACAGCCTGGTCTCCCATGATGACTTTACTTTAGCACATTGTTTCTAAAACCTGTTTCCTGTTTGGGTCAAAATTTCTCACATCCATCGAGAGCCCACCAGGCCCCTTGCTTTGTTTAGGGGAAGTTAATGAAGTCAACTGAAATGTATGATCCCACTCACAACCCATATTATTACCCACAGAGGAAAACAGTGCGCGGGTGTTTGGGTGCATTCTTTTGTGTGTATGTATGTGTGTCAGCTTAAGGTTGCTGTGTGTCACAGTTTTAGGGTGAGGCACAGAAGTGACTCATATTTGGGCAGCTTATGTGTATCACATGCACTTTTTTGTGTCCTAACACTAAAGAGTAGGAATGACCTAATCGCTCGTTCTGAAATAGCTCCAAAGTCATGCTAAAGGCATCTGCCAATCTCTGCACCTGAGAATAATGTGAAAAACACTGTGAAAGTTTGCTCCCATGTAGCGTTTTGCAGCATTCATTTCTGGTCTCAAAAGACTGTTACAAAGACAAGGATTACAGAGACTTAAGATTTGTAGCACATGTTGTCCCTTTGTATATCAAAGCCCTAAATTCACAAAATTGTGGTGTAGTGTTTATGGAATTTAAAATTAATCTTCAGTTTTCTTTGAAAAATTATACATATTTTTGAATGCATTTGCTGCTATCTCACTTTTTTGAACATTCCAGGTTTACACATGCAAGACATCAAAGTGAGGCAATTGATTTCTATTGTTTGAAGTATAGCCTTACAACTAAATCTTTTGCTTGTCCCCAGACTGAATATGAGGCCTTGAAGGAGGAGGTGGATATCATGGAGAATCTGTCTGTTCATCTGGTAGATCTGTGCCCAGAGAGAGTGCATGCCCTTAGAAGTGAAGTTCAGACCAGCCTGCAAGCCTGGGAAGAGCTGGGCAGGAGTATGACTGAGAACCGCAGCAAACTGCTGCAATTTGGCCAGCTTCGACATTTCTTTAGGAAGTACTTGGAAGTGATGTATGTCAAACACAAAATTTGTTTGTATTTGATTTGTTTTTATAAGGTTTTGGTTTAAACACTTCAAAATTTCTCTTTCTGTAGAACTGTATTAATGAATGTATTTTTGCATATTAGGAATAAAATAATTTTTTGTGGTTTATTTTAAAATTCAAACTGCTGCTTTCCATTAAAAAAAAACAACTAAATAAACGAAGTATTAATATGATGTATTCACAAACACTGACATCGAAATCACCATCTTTAAACTGTCTAAACAAAAACTCACAGGTACACTTTTACCTGAGGTTCTTGCTTGCCATTTTCAAACTACTTAATTTTAGTTATATTTTTTGTTGAATAAAATGACACTTCTCATTTTTAACATTATGCATCAGTTGCCATAAAATGACAAAAGAGCAAGAAATTGTTTGCATATTGAATCACAGTTAGACACGTTAAAATTATTTGTACACATAATCTTATTTCATTATTATTTATTAATGATAGTGATATCATTTATTATGGTCAAGAGAGCAAAGAAAACTAGTCTCAATGCTTTAACACACTGCATTTATACTCACCATATACAGATCTTGGACAGAAGACACCCGCTCCCGCATATTCTCAGAGAGTGCCCTGCGCCAGGGCCATAAGAGCCAGGGCTCAATGATTGAGCTTCTGGACCAGCAAATAGAACAGAAATTCCAGGAATATGACCTGCTTGCAGCTACAGGGAAGATGCTCTTAAATGAAGATTACCACTTGGCCAAAATGGTATGATTTGCATGTTGCTACATCTGCATTATTCAGTAGTTACATAGAAAAAAAAATGTGAATCTTCTGTGTTATTTCAAATTTAAGGAGTTATTAATAAACTCAGGTTACACATTTCCATGCATTTATCCAGCCAAATCTGCACCCATCTTGTAGACTTGTTGGCCTCTAAGCTGCCTCCTCCTTTCCTTCAGTATTTCTGGTCATTTTTAGGTCTGTTTTAGGTTTACTTGCTTGTGTCCATGGCTGTAGCACGCTGTTTGTGTCTGCTATTGTGTGTCATACCTGGCAACCTGGGCTGTGCAAACTTTACTGTGATTAAACAGTGTGTGGGATCGCAGGCTGAAACCCCAATCTGATGACACATATTGGTCATTTTATGACTTAATATAGTAAATATATTACAGATTGCTCCTTTAAACTGCCCTGTAGTTACATTTTGCTCAATATATAATTAACCTTTCATATTTCCTGAAGATTAAAGAGAGAATGGAGGAGCTCAGAAGTATGCTAGGATGGATCCTGGTACACTGGAGGGCCCAGAAGGACCAAAGGCTAAACAGGAAGAGAGCAGAGGAATTGCACGCTGATGCCATTTACTCCGAGGCTACTGTCTGCTCTACTGATTCTCAGGTAAACCCTCCAATGCATGTTGTACTGCAATCCACTGGCCCAGTGGTTCTCAAATTTTTAGACCAAGTACCACACATTATCAAACCCAAACCTCAAAGTACCACCTATGAGTCTGGTCATAAATACGTGTGGCCCCAGTTCTTCCTCTGTTCTAGGGGTAGATGGGGGCATAGGACAAGGTCTGGCTTGATTTTTTGCACTTTGTGGCATTTTTCCTTCAAATTTGCATGCTTTACACAAAATGATTCTAAAATAATTACTACAAATTATAGAGACTACAAATAACTAGGATTAAACCGATTTTTTTCCACAGTTATACATTTAAATAAAATGTATGGGAAATAAGCCTTTTTAACTAAATAAAGAACAAGAACTGGTTAATTAATATCAGTTACGCAATTAAATAGGTGTAAAAAACTGAAGAAGCTGCTCACAGTGGCTCTCGGGACTTGTGTAGGTACATCAAGGAAGCACAGTGCTTCTACTGTTAAACAGTGTTTTAGGGCTATGATGATGCAAAGATCAGCCACAATGTTTTCCTTCAGCTGAGCATGTTTTCTGTTTTGTTTTCAGCTGTACAGATTTCTCCTTTTGTTTCTCTCTATTTTGCCTCTGGATTTTGTCCTTCTGGGCTCTGTGGTATCAAGCTTGGTCTCTGTTTGTTTTTCTTGTTTCTGCTTTGCCCTTTTAGCAATAAACTCCAAATAGCTTGCATCTGTCTGTAGACTTTGTTTAGGTCCAGCAAGCAGCTGAAACTGCTTTCTTTTCATGGATTTTGCAAAATATTGGGGATTGCGTTCCCTCGGTAGAAAAAAGCCCATAAACCTATCCCTTACAGACTTGCCTGTGAGAAGTCCATGTTGTATTTTTTTTAACACAACTTTCATTAATATGTGATTTACACATGAAAACTTTAGATTTATTACTTACCATTAAATTCTTTAATTAAGCAGCATACTTTACGGAGTCATTTTGCATACCACCTCTTGCTGCTTCATGTGCCACCAATGGTATGCGTACCACAGCTTGAGAACCACTGCACTATTCTATACACATGGGAGTGCCTTATGTCTTGACAAAATGTGTTTGTTTTTAGCTTGAGCCAGCAAGCTTTTCTGAAGATCAAGAAGGTTCTGCCACTGCTAAGGAGAATGAAGGTTCTGTTGCGGCTCCCCATTGTGGTGTGGAAGATAGAGTGCAGCTGGATAATGGGTATGAGGTGATGAAAAGTGTCAATCCCAAAAGCACTGAAACCCTCTCGGAAGAATGTGACTCACCTTACCTGCTGCTGAAAGAGCCCAACACACCGCCTTTTGGAGGCACAGTCAATCTCATTCTCAGCTTCACTAACTCAGGAGACAGTGATTTGCAGGTACAGGAGCCAGACCATGAGAAAGGTGTGGAATACTCAGAGGCTGTGCACAGGGTGAGAATGAAATTAAATAAACACACACACACATTCTCACACACAAAAATGTTATCATCCAGAGAGGCTTACAATTTTATATATGTTTCAAGTAATCTAGGATAAATATATTAGATGTACAAATGAGTTTTAATGTGTGTGTGTGTTTTTTGTGTAACATATAATTGTAATTCAGTATTCACACATTTCCCTCCTCTTTTGTAAATTTATGATTACAGTTGTGTAGTATTAAAATTGAAAAATGTCATTTGTTTTAAAAAAAAAAAAAACAACAACTATAAATATAGTACTATGAAAATGGCAAGTGAGAAGAATTAATTTATCAGTGCATTTACATTACAGGAAAAAATGCTGAAAAAGCATATGCCGATATCTTCTGCGCTTTATATCCAAAATTACATGTGAGTTTTAGTTTAGATGATTTAGAATGCTGTTTTCGATATTGGTGATTGTGAACATTAAATAAAATAAATAAATAAATAATAATACTTAGCAGTATTTACCATAAAATGACTTAAGCAGGAGAATTATTGAATGCTGAATTACAATTATGTTACACTACAGGGGTTTAATTTATTTGTACACTTAATTATTTAGCTTCCTTCCCTGAGTGGGCAATCATAAACCCTGCTGTTTTTTGTTTGGGGCATTGGGGTATCCAAAATGCGAATCATTTGTTTTATTTAGACAGTTTTGATTGACTTGGTTTAGTGAGTTATTATTTAATGTTAATGCTAGTTGTTTTAAATTGTATTAAATTCCTGAAATTGATTCTAATACATAACAGTTAGGGTGGCACGGTGGTGCAGCAGGTAGTGTCACAGTCGCATAGCTCCAGGGACCTGGAGGTTGTGGGTTCTAGTCCCACTCTGGGTGACTGTCTGTGAGGAGTTTGGTGTGTTCTTCACGTGTCCGCGTGGGTTTCCTCCGGGTGCGCCGGCTTCCTCCCACGGTACAAAAACACACATTGGTAGGTGAATTGGCAACTCAAAACTGTCCATATGTGTGAGTGTGTGTTGTCCTGTGAAGGACTGGCACCCCCTCCAGCGTATATTCCTGCCTCGCGCCCAATGATTCCAGGTAGGCTCTGGACCCTCCAGGACCCTGAACTGGATAAGCAGTTACAGATAATGAATGAATGTAACAGTTAAAATACAATTATCTGCATTGATCTATGGATTTTAAAGAAGTCTGTAGAAGCTTAGTATCAGACATTGTGATCAAAATATATCAGGGTTAATTTAGCCTTAACATATAGGAAATAAATGTTTTAGAAGTCAAAATATTTTCTTATTAAATTAGCTCTGCCCTAAGTTCTTGATTTGGATTTAATAAATCTCAATTAACTGCTTATAAATCATGTTTTGTTCAAATAAAAATATGCTTCCATGTAGGCTCTGGACACACCGCGACCCTGAACTGAAAAAGAGGTTACAGATAATGAATGAATGAATGAATTAATTGCTTAATTTTCTTAGGTTAGCCTACAGGCTACTGTTATAAGGCTCTTAAGATGTGATGGTGTTTAAAATTTTAACATTAGTGTTTAGAATGGGAAAAAATAGAATATTACGGTTTTTTTTTAAGCATTTGAGATTTTACAATTACTCTGCATAACAGTAAAAAAATTAAGTGTATTTTGTTTTGTCTGTAGCTTTACATATCACCATGCTTTTGTCACTGTCCCCAAACACCACCCCCCTAAAAAAATGCCTCCTATGAATCTGTTGTTCTTTCTTTTCATTTTGTCCCCGTTTGTATCTCGCCAATATTCCTCTATTTTGTTGTTTTTGCCTTCCTCAGCCTACAAAACCTCACTCTTCTGTCTGTAAAAACTTTTGGAAACGCTGCCAGGGAATTTTTGGTAGTTTAAAACGAAAGAAAAAAGTTTATCAACAAAGTGCAGAAGAGGTAAATGAAGTTCTGGTCAGTGACCCTGCATGAATGAGCTGTGTGTTGGTGTGCATTCATGTAAGTGTATAAAATTGTGTGCATGATGATTTGCTGTGTGATAGCCTGACTAACACTATAAGCATAAGGACCCAAAATCATTTTGTGTGTTCGGCCCTCATTTTCCTCATCCCATGATCTTATGATCAGATTCATCAGTAACATTAATAACATGGACATTGACCTGGACAATGTCTCTGGAATTAAAGCTGAAAAATAAAAACATACACAGTTCAACCCTAGCATCTTGTTTGTACACTCGCAGTCCATTCTCAGATCCACTGACGATACAGAAGTTCTTGTATTTTTATAATTATATACTAGGGTTAGTCCATTTGCTGTCTTTATACTTTATTTCCCCGCTTTCACCTTGTTCTTCAATGGTCAGGACCCTCACAGGACCACCACAGAGCAGGTATGGTTTGGATGGTTGGATGGTTCATTTTCAGCGCTGCAGTGGCACTGACATGGTGATGGATCTTTACACAGATACTGTTGCTGCACAGTTTGTGTTGGTCGTCCTAGTCCTTCATCAGTGGACACAGGACACTGTCGGCTGGATATTTCTTGTTGGTGGACTATTCTCAGTCCAGCAGTGACACTGAGGGCTTTAATAACTCCAGCAGCACTGTGTCTGATCCACTCTTACCAGCACAACAGACACTTTCCTCCACTGCAGTGCTGAGAATGATCCACCAACAAACTCATACCTGCTCTGTGGTTGTTATAACCACTGAAAAACAGGGTGAAAGGGGGGCAAACAAAGTATACATAACAACAGCTGGTTTGTAATTGTAGAACTACAAAGTACTCTTGTGTGGTCAGTGGAGCTGATTTGTATTGTTAGAAAACAGTTCAAGGGAGACTAAACGCATATGCATGAGGTGGCTTTAAATGCTTTTGTTGTCTTTGGGGGTCTCTGAAGTGTACATTTCAGTCAGAGCCAGAAACTGTAAAAAGTGTTACAGTCTATAGGTCACTGCACTCACTTTATGTTTATTGCTCACTTTCTTGCATCATCCACTAGTATCCATTCGGTGGACACGTTCCATAGTGCAAACCCCTGAGGGAGACTTAAATGCCATTCTTCAGATAACATCAAGGGGATTACAGCTTGTGGGAAAATGCCTGGCAACAGTCAAATTTTTCTTTTTACCACATTTAGATACATAATCAATATTTTTTTTTTTTTTGTGATCGTGAGAGAGCCCAGACTAAATAATTTGGACGTGGGGCCCAGCTTTCAGCTGATGAGGGTCACTGCTAGCTAATGAGCCCCCAGAGACCTTTCAGCATAAACATAGTGTGGTTAAGTAAATCATGAATTAAGAGTAAAATGAAGTAGCTTCCTTGACTTTATCATCCATGTTACTTGTGTAAACTACACCAGTATGAAGTGACAAAATGAAACGACAAAAGATGAAAGCTGGAATGATGGACGGAGCTGCACTTTCAGCTATTATATAAGCCTCTTTGGGTAGTGCGGTTAAAGCAGTTGTGTTCATAGTGTGTTGACAGGATGTGACCTAACCCTCACTTCCCATGAAAGGCTAGTATTAAATGGCTTACAGCAGGGGCGCTTGGGAACTGAGGAATGTGCAGTGAACTTTCTAGAAGACCTCCTAACTACACTGTGTGATTTATAGTCTTGGGCCGCTGCAGCAACACAAGATTAGTCATACGGGTGAAAGGTCGAGCCATTACAGCTGAGTATGACGACATTTTGAAGAGCAGATGATTTTGATTAAGTCTTTAAGACATGCCTGTACAGTCACTCCAGTGTTCTTTAGTCTTTCCTGTACTCTTTGTAACAGATGGATATTTAGGCTGTAGTTATTCATTAAAGTGCAACTGATTTGTTTTCAGCTTCTTACAGTGGATTGTTTTTGTTATTTCAGCTCAGATTCACCACTCATTAGTAACAAATGTGCAAATAAATATACCTGTTTGTGTGGGGAATGCAAATCCGCTGCTGAGCTGGCATGAGACTACCAGTACTTGTAGGCTATACTTACAAAAGTACTGTATTTCATGTTTTAGTTTCAATACATGCAAACATGAATCCTCAGAAGACATTACACAACTAATTTGTTGTTTACTTGTCATATGTTGTATTGAACATTCAAAAAGACACTTTTAAAGGAACACTAGGTAGTATTTTTACCTTAAAATTGCAGCATCAAAATCATTTTAATGAGATGTAATAGGGAAAATAAAGCCTCTATCATTCCTCTGGGCTCAGCACTGCAGAAACTACACTATTGAACCTTTGGAGGAGGGTAGGAGGGTACACTTCCCTCCCCCTTGATTTCAGGACAGTGCTATAAAAATGAATTACACTGTCCAACTATAGGGGGAGCCCCGGAGCAACAATACAGAAACTTACCTAGAGCCCTTTTCCACCAAAAGAATTTTGCTTCTTGAACCATTACCACTTTTGATTCTTGGAACCTTGGAGCTATCCAGTGAACTTTCCCTCATTTACAACAGTTTTGGTGGGAACCAAAGATATGTCATCAGCTGGGGGGGTTGTGTGGTTGCTCAGTTCCAATGATGCTGTGGTTGAATTCAGCACCAGAGCCAGAGACATATAAACTTATTGAGTCATATTTTATCCTCTGTGTACAATGGGTTCTGATACACGTGCATGTGTATAATACTGGGTTCCAATTGGTATCTAAATTTTCTGCTTTGGGAACCTATTTATGTTGGTGGAAACCCACCAAACAGTTCCAAATTAGGTTTGCGAACAGGAACCGAACATGTTCCTTGTTTACAAAAAAGGGCTGCTAGTGTTCCTTTAATGCAGTGCAGTTAAATATTGCTTTGAAAAGTGCATTTTCATAAAATACAGCATGCTTAAATATGGCCTTATGCATGGCCATAACATACATACCAATGGGTGTACCAAATAAAAATAAAATAAATATAATTAACAGTATTTTCTTTTCTTTCTAGGTGAGTACATACTTGCATGTTAAGGACACCATCCAAGCTGGGGCTGAGTATGAGAATATGTCACTGCCTCGACTACATGGTGTGGAGCATAGCCCTGCCTCTTTCTCTCCTCGTGCCTCCGTGTCCTCATTCACTTCCTCCCCTGAGGTGGACAGCACCTCTTTGGACTTGCCGCCTAGGAACAGTGCCAGCTCCATCTTCAGCAGCTTAAGGAGGAAAAGTAAGAAGAAGAAGAAGAAGAAAGATGCCCGTAGACACACTGTACAAAGAATCATGGGAGTGGAACTTTCTTCTTCTTCTTATTTAGAGCCTGAGGCCATCACATACAACACGCACACTTGGCCTTTGAAGGAGAAGAATAAGAGAAATGATGAAAGGAAGTGTGAAAGGAGAGAGGCCCACGTCCTGGACTATGTGAAGAACCCGCTATTGAAAGACATTGATGCTGAATGCTTAGGATGGCTCCACTCTCCTGATCCAAACAAGATAGTGGAGCAATCTGCCACAGCCACCACTGGTCATGTGAAGAACCACTGCAGGTTCCTCTCATTAGGTTCTGTGCTGAGTTTTGACCTGCCTAAGGACATGAGCCACATTCCTTGTATTCAAGATATCATCACCATCGGTCCGGCTGATTCCAAGAAAACTGCCACCCAAGAGAACGACTCATATACAGAGCATTCTACAGCTCTTAGCACTTTCAAACTGGCTCGCTCACAACCAGCACACAAAAACGATGAAGCTAAACACACAGCTCCTGGGGAAATAGTTCTTAAGATTGACTGTCAGGACAATAAGAAAATCCATGTTGATGATATTCCAGCTTCACAAAGTGTGTTGAGTCTTGCTCCAGTATCAGCTGAGGAAATGGCATTAAAGCAAAGTCAACTGGAACTGAATCGCCACTCAGTTACCAGCACTTTACACGAAGAAGCAAGCCATATAGATCAAAAGGTGACCACCTTGGCCTGCAGTGATCATCAGATTCCCGACCTTCTGACTTCAATTGATGAAAGGCCAGAGCAGAATGAAGCGAGTGTTAAAGTATCAAATGATTTCCAGGCTGTAGAGGACCATGTATGCCCCAGTGTCCACACTTTAATCCAGGACCTTCATGGACATCAATATCATAAAGCCAAGCCCACTTGCTCTAAGCCAAGAAAAGAGACTCCTGCGGCTACCCAGAAACACTCATCTCATGTTGTGTTAAATTTTAAAGCCAGTGGAAGAGAAGACTCAGTAGATTCTGGACACTCAAGCTCTGGGAGCTTCAAACTATGCACTGAGACCCCGTATTTGGACCTCTGTGAATGCCCAGGACCCAGGAGAACTGTGGAGAAGCTGCTATCTCTGGAAACTGAAAAATCTAACCTGAATTTGGAGTGTTTGAAAACAGAACCTGCTAAATCACCTGTGGATGACCCTGTCCACCCTGACCATCAGCAGTTTGAACAGGAAGAGGAGGAGCTAGAGGACATTTGGAACCAGACCAATGCCTATCGTCAGAGTATCTGCTCCGATATCATGTACCAGGGCCCTGAGCCCACCAGCTCATTTCCAGACCAGCAGAGGGGCCCATCATCTAAAGAGCAACCAGTGTTGATTCGAAAGATGATTACTGCCTCTGCTCCTAACCTCCTAGTAGCAGAGTTCAGACTTCCATCCTCAGTTCATAATCTCATGGACTATGTAAGAGACTGGAGCCCAAATGAGGATGCTCCTATTTTGTCCAACGAGGAGAGGTCTTGGGAGACTTTCACTTTACAGAAGCAGTCTTCCAACGAGCCAGTGTTGGTTAATGAAACTGCTGCTGACATTGTAAAACTGCCAGAGATTAAGGATCCACAAAAGTATATCTACCAGTATAAAGAAGAGGAGGAGGAGGAGGGGGATGAAGGTGGAATGAAGGTGAGGTGTGCTGTGTATCTGCAGATCCTTTGAAACTTCAGAGGAGTTTGGAATCAAGAGTAGAAATAAAAGATGAGCTAATATATGGCAGTGCTTAAAGAGAATGTCTACGATTATGGGGAAATGCAGTTCTAAGCTCTGCATTTTTTAAGGTGGAACAGTTTGTTTAAAGGGAAGAACGACAGTTGTTTGTGCTTGGTTGAAATTGAACTTGTCTGTACATTTTTATTCACTGTTTGTTTGAATTACCAAAGAAACTCATGTGCAAATGGAGTTACTTATTTTGGTAGCATTTTTGGAGACATTTCCACATTAAGTAATCTGAAAAATAGTTCAATATTACACACCTATGAAGTAGGAATATAGTACTCCTCATTTTGTTTTGTGCTTTTCAACGTTTGGAGTTCTCTCCTTTGTCTAAAAAAAAACTTAATATATCTCTGCCATGAGCAGATAGAGAGAGAGAAAAACTAGCATGAAGGACTGAGCCTGGGGTGAAGTAAAGACCTTAGACCGATTTCGAGCACACAAACAGATCAGAGAGAGCTAACAAGAGGTGAGGAGACGACATCTGAGTTTTATAAAATGCGATGTTCACAATTTTAGTCAAAAAATACTTTCCTCACCTTTTGTTAATTCTCCAGTCTATTTGTGTGCTGAAAACCAATCTAATGTGTTTATGAAGCTCCATTGTCAATAAATGGCTATTATGAGAATATTGCGCTATTTATGCTTCATAGGTGGGTAATATTTACTTAATTTTGCTGTAGACGGAACTGGTTCTAAATTTGGGAAAGCAATAACTGTATGAAAGTAAACACAGACTGAAAGTGCTACAAAATGAAACAACTAGAGTAAAAAAGAAG
Organism: Hoplias malabaricus; assembly: GCF_029633855.1. Taxonomy (NCBI): domain Eukaryota; kingdom Metazoa; phylum Chordata; class Actinopteri; order Characiformes; family Erythrinidae; genus Hoplias; species Hoplias malabaricus. The sequence continues at coordinate 23,121,103 of NC_089807.1, forward strand.
TTTCTCTGGTAATTCAGTGAATCAAAACTTCAAACTTCAGCCACATACAAACAAAAGTCGTTTTATTTTTCCTCAAACCTACCATTCCACCTTAAAAGACACGAAGCTTCTGAATGTAAATAAACCAAATAAACCAAAACACTTCTGTCGATGTTGCCTTTAATAATATACTTAATAACATCTATTCTAACATAGAATAGTCCTTTAAATACAAAGTGATATGTCTCTTTCAAACAGAACCATCCCATGAGTGTTTCGTCTGCTCATATGGATCTGGATGGGGTTGCCATGGAACCAGCTGCTCATATACCAGGCTCCAACACCAGGGTGCAGACTGTCACTAATCCTATGGTAAGTGTTAATAAATGCTTGTTTTGATAATAATAGGACCTTTATACATTCAAAGGACTTTGAAAGGTCATTGAAGCCTTAAACATGAATAAGTTTTTGTCATGATGCTCAAGGTCTTCATTTATTCGCAATCTGTCAGTGATAAATATTAGTAGTTGAAAACCTCTGTGTTTGGAACACTTACTAGTTGTTTTAGTTCTAAATGTAAATGATGACAATGTGCCAAGGCATCCAGAATTTTTGTGTAAGGTATAATTTTAATTAAAAACTCAAACATTCTGCACTTTCATGGTATTTATTGCATAGTATTAAAGATGACAGTTATACACAAAAAATGCTTTAAAATGTATTTGTACATCTAATAGTTGCAGGTTATTTAAGAATATGACGTCATTTAATATACCCCATGCTAAGCTGAATTTGAATGCGTTTTATCCATTCTAGAGTGTGACACAAAATTTTCCATCTATGGAGGGAACACTAGAGAGAAAACACAGACAACTTTTGGGAGGTAGGAAGGTAAGTTGTTTCTATTTGTTTTCTCATAAACACCTATATAACATGAGCAGGCAAATATATATCTAAATTTTCATTGTTAAGTTAAGTTTTCATTGTTTCATTTGTTGATCACAGTCATCAAAACTAATTATTGTAATTTATGGCCCTTTTAGGCACTCTGCAGGTCCTGGAGTTCATGCCATGTTGTCCTCTACAGACAAACACTTTGTTTTTACCAGGACAGAAAAGACACAATGAAGGTAAGTTAGGTAACTGGCTAAGATAGTGATTTTGCACACAGTTTAGAGCCCCTGTTCATTACTGATGCTGAATTAACAATGTATCATGTAAGCCAGTAATGTGACAGTCAAGTGCAACTCAATTGGAATTCATTTCTGTGTTTGTCCCAGAGCTCTGTGACAAGTCTTCCGCTGAACCTAATAGGTGCAGAATGTATTCCTGTACCAGATTACACCAAGAAACCCAACTGCTTCAGTCTAAGGTGAGAGAAGATGTAGTTAAAGTATTTTAAAGTGGTTTATGGTCAAAGGGGATTTTTCTGAGGACGTTTGTAGTAGCCAAGTGGTGAGAAAACAAGAAATAGTGCACATAGTTTAGCATGCTAATATAGGGTGACCAGATCTGAGATGGTGAAAGAGCGGACACGTCTTGGCGGGGGGCCTGACGTAAACAAGGACTACTGACGTGCAGACTGACCAATTAAATGTTTACAGAGAAGGTTATCGACCAATAACGGTAGCTCTACAGTCAGACCGTGCAGTCAGAAGATTTCAGGCTACTTCACATCTCCCCCTTCTCACTCAAGCGAACCAAACGGAGTATGGGAGGGCGGGACTAGTTTGTGGACGAAACGCTTCTCGAAATTCTATGTAAGCTCTAGAAAAACAAAATCCCAGATGTTTGTGAAATTCCGCCCGGACATTTTTTTAAGTCTAAAAAACAGGACATGTCCGGGTAAAAGAGGACGTGTGGTTACCCTAATGAGCTAATGTGCTTGTAATTTATGGGATGAATGGCAGCATGGGCAAAGTACAACATTTCTTACTCATATATTAACTAGTGCTGTCAACATTTACACAAGTGATTTATTTAACACAAATTCATTTTCTCAAGTATGGCCACAGCTTCCCTCCCATAATTCACTCATTTTACTAGTGACGTAGTAGCTAGAGTAAACACAGCGTTGCTACTGTTCGGAATGTAGACTACATATCTGATATATGGATTAAATCTTATAAATACCTCTTACTGTCTCTCTTGCACACATGTGCACACAGCTGCTGTGTGAAGTTGGGCATGTTCTTTTCTCGTGCCTGGCTTTATCCACACATTTATCTCTTATTAATTTGTTAAAGCTGGAATATGGAGATGTTGTACTGTCTGAGCTGTGAGCTGCAGTTTTCTCAATTAAGGCTTTACCCTTAGGTTGCGTGATGGATCAGAGTACCTTCTAAGTGCCTCTAAACTTTTCATGATGAAGAAGTGGATCCGGAGCATCCAAGCAAATGCTGGTAAACCTTTTTTTTTTGGATAATAAAAATGAACAGACTAATCACAGAATGAACTGTAACCAGAACATTTGTACTGACCACAGATTACTGCAAAACAGGAGCTAATACAGTGAAATCAATGGAGCCAACAACACACTCCACATACTGCAGACGATCCTCACCTTTTTCTGGCTGTCAGTGCAGTGCTTTATGCCAGTGCTCCATGAATGTAGAAGGTGACTTGATTCACTCTAGCTACAGTCAGTCAGTCAACTCTGCTAGAACCAAAGAAATCATCCTTCCAAGAGACGACATGGACATGTTTCAGCACCACCATGAAAACTCAGAAGAATTATCACCCAACGTTTCAGCAGATGCAAGTTAGTATATTTTAAGTTGCATTCAGTTGCACACTTTCTGGAAATTCCTCAACAGCATTTACATGAATTATGTGTACAAATAAGTGTATTTTGTGTATTGTATAATTGTAATTCCAAATAAATTTTCTCATCATTTTGGATACAATAACAGAACTTTTGGATACAATATTAACCCTAGGAGCACAACAAATCGATACACATACTTTTGCAGTGAATTTTCCTTGATGGAACTTTAATACAAAAGCAGTGACAATTTTCCCCACTTGCCATTTTCAAACTAATTCATGTTTAGGTTATGATTTGTTGAATAAAATGACCATTGTAATTTTAATTATTATGCAACAGCTACCATAAAATGAAAAAAGTATATATATATATATATATATATATATATATATATATATATATATATATTTTTTTACAATTATGTTTTACAAATTTTAAAAGTTATTTGTACACCTAAGTTTTTATAGAACTAAGTAATGTGGCAATGTTTTGTGTGACCACTAGGGGGGAGTGAAGTATTGTAGTTTTCATTTGGGTAGGTGCTTAAGCCCCATCCTAAAGGTCAATTGCATGTACATTGGAGGATAGCAGGATGTCCCATTTTTTAAGTTTGTTTTCATGCACTTTGTCTGTTGAATTATTTTTTTTTAATTTCTCTTTTTTCCTCAGTTCTTTTTCTCACTTAATATCTTTGCTATTTAACCCTTATTGATCTTTTTTATATGTACTAGATTCACATGGTGGTTTGTTGAAACAAAGGTTCTCTCAAAATCCTGGAGGCCTACACTCTCTTTTTCCTAGTCAAGACTGCAACAATATCAAGAGGCGGTCCCAGTCCTTCACATCAGGTTCAAACATATTTGTAACTCATGTCTAAATGTATGTTTTTAAAATAGAAGCATATAATATGGACACTGTCTGGACATGCCTGCAGACAAACCAAAAATATATAAAGGAGACAAAATGTAGACAGCAAATAAATACTTACATATTACTACATTACATAATATATGCTTATATACGTGGGTTGCAGGTGACACCACTGTGTATAGCCATATTGGGTACCTATTAATTACTCAAACACACAATTCAAATCAAATCTGTGAAATTTAAATTTTTGATTTTTTTCTCTTAGTCCTCATTTAGACGTTCAAATTTAAGAAATTTAAGTATGGATCCCTATGTCATGTTTTTAAACAGAGGACTGTTTGTCTGTGTCAGGCAATAGAGGAGCTCAGGCCATGTACCCAATAGCACCACACTCCCGACGTAGTGCACATCTCAAAATGAAACTAATATACTAAAATAATTTGATGCTAATTCAACAGGGATACATGCATTTTATAGCTTACTAAACAATTTTTGACATACAACGCATTATGTGAATGCACATAAAATAACCAACACTGTGCCCTACAGACAGACATAGGATTTGCAGACAAATGCATTAGAGACTGAAGTGCTAACAGTTTTCCATTAGATCCTATAACAAAAATGCTAATATGGCTAAGAGAGGGTTTTTGCTCCTCATTATACAACACTGTGAGATCCTTTACGCCTGATGCAAATAGGGGGTGGGCTTCTGTTTCTGAGTGTTGGAAGACTCTCTCTTAAAAAAACTGAGATAATCAGTTTTTTTTATATGTTAATATCAGGGCTGTGCTCTGAAACTATACAATAAGTCCCCAATATGTCACCTATTTAAAAAAACACATCTTGTACATGTGTTGGAGTGTTGTAAAAATACATCTAAAAACAAGTATAGATATTTTACTGATTCTCATATTTTGAGGACAAAGGACCAGTATTATGATGAAGTACAGTAGATTAATATATTTTGCCAGTAGAATTTTTGACCACTGAGTGATTGCTTCCTCTCACCCTTCATATTCTTCCCTCTCTCTAGCAACATACCAACGGATTAAGCCGTGTACAGTGCCCCCTACCTGCAGCAGACAGAACAGCAACTCCAGCTACTCAGTGACTTTGTTCATAGGGAACAGAGAGAAGCCATCTGTGTGCAGCAGGACTGCGCTGCTTCAGCCTAACAGCTGCAGACAGCAGTCATTTTCCGAGCTGCCTTTAAGAGGGTACACCAGCCTCCCACGACCTCACAACAAATCTGTCTTCAAGAAGATCTTTGGGAAAAAGGAGTAATTGGAAACTTTACACGTGCAGGACACCACTGAAATATTTTTTTTTTCTTTTAACCTAATACATATTTATAGAGAGATGATGGGGAGTAGGATTTTTAACAAGAGAAGTGTTGTATTTTCAGACTAGCTTTCAGCAAATGTTTGGCTTTGGACACTTTCTTCTAACTTTCATTTAAAGAGATAAACTACTGCCAGGACTGTGTATCCTGAAAGCAATTACATGTGTTGCAGTTATTTGCTTGGAGACTCACATTTATCAACAGTTTACGTCTAATGACAACCCTATTCTTTCTTTGAACAAAATTTGTTGTGAAGTTTGAAATGTGTGTGAATTGTGTTATTTTTTATTTACAGTCTTTCAAGCATTGACTGGTTTGAATCCCACACGGTTTAGACAGAGAGGAATGATTTATAATGTTAAAGGTCCAAACTAATATTTTGTTACAAATGTTACTATGTCAATAGCAACTTGTGTTTTTGTACATTTGAAGTTACACTGTCCACAAATGAACATTCACTGTTTGGTACTTTTATAATGGAAGTGTCATTTTAATGATATTTAATGATAGTCTTAATAATGCTTTGATTAAGCATAGCGCAAAAACATTTGGAATTTACATTTACAACATAATGTATGTTTAGAGGTTTTGTGACAATTTATGGCTTAAAAGAACACTAGAAAATGTGTTGTGATTTTTTTTTCTCCTGGTGCTCTCCTAGTGTAATTAATTTTTACAGCATTATACTGATCACAGCAGTTTAAAACTGCGTATAGTTTAATTCACCCAATTAACACTAAGAATTTATAATACATATATGAACATATGCCACAGCATCTACTACACAGGTTAGAACATTGTGGCACTCAGTTATACAACTAAGATATTTTTATGCTTTTATCCTGGTATACATGGTCAAAATCTGTAGCACACTATGTTAATCACAGAACCAACTGCATTCTTTGTCTGTGTGGCTGTCTGGATCACCCTTGATATCCCAGATGGCAGTTGTAAGCTACTGACTGTATTTCTATTGTCTTTAAAATGGAGGGGAGGGGAGGATCCATGGCAAAGTCTGATAAACACTCTGAATGGGTTTCTGATTTGAGCAGAAGCTTAAATCTCTGAGGTCAACACTCAAAGCTTTTGCATATGAAAATCTGTCATGACTTGGAGCTAGATGCCTGTAACCATTCACAGAGTCTGTGCATACATAATTTGTGCATTTTTGATGATGTAAACATAAAAGGCTGCACAGAGCACTCAAAATAAGGTACAATAAGAAAGCAAAAACAATGGAGGCTACATGTTACTTTGATATGGACCAGTTTAGCTTAACTGATATTAGGAGGTGGCAGGGAATGAGAACAGCCTGGTGGTAAACAATGGCCTCAACCATGCTTTGTGTTCATGGGGATTAAAAGGCATTAAATGTGCTGTGCACTGACGTGGAGTAGATAGTCCCATAATGTGACAGAGTGTGATCACTGTGTATTATCCATTTGCTCTCTTATATTGATGTATACTGTCTTTCACACAGATACAATCAATAGTCCAGGTAGTTATAACTATATGGAACAATAGATTATTATTTAGGTTGTAAGGGACAACATGCAGGAAGAAGAGAATGTGTTATTACTACACAGCTAAGAAAAACATGCAATGTGAGATATTAATGAAAAATGTAGTCATTAGTTCACACGCAGCAGCCTTCCAAAGAGTTGATGGTAACCAAGTCTCCAATCTAAGTACACAATTTCAGTTTTTCATTAAGCTTGTGGAGCTACCTACATGGGTCATACCTTGAGTATGAGAAAACTGTTTATTAATAACATATTGGCAATTAATTGACCATTAATGCAAAACAACACAGGATTGGTGCAACATGCTGCTACCCAGACTATGTATTTTTCAGGGAAGGCCTTGCATATTTTAGCAATACAGTGCCAATCCACATGTTGCATTTATTACAACAGCATTGACCCATAGACCCATTCAAAACATTTGGAACATTATGAAATTAAAAATATTGTAAGGGAGACCCAAAATGTTGAGCAGCTGCAATACTTCAAACAGGCAAGAATAGGAATGATAGGAAAATGAATGGTCTCCTCTGTTTCCAAAAGTGAGTGCTGTTAAAAGGGGGTGATGCAACACAGTGTTAAACATGCACCTGTAAAAGATTTTTGAAATGTGTTGCTGGCATCAAATTCTATGGTTTAATATGGTTTAATTTATTTACACATCATTCTGTGGTTTTTATCTATATTTTGCACAGTGTCCCAATGTATCTGGAAATAGGGTTTGTTCAACAAATCATAAGCCTCTTTTATATTGCTGCTGGAGTGACACTGATAAATGAGAGGAGGTAGGATGAAAGCACTATTGACTGATTGTCACCTGCCAGTTAAGCCAGTAGAAGAGAACAATCTGCCTCTTTTGCTTGTCCTGTCAAAGGGCTCTGATGGAGTGAATAGGAGAGGAGCTGGTCAATGACAAGTCAGGGGGAGATAGTGTTGCCCTTACTGCCAGAAGCACAGAGGGTATGACCTTCCACCAGCCTGGGGTTATGTGGTGGGGGTAACACTTTGTCACCGACTAGAGATGACCTTCTCACAGAGAGAGAGAGAGAGAGTAAGTGAGCGAGCGAGTGAGCAAGAGAATAAATAAAATGCTACTCTCAGCATGTAAACAGGAAATCTTCAATAATTTTAGTTAAATTAAAATTTTCACAAGGTAGTATCACTAAGAATGGATGCCTTAAATTCCACAAATAGTATACATTTCGTTTTTATTGTAATATTTGAATAATAAAAATTATGAATTAGTTTAATGCTGTTTGAAATCCTAAAACCAAGTTAGTAGCCAATGTGAATTAATAAATAAAATATATTGATTTAAATATATTGCTCTTCTTATATACTCTCTTCTTACAGGAATATTTATATTTCATATATTACATAAATAGCAAGGTTTACATAGATGTTGTTTTATATTTTAATTACACAAACAAATGCTTGTCTTTTAGCAGTTTCCTGCCACATAAATGACCCTGTCTTGAAAAAGTAAGTTATATTCTCTAAAATGACTAATGTGACTCTGGTCTCCTCCTCATTGTTCCACTTTCTGATTTCTTTTTTTATTATTATTCTCACCATTGCCTAGCAGCTCCACAGGGTCATGGCCTCTCCCACACACTGATTCATTAGAGTAGCCCCAAGATCAGATGTCCAGGAGGGTGAGATGTGTGAAGTCACTGGGAAATTAACTTCCTTTCCATTGCACCCTTGAGACAGATATCTCTGTCCAGAGATCTCCCTGAAGAAGTGTAGGAACAGACATGGTGTAACCCAGTGGAGGAAACTACAACATTAAAATACACTCAAAAACAAAAACAACCAGTTTGCTGCAGAAGTCGACATGCAGCAATGTTTCAGATAGATGATTACAGGTGTGGCCTGACACTGGGTCATGCCATAAGCATGTGTAAGAACTCTCTCCCTCCTGCCCTTTAAAAAGGTTATCAGATGCTACTCTTTATAGTGTATGTTCGGGTGAGAGATCGTTGACTGTTAGACTTTGAAAAGGGGTGCATTATTAGACTGAGAAAAGCAGGATTGTTGTTTCAACAAATTTCCTGTGATTCAGGCTGCTCTGACCAAGCTGTAAGGAGACGTAGGGAGCATTGACATTATGAACAAAAATCCTGGACAGCTATGGACTGGAACCGTATAATCTTTAGTGACAAATCCAGGGTCTGGTTAGGATCTGACAACTGTCAGATTTGAGTATGAAGGCTTTGTGTTGAACACTTCAGTACTGTCTTTGCTGTGGAGCAACACACTCCCCCAGGAGCTGGTGTGAAGTTCTGGTGAGCAATCACAAACAACACTACTATTACACTGTCGGCCTCCACTACACTGTCAGACTAATTGTCACTGTGGTGGTAGGCACAAGACAACATATTCTGTGCATTTAATTTGGGAACATAATTGCAACTTTTTCCTATTAAAATTGGAGATTAAAATTGCGCTGATTTCATCTCCAGGACTTTTTATTTTACACAGTTTTATAATAAATCTCGCAAAAATTCACCTCTCAATCTGTACTTATACTGTACTTTTTTGCTGAGAATGAAGCAGTGAAGTAGGGACACTTACAGCTTAGTGATATAAGCAGAACACCCTGCAGCTACATGTGCTCACTCACACAGCAAGGGCTTCCCAGGAATGTCTCTGCCAGATTTCAACACTTCCTCACAGATTTACTCCCAACCAAGCATTTACGGGAATAGCTGGTACACCAGCTTTGGCAACCTATGACTGTGCAGGATCTATAGGCCCAGCTAAAACACCACTGGGTAAATGTGCGAAGAGGATGCCAGGAAAGAAAATGTATGCTTCCATGCCCTACAGTATCTCATCTTGCATGCAATATAGAGGCGGCAAAACAGGGTACAACAGCCTCTTTTCAATTTTACAATTACTTTCACTCAAATATTGCAATCCATTTTATATAATCATTATATTCACACATATAAACAACTACTCCTTGGTGCAAGATTTTTCAGTGGGTGTATATATGTACTTTTAATTTAGAGTTAGAATTTCTCTTACTGAGTTACTGTTTGTCTCCCAAAATTACGCAGATGTTGAAGGACTGTGGAGTCTGAGGTTAGACTCTGCTCCTTTTTAGCGGCTTCTTCAGTCCCCTGTGGTCTATGCCTTTATTGCCACCTCTTTGCTGTGGGTTCTCTTCTGTACCTTTGATCTCCATGGCTTCAAAGATGAAATATAACACTACTGGTTTAAAAGGAAAGCATATTCTGTGGCTCAGTAATAGCTGCATGGAGGCAGTGCTTTTGAAGGAAAGAAGCAATATGAGATAAGCAAGACAAAGGCAAACGAGGAACTGAATACAATTGGATTCATTTTCCCTGAAATTAAAAGCGGCATAGATCATAGCTGCTTGCCTGCAAAAACAAATCGTTTTTTTAGGAAGCTGCTGTTTTAAAGGCGCTGACAAACTGATATCACATCTAAAAACCAAAATTTATTTTTGGACATTTGGACCAGAAAAAAATCAACATAGATTTTAATGGAATTTGTACAGGTTAAATTTGTTAATTTATTTAGCAAGAAATTACATTATTTTGGTGCTTGGCACCTGGTAGGAGGTATATGAATTATGACAACAGATGATTAATAGAAAATTAGCATCACTTTGGGTTTGTTTCTACTGCAACAATGTTTAGCCTCCTTCTTGTAACATTCCACATGTATTTAGACCCCCACACATCTCTTCTTCTGTGTATTCACTAAAAATATGCATGTGACTGTCTCTGTTGATTTGGGCAGATGGCTGAATGTGAAGGTAAACTGGTACCTTTGTTCATTTCACAGCCTTGTCCAGTGAATTGTCCCACATTGTGGGACACATCTCGTCTGCTAAATTATACTCAGCCAGCATGCCATGTTTCATTTATGCATTTTGAGAAACCTGTTGGCCTCAAAAAAATATTGTATCCAAATAAGACATTAATGTAGAAGAAAATATTAGTTACAAATTTTGGAAACATGCTGACCTGTGCTACTGTTCTTTGTTCTTGTAGGAGCATCTTTAAATGAATGCTGAAGGAGATTTCACTAACCCTCCATTTATTCATCCAGTCATGATTCCCTTTGGACTTCAATAACAAGTGTTGTAGGGGGAGGGGGTACGTCTCTCTGTTTGACTATGACTGAATACCTTCTCAATGTGTTCATTCAATAAAGATTTTGTGGGATGCTGGGATAGAAATGGTTTGGCTCAAGCCTAAAAGCTTAAAAGTGGAAAAATACAATAGATACTAGAACTGTCCAGTGTTTACATCCTCCTCCACCAAACCTCTTTGGCCATCTGTATGTATGGCCACATGCTGTTACATAGTGTATGTCTAAAAAAGGGAGAGGATCATGATTATGATGGCTGGTGGGGTGTCCTTCAGTGTTCTGGAAGCAGAGATAAAGCGGACTCACTGTAATTTAAGCTAATCCTCTGAACTCTCATTTTGCTATCCAAAGAACTGGATAGTGCAGTCCTGTAAAATGCTGCTGAAGTCTTCAAAATGGTTCCCTCAAGACATTTCTGTTGGTACCAATGCTTTACTGGCCCTGGTTTTATTTACTAATATCAATTATAATTTTATATATAAGGTTCTGTAAGTATTAGGTGTACAAAAAATAAGTTTTATAACACCTTTTTTAGGGGTTAGTCATAAGTTATAATTGTAATTAAATATTCAAACATTCTCCTGCTCTATTGTCATTTTTTGGTCACGGTTGCATAGTATAACATGACAGTAAAAAAAAAAAAAGCACCTTAAAATCAAGTAGTTTAATATGCAAATGAGAAGAAATTATTGATCACTGCATTCATTATGCGTCCCATTAATGAAAAAGCATGTGCATCTATATAGTCTGTTCTTGGGTATAATACTGTATCCAACAATATGGATTTGAATGATTTTTATTTCAATTGAATAGAATCATTTAAACTTAAAAAGTACTATATCATGTCATATATATACACATGTATGTATATATATATATATGTGTGTGTGTGTGATTCATTTAAATGTTAAATAAAAGCTGATCAACTGTATTAAAACGGTTACAGTATTCTACCAAAATATTATTACCGCTATATGCTCGCTGTGCACGTTCTCTACAGAACCATTTTACAACTGAAATGTTTGGGAAGTGGGTGGAATATTTTTTTTTTTTTTAAAGAACCTCAAAATAATGCAAAGTGGGTGGCACGGCAAGCACCAGGTAGTGTCGCAGTCACACAGCTCCAGGGACATGGAGGTTGTGGGTTCAAGTCCCGTTCCGAGTGACTGTCTGTGAGGAGCTTTGTGTGTTCTCCAGGTGCTCCGGTTTCCTCCCATAGTCCACGAACGTTGGTAGGTGGATTGGTGACTAAAAATTGTCCATAGGTAAGAGTGTGTGACACCTTGTGAAGGACTGGTACCCCCTCCAGGGTGTATTCCTGCCTTGCGCCCAGTGATTCTGGGTAATTCACAACCCTGAACTGGATAAGCGGTTACAGACAATGAATGTATGAAAGAATGAAAATAATGCAAAGCTTTTTCACCAATTAAGGCCTCTTCTTGAACCCTAGAGTCATTTTGAAACATTCACTTATGAAGGTGCATTTCTCTTGTGATGTGTACACAAGCACTTTAAGCTTTTCTGCCTTACAAGCCCATACAAGAACGCAGAAATGTCAAAATGCTTTTCATCAAATTGTCCAAAGTACTGTTCAAGCAAAAGAGGGTAGCTCATGCTAGCATGCCTCCTGTTTCTCATCAGCACTTTCTTGAGCTACTTGATCCGTAAGCGACAGTCTGAGAAACATCACCACAGGCACTTTTCTCTTTGATAAAGATAGAGGATGACATAAGGATTGTGAAGAGCACAAATTGTCTTGGAACAAAAACACTCACACACACAGCTTCTGGCAAAACAGACAGCTTTTGTTAAGGGTTGGCCAGCCGGTTGAGTAGAGATGCTGGTAGCAATTGCAGGCGGGCAGTGGGGGTTCTGAATGATCTAGGGTGTGCTTTGGCACCAAAATTTGGTCCTCTGGGCATTATTATTATGTAATCAATCTGTTCCAGCGCTCTGGGCACCTTGGCACTGCCTGCTGTAGAAAACAGTCAGGACAACCCTGAAAAGTCTGTGTATACACACACATACAAACAGAAAAAAAAAGATATATTTTGCTATTGGCCTACATTAGCATAAATCCACTGGCAGAAATAAGTATGATTTAAGTTAGAAGAGACATATATGCGTGTGTAGTCCAACTGTTTCTCTACATATTTTGCATCCCCATTTCACCCTGTTTTTTAATGGGCAGGTATGATTTAGGTGGTGGATTTTTCTTAGCACTAGTGAATGTTATGCTGGTATGAGTAGATCAGACACAGCAGTGTTTCCATTCCCTGTTAGACACAACTCGTAATTATGTGTATATCAGGCTTAACAGGAAATGCTAAAATTAAGTTATATTGATTTGGCAAATGCGTTTGTAAGTTTAAAGCTTTAGGATTAGATAAAGATTTTAGAAAATTTTATTGAAATTTCAATATTTGTGTAAATAATACCTTCATCTGATTTTCACTCAAAAAAAAAAATAGGTAGAGAGAGCATAATTAAACATATGAGACCAAAACTTTATACTTGTTTTTTTATTGACATGATATCTGAAAAGTATATGAGCCTTTGCTTTCAGTAAATTGTGTGAAACATTAACTGACACTTATAATTGAAAATGGTGCATACACTATTGTTGATAAGTCTTACACATCAGGCTTGGATGAATTTAATCCTAATTCTTCATAGAGAACAGATTAAACTACAGGACATGTGTCCTCAAACTTCTTAATAAAAGGGTCAGTTTTTCAGTCTTTCGAGAACCACACTGCAACCAGAGAAGAAAACATCTAAATAATAATTAAAAAAAAACTTGATACACCGTCTATATATGTCATAAATATTTTGAAGTTAATTGTTTATCGACACAAAAGTAATAATATTTTGACAATGCAAAGTCACTGTGGAGTACGGGATAGCAGTTTGTTCCGCTTGTGCATCTACATTGAGTTTTATAGTGCAAGTGTGTGAGCGCGCCGGGAAAACTTCTCGCTAAAAAGCTCTGATATTGATTCTCCAATATAGCTGGATTGAATCATAGCTGGTGGCCCTGTCCCTTTATCATTACTTGACGCAATGTGGAAGAGACGTAGCCACTTGTTTACAGTGCTTTGTCTCCTTACAGACACAGCCTCTCACGTCAGGGAGAAACAGTAAAGTCAATGAATGTTTTTGGTAGTGATGCACAATATATCGGCAGCCGAACAATTTGCCGATTTATTTAGTCTGAATTTATTACTGAAACACAATGATAAACAATTACAAACACTCACTCACACATTCTCTCTCCCTTGCTTGGAGCTGGTCCCTCGTTCTCCAAAACAAACCCAGTGCTGCACTAATTAGCGCCCTTCTAGAAATCACTCATGTGGAACCAGCAGTATATCTTTGATAAAAATATAAATGAACTACAACTAATATATTTAAAAGATAAAATTAAATAATACAGAAATGAACAAATACAGGTTGTCTTATGACAACCTACGATAAAATTTGTTTTGCTTTAATCCAATGTGAATTTGCTTTAATTACAAGATGATAAAATTATCGATTTATTGATTAATATCAGTATCGGATACTCAAAGGTGCTAATTATCAATTATTGCATCGGCCCAAAAAATTCAAAACCAGTGCATCCCTAGATTTTGGGTTTCTTCACTGTTGGCACCCTTCCACAGACTTCTGCTTGGTCAGGACAGTGATTTGGCATTTCCAGAACATTACTATTCTTTGGTAGAATGACTTGTGTACTTAGGCTTATTGTCTTTCTGCACGACCCACATTCTCTTAAGATTCAGTTCACAGACAGATGTCTCGATATCTTCCTTTAGAATTTGCTGGTGTAATTCAGAATTCATTGTTCCATCAATAAAAGTGTTATGGCCTAGATGTAGCAAAACAGGCCGATGATATTACCACCACAGTGTTTCACAGATCAGATAAGGTTCTTGTAGAGTCTTCCTTTCTGTGCTGTAATGCTTCTCATGTAAACAAAAAAGTTCTATTTTGGTCTCATCCATCCACAAAACATTTTTCCAATATACTTCTGGCTTTCCCATGTGATCTTCAGATCTTCAGAAATCTTCTTTTGGAGAGCAATGGCCTTCTCCTTGCAACAATGCCACTTATCCCACTGTTGTTCAGTGTTTTCTTGACTGGAGATTCATGAGTATAAACATTAGCCAATATAAGAAGGCAATTAGTTGCTTAGACTTTTCATTGGCTCCTTTGTGACCTTGCAAACTATTATATGCCTTGCTTTCAGAAAGAACTTGGTTGGTTGACCACTTCATGAGGGTAAAGTGATTATTTTCTAGGCCATTTGTTTAAAAAACACACAAACAAACAAAAACCAACCAACCAAAGTTAGAGTAACAGTCATAGTATTTTAAGTTTTTTTTTTTTGGTTGCCATTATACCATTCAGCATTATATTTTGTGGGCAGACCAAAAACACTCATTTCAGACCTTACTAAAATCTCAAAAAATTACATGGACATCCTAAAGTTAGCAGACTGAATTTCTTTGCATAATTCCATTTCCTCATGCAATTTAACAATGCTAAATGATTAATAAAACATCTGGACACCTAGTGGGGCAGCTTGTCCAAATACTGATTTATTTTTTGCACCATGGGACACACATGGGACTCTTCACCTGGACATTTACCTCCATCTGGACGTTAACCTCAGCTCCCTCAAACTCATACAGAAAATATCAGAAATCATGACCTAAGGCTGCCACTTCTGTTCATCTCAGCTCTTTTTCCTAGGGCTTTCCCATGTAATGCCTCACTCAGGTAATTGCTCCAGCTACCCTCTCCTCTGCTACATATCCTTTGGAAAATAATCAATAATGCACTAGGGCATCCATGTTGAAAGGTTTTTCAAAAATTAAAACTTGATTGTGCAGATACATTTGAAACATGAGAAACCACATTAAATATATTATAACCAAGCAGCCTGAAGGTTTAGGCTACTCCAGAGTTTTCAGAATCAAGTGGGATGTTCTTAAAGGTGAGGAGTATCATGCTTTTTGTGTACAGAAACAAAAAATATTCCAAAGGATACAAAAGCAGTTCCAAAGGATCAAATCAATGCAAGCGATCATTCTTGCTTATTTCTACAGTATTTGGGTCATACTTTACGCCAAAAGTCCATTGTCTGCTCCAGCTGTACTCAAGCCAGTTGTTTACTTTAGAAATTCCTTTAGGGTAGACACAATTTCATCAGTTACAGCATCTCTGTTCTCCTTTGTAACCTGTGTGTATTAAAAGGCAAAAACCAAGCCACACAAGTTCATTAACACAGATCTCCATTTGCCCTTTTTTTGTGTAACCAAACAACCACTAGCATTAGTCAGACAGAAAACGCTTTTAAGGTGAATGTGTATAGAGCAAAACATGACTCACTCCTATCTCTGTGTAAGCTTGACTTTATGATGCATGACTGGGCACAGCAGGAGATGTAGTAACCAATGTAAACAGTATAACACATCAACAATTTAAGTATATTTAATTTCAGTAAATATAATAAACCATGATGCTGAGTCTACAAAATACAATGAGGGCATTAGCCTGCAACAGAGTCAACACCATAGGCTTTCACTTGCCTTTCAGCAAATGTCTGTCTCTGATATGCTGTTCTGGACATAGAGCCAGTCAAGAATATATGTTTTTTTGTGTTTTTGGCAAAACACTGTCCCAGTTACTTTCCAGAGAAGGAAGTATAAATGACCTTATACTACATAAAAAGGAACAAAATTATGCAGCTTGTTACTATAGAACTGCTGCTGCAAAAAAGGGAAAACCATTGTTAGCATTCAAATATAAAACACAAAACAAAAACATGGTCATCCACTATATACTTACCATAAAAACCTTGACATCATTCCTTGCACGTATCTCCTCCACTAGAGCCAGGGGTTTTCCTTTAGGAATGGGGATTGTTCCCAGGATACAGCAGGTGGAGTTGTCTAAAGCCTGTCTCACAGCACGTATAAATGCCTGACTGTAGAGTTCCATCTTTCCAATTTCATCTATGATGAACAGACTTCTGTTTCCCTTGCCCATCTGTCAGAAGGAAAGTCTATTACAAACATAGTAGTGCTGGGCGATATGAGCGCAAATCAATATTATGATTAATTGCACATTTTACCACAATGTTTAATGAACTTTTTTTTTGTATTTTTGACCCATATAGTTCAGTGACGAGGCTTGTTGTGCAAATATGCTCCAGTATTAAATATGGGATATTTTTCTGCTAGGAGCTGAAAAAAAATATTTTTGCTAGGAGCTTATTCCTGTCTTGTTTTTTAAGCATTGTCGTTTTAATTATAGTCACGTCCAAAACACAGATGCTATATTTTTCTTTGGTATAAGCTGCTCGAGTCGCTTAGTCGGCATCAGCGTTTAGGTTGCTTCCATGCGGCAGATAGAGGTAGAATCACGTGACAGCAGCTTGGTAACGTGGTTTTAAAGGGACAGTACATGACATACAGTGCGGACATAACAGAATAAAAATAATTGATAAAATCGTTATAGACACAATTATGTCGATTAGAAGTTCTGAATGTCGATTTCAATTTATTCTCGATTAATTGCCCAGCCCTAGAACACAGCATACTTTAAGGTGGCATGTCAAAAAAGTAAAGTAGCTAAAGCTTACTTGCGCTAAGTCAGTGCCTTAATAAGTATTAATCGGGACCATATTGGATGTTAATTTGACCTATATTACTCACCTTGTTGGGGAACTTATAAAATAGTATCGATTCAGATACACCTAACATAATGAATTTTAAGTAAAAAAAAATTTCATACAAGTAAAAATTTCATGGATTTGTATTTTAAATATAAAATAAAAGTATTTTTGTAAGGTATTATGATTCACGCAGTTCTCAATTTGTTAATACGGAGTTATGCATTTTTTGTGTTTAATTTAAGTCAATGTCTTTGTGACAGAACCTGGGCTACTTTACTTTTTTCTTTTACTTTTACTTGTTTCTATATTTACTGTCTAATCTCTCAGTTCCATGTAGTACATAGGTGCACTTTGTAGTTCTACAATTACAGATTGCAGTCCATATGTTGCTCTGCAAACTTTATTAGCCCCCATTCGCCCTGTACTTCAATAGTCTGGGCCTCCACTGTGAGCAACACACACTAACACCACCTCCATGTCAGCGTCACTGCAGCTCTGAGAATGATCCACCACACAAATCATACCCATACTTTGGTGGACCTGTGGGGGTCCTGACCTTTAAACAACACTGTGAAGGGGGCTAACAAAATATGCAGGGCAACAGATGGACTACAGCCTGCATAGTAACTACATGTTCATTTAAGGGGAGCTGAAAATGGTGCATGATTGTAAAGAATTGGGTCATTTTTTTGTTTTGGTTATTCTATGTAATTTTACTTCTACCCGAGTCACTGTTTCACTTAAGTAACAAAATATTTTACAGTAATGCAGGTTTACACTATTCCAGACCAAAATGTCACAAACATAAATGAATGATAAAGCAGTGTTATATTTTGCCAGTCTTCTATAGTTTTATAGGCAGCTGGACTAGATAGGGCAGACATATTCAAACATATTCCTTACAGATCCTTTAGTTAAAGTTGGCAATATGCATTTACTTACATCTCGAAAAAGCGACAGAACAAGCTTCTCAAATGAGGGAAGATCAACAATGTACTGGCCGACCCTATATTCACGCCTGCCAGCTGGGGCTTCATTTCTAGTGTTAGAAAATTGTGGTTAGAAAATGCCATACTACACAGTTAATATAGGAACAACCGATAAAGCAGGATACCCCACTCTGGAAAGAGCTCCTCTCTCGCCGTTTAAGGTCACGACATCAAATCCGACTCTCCTCCCCCTCTCCCTGAGCTCCTCCGTGTAAAAGCCATTAACGGTCACCCCAACAGAAACCATCGCCTCACACACTTTCTGCACTAGCGTGGTTTTACCTACCCCTGAGAAAAGAGACCGAAATAATTAAGAGTCATAAATTAGCGTGCATTGCACTTTCTGTGGAGGGTACCTCTTAAAACAATTTGAGTTTTCAGGTTGAAATCTACTCTTTGTAATACACTAATGCAGACCATATTAGCTCCATTTAATACGAAGCGGGCCATGGTCTTGATAGCATCCCTATTATCAACAAACACAGGACTTAGCACGTTTAAAACGAGTTGAAAATGGCTACTCATGTGGTATTTATTACAAAATGCGTGTTTGTACCTGGCGAGCCTGTTAAGAAAACGTGTTTCAGCATGGTCAACGCTTTCGCTTAGCTACAGTTGGCTACAGTTCAGCTTCTTTTAGGGGGGCTGCGCATGCGCATACCAAGCACATACATAAGAGTCCTGTGAAGACAAAATGCCATAAAATAAAAACCATGCAGAATATTAGCTATTATCACAAATTAAAATATTACAAGCTCTTACCAATTAAGACAGGCGTCTATTGTGTAAATAAAGTAGACATATATTTGAATAGAGTAAATATATATTTTAAGGGAACATAATTCTACAACCATCAATCAAAAGATTTTAACATCTCCACTGACCATATGTGTACTAGATCTACAATTACAGTCCATCTACTGCTCTGAATAATTTGTTGCCCTGTTGTCACCACAATGGTCAGAACCCCTCCAGGACTCCCCACAAAGCAGAAATTACCAGGCTTGTGAATCATTATTTTCTGTTCAGCAGGGAAATTGATGTGGTGGTGCTGTGTTAGTGTGTGCTGCACTGGTACAAGTGGATCAGTCACAGCAGGGCTGCTGAAGTTTAGGAATAGTATCCAGTTATTGGCCACAAGACACAGCCCACAGGACACTGTTGATTGCTACACTTCTCTTAGTCCAGCCGTTACAGTTGGTTAGAACCTTCAGTACTGCTGTGTCTGATCCACGATCCACTCATACCAGCGCTACACTACAAAAGTACAAAATACAGTATATATATATATATATATATATATATATATATATATATATATATATATATATATATATATATATATATATATATATATATATCATTGCACTGTTAAATGTACATGGTATTAATGAATAACTGATTCATATTTACATATGCAGGATGACAAGGTGAGTGGGTGAAGTGGGAGACTTTGGTGGGTGAAGTGTCTCTGGGCTCTCAGTAAATAAGCAAGTAAAGTGAGTATGGATTGTGGACTGGTGCACTGTGCATCTATATGGATAGT
This sequence comes from Hoplias malabaricus, assembly GCF_029633855.1. Taxonomy (NCBI): domain Eukaryota; kingdom Metazoa; phylum Chordata; class Actinopteri; order Characiformes; family Erythrinidae; genus Hoplias; species Hoplias malabaricus. Next base: position 23,140,935 of record NC_089807.1, read on the forward strand.
GGAGATGATAAAATGGGAAATGAGTGTCAGAACAAGGTTATTAATATGCTTGGGCTGATCCGTGTATATACTTATGTAGCACAGCCTGATTGATTAAGTCTCAAAGGCAAGTTCAATATTGTAATAAAAAAACACATTTTTATATAAAATTCAGATGATGTTTCTTCACCATTTGCTAGGAACCCATTTTGAAATTTAGTGAGTTTTTTTTTTTTTTTTTGGTACAATTCTAAACTTGAGTATTGTGTGAAAAGTTCAGTGAAGTCTAAAAAATACAACAGAAATATCTCTCATCAAAAATGACCAGCACTGCTCTCCTCTCTGTGTAGAATGGGCAGTCCTAAAAGTGGGTAACACTTATGTATTACCCTGACCAATCACAATAGCCACGCCACGCCATCACCATAGCCACGTCTCCTCTCTGACTCTAAGAGACTGGTGAGCTAAAGCTTAGGAGCCATTTTAGTGAGCGAACTATTCACCAAGCTATAGGGAGGGAGTGAAAGACACAAACAGAGCAAATACAGAACACAAAACCATACAGAACAAGCATTTTATTGTGTAAAATGACAACCGCATTTCAGACTCAAAAAAAAAAACAAAAAAAAAAACAGCAACTGCGCTGTCTCAAAGCTGTGTTGCCAAGGTAACATAAACAGCATTCTGTTCTCCAGTGACAGAGAGCTGTCAGTCACTTACTGTCATTAGTATACTGGATCATGCCCACACTCTTCCCAGAGAGCTCTGAGGAGCATATTTAGGTAATATGTGAGGAGAGACGTATCATATTTCTGATTTGTGCTTTTTATTTAAACTTTGCTAAATGTTTCATGTGAATTATACAAAAAAAAAAAATAATAATTTCAAATGGGTTCCCAGAGGCTTTAAAGGGACATTAGGTACGATTTGATAAATTTGCTCTTGGGCTCCCACTACAGTTGCAGTTTATTTTTACAGCACTGTCCTGAAATTAAGGAGGGTGTACTGGTTTCCCACAATCTCCAAATGTTACATAGTATGGTTTCTGCCCAGTACAGCAATGACAGAGGCTCCATTCTCCCTATTACAGGCCAGTCCAGCATAAAATTACAGCTTCAAAATCAATGTAAATGTTTAGTGTTCCTTTAATTCATTCATTCATAAACAGGTAACATACCAATAAAAGCTTCAGTAAAAATAAAATGGATAAGCCCACTTTGGCTATTGGCTATGCCTTACGTCTTAATTTCAGATGCCTGTACATTAATACATGTTTCAAATTATATATATATATATATATATATATATATATATATATATATATATATATATATATATATATATAAACAATACTTAAAGTGTTAGTGTATAGCTGGACTTTCAATGATATCCATCAGAGTGTATAGCCAGGAAGTTTGTTGACCACCAACTCCGAGATGGGTTGACATTTCTTCAGAAAGCCCAGAGAACCTAGTTCATTCCTCTCCTCCTCAGAGTCTGTAGAGGACAGAGATTCCAAAATAGAGTCATCAGAAAGTTGACACTTGTCCGCAGGCAGCTTTCCTGTTGGTGCACTCCCATTAACTTCGCTGCTCTGTAGAGTTGTCAATACCAAGCACATCGCCGGACTCTTTAGTGAACCTCCACATGATTCAGAATTCCTTTGCCTACATACAGAACCTCTAGAGACGCCACTCTTGCTATCATCTGATGAAGTACTGCAAGTGACGTTTTGAAGGTGAGGCTTCACCACGTGGATCATATTGAGAGACCTTTTTAGAGATGTCTGAGTTTTATAAGGAACAGGATGCGGTTTGGAGCTGTCTGAGCTTATGTTGCCACTAGAAGCTCCTGTCCTTTGCACTGTGCATGGCTTAAGGCTGCAGAGTGGGTCAGGTGATCCGTCAGTGGTGTCCAGACTGGTAAAAACATCCTGGTATTCATCTGGCTGTGGACTATTATGAATGGAAACTGAACTGTGAGAAGGGCTGCAGGGCCTAACAGTTCTCACATTACTTTTAAAAGACCATTGTAAGTTAGAACTGTTTTGAATTAAATGAGATGGATTCATTTGATGCTTACACTCTAATTCATGGGCTTTGTGGTCCATATTTTGGCCAAGTGTGCTAGGAACATTAACTTGCACCTCTTTGTCAGCAGTATCATGACAGTCTTTCACCACTGGCAACTTAATTTGCTTTGTAAGATTTTTACATGGATTTTTTTGTGAATGTGATAGTCTAATATCAGATGTTGCATGGTTAGTTTCAAGACTGTGAAGCAATGTTCCATCCAAATCTCTGTTGAAAACCTGCCTAAGTAACTTATCTTGTTTAAGTTTGGAAGATATTTTTGTTTGTGGTTCAGCCGGTTTTGTCATAAATGTTTCCACACACTCATGATGCCTCGTCCTGCCTGGCTTTATCTGCTTAAGTCGAAGGTGAAAACCATGAGTTAAACCATATCTTAGCTTTCTCTTGGGATGTGACCTTCTTTGGGTACTTTCTGCAACAGTGTGCTGTATTTTTGGAGAAAAAAGATGGCTTTTAAGGGGCTTACAATGCCTATGTCCAGGAATGGAAGGCTGTACAGATCCTTGATATGGTGATTCTGCAGCTTTCACATTCTTAGTTTGTGGCCATTTTTCTGAAGCAGGGGTAGGAGTGTGTTCCTGTTCAGACTTATACAAGTTTACCTGATGAGGATGAATTGATGGTGGTCGCTGCTGGTGCTGCATCTGGCCATGAAGATGTGAAAGTTCCACAAGAAGAGCACTGAGCAGAGGTAACTGCGCAACAGTGAGTACACAAGGTACATTTTGACTTTGATGTTTCTCTGCATTGGAAAATACATGGGATTCCCCAGTGTTCCTTGACTCCTGTATTTCATATGCACTCACATTTGCAGAAGAATCACTCTCATTTTCTGTATCATTGGTGTTTAGATCCATCGTGCTGAGCTTTTCCACTGCAATATTTACCATTCTGTAACTTTCAGCAGCATGTTTTTTTTTTTGTTTCTTCACTGGAACAGTAAAACAGGGGAGGAGGGCAAAATATGCTGCACGGTTGGTCATTAGCTAATTTTACTTCAGCTTCTAAAACTTTTTTATTTTTCTTTTGCATGTGTTCAGTTTGTGTAGAAACTGTAGTGACATTTGTTTTGTTTTTTTCATGTGTTGTTACTGTTAGGGAACCTTCAGTGCTTAGCGGTTGTGAGAAAACATCAGTGCTAATTTTATCCACACTTGTTGGTTGAAATTCTTCTGTTCCATTGTTAAGATATTGTTTTTCAGCCCTTGAAGATTTTGTGCCGTTTGCCTTTGGTTTAGAATGCAGTTCATCAACCTTGCTTTCAGATATATGAGGAATTAAGCTCGCCCCCAAACTCACCATTTTACAAGCTAGGGAAACTGTTCCTATATTTTCACCCATAAGGTTTAAAAGACGACAAACACAATTTTCTCCATAAGCTGCTGGCGGCCAAATGCCATGTTGATCTACGGCTAGCTTGATAGAGCTTGCCAGTCTGGCAAGAGATATCAGTGAACTTCCCATTAGCTTCGGAATATCATCTCTTACATCCAACGCCATGGTGTAAAGAGGGGTTCTGGACAGATGAGTGTGGAAAGAGTCCAGATTGATTTTAAATAAGCATGACTTGCCTTTATTAAAATAATATACATGACCGTTTCCCCTGGTTTGTATCGAAGGTTCAGGTTTAGACAAGCCATCATTTCTGTTCTCTGGGGGGCATATCAAAAGCGTCGGGAAATCCAAAAGGCGCACACTAACAGCAGGCTTCAAGTTATTCGCTTGAGGGTCGTCGAAGCGAACATATTCCACAAACAACTCGAAAGAGCACATGGTTTGATGTGTGTCTGCCATGTTATTTGGGTCTTTTAAAAAAAACCCTCAGATTTACTGGAGAGAAATTAAATAAATACCTGAGAAATAGTAAAAAGCTGGGTGAATATATCCAGGCACAGCTTTTCTCCTAGCAACAGCGACACGGTCGCGTTTTCATACGACAGGTACAACCAGGGGTCGACGGGAATTGTAGTCCAAAGTAGTTTTTAGGGCGGTATGATGGACCCGATTGTTAGAAAGAACCCACAGCTCAGTGTAGGCTGGTTTAAAGAATCTTTGTGTAATACAATTACAATTACTTTAATCTTCAGTATGATCAAATGTTATTTAATATGTAAGACGTTGAACAGCTTCATAAATGTTATTTGGGGAAACTACACCTGGCTGAAATTAGCTGCTTTTTGAGTGTACATAGCCTACCTCTGTTCTTCAAAATGAGGTTTTTACCAAACCAGCAAATATTTTTGATGCATGTTGACATCTCTGATTCACGTGTTGTGTGGTTTCATGAAAAACAAAACAAAGCCTCCAATTTTTATATTATTTAAAATAAAAGTTATATATATATATACACACACACACACCTTATAACTTCAGCATGAATGGCTAGGCTAGCATGGGAACACTTCATTATCCGACCAGCAAAATATGCTAGTTGTGCAATATGACATGGTTTTCACTCATTATTCCTGCATACCGCGTGTTCTCATTTGCTTTAATTAATTTTAGGGAGGTTGCCATGCTAATTTAAGAGGAATATAAGTGGTCTGGCGTCGTTTCAGCAAATCACCGCGTGGACAGGAGAAGGTGGAGCTATGAGACCGGCTTCGTTGTCGAAAGAGGTGGTATCGGTCGAATGGACTGAGTGAACGGTGGAGAGAGGGGGCTGTCAGGCGTGTGCTTGCTCTGGTAAAACGGCAGTACATAAAAGGAATTATAACGACACTTGGTTGCCACGTTCACAAACCTCTTATACTGAGGTAAGACCGTACTTTGTTATTTGAAGTGTTTAGTGGGAACAGGGACAGCGTGCGTTGATAGTTGAAGTTACCTTTTGTTGTGCGGTGTGGGATTTCTTACCTTCGATGTAACAACACTAACTCCTAGTTAAAACGGCTTCGTGGAAATCAGTGCTGTTGCAAAGCTGTCTTTATCATTGTCTGGAAGTACAGAGCTTTTGAGAAATTACTTGACTTTAACACGTTGGATCTTTGGTTTTCACGACGTTCTACTGCTCGTTTCATTTGGAAAAAAGAAAACATTCCGACTGCATGTCTGCCCGTCCTTTTAAGGTCGACTTCTCCTCTCCGTTTTCACCACGAAAGAACAAACTCGCGTTTTGTGTGCGGGAGCTTTTAACAAATATGGAAAGCTACTGGGAAACATCCAGCATCTCTATTTTTAGAGACGCAATGTTTGATTAAATACGAAGTTACTTATATTCTAAGAACATACTTTACATTTAAAGAGACTTTAGCGCTTGGATTATTTTGTTGGACACATGGAAACTCTCAGCGAGGTATGTAATGAGTATGACAAGTGAGTAAATATAGCTACACTTAAATACTTAGCAACGGACAACAGTGGGTGAACAGGGAATTTTTCTGTGTAACAATGTGCAGTCTTTTGTATTGGAGAATGTGGGGGCTTGTTGCCAGTAGAGGGCGTGTTGGAAATGGCTGGAAAATGCTTTTGAAGCTCTGGGATGGTTAGATGTTGGCTACAAGGCTGTGAGGCTACGGATCTCGTCAACTGACCTTAAAACAAAAAGCAAATAGATGTTTGTTGGTTGCCTTTGGCTGAGGCTGATTCAGTGACCCCCTGCTGCAGGATGTAGCTCACTAGGCCCGGCAGGCCATTTGCCTTAGCACAAGCTGGTCACATGATCCTTTTCTTGTCCCCCGGTTTATATTATAAGCACAGTGATAAATGCTTAGTTTAAGAAGGAGTCTGAAAATCGTGTTGGTTTTTTTTATTTTTACTTTTTGTTAGACTTGTCTGCTATATTGTGAAACAGTGGAAAGTTTTCTTGTGTTCTTGTAAATCCAAATTTTCGTTAGCTAGCTATTTGAAGGGAAAAGTATTGTCATATGTTTGAACAATTAAAATGTTTCCCTCTGACACAAGGAAGAGTGGCTTCTAAATCCAGTCTTTTAGGATGACAGTACAAAATCAATTATATATATATATATATATATATATATATATATATATATATATATATATATATATATATATATATATATATATATATATATATATTTTTTTTTTTTTTTTTTTTTTTTTTTTTTGCAAGTTGACTGGTATCAGAATTTCCTGTCTGGTATAAATAAATTCCCACCTCCTCTTGAGAAAAAAGACAAACCTCTCTCTGTTTCTGAAGAAAAGCACCTGGTGGTTCAACATTGTCATTGAGCTGTCATTGTTATTAAGCTCAGCATGTAAAGAGTATACCAGAGACTCTAAGCAGTTTTTCTTTCTCAGTAGAGTGTAGACATTCTGCCTGATGTAAACTGCTTTGTGCTGTGCCTCTCAAAAAAACAGACAAGAACTGATTTTCCTTTCTCTGGAAATTTTGCCAGAGGCTGTTGTAATGTGCAAGATACACTTCTCAGTCATCTATTACAACAGGTCCATGGCTTATCTCTGCTAATTAAACAAAAGAATACCCCTGAAAAATAATTTCTTCCCAAATAAACTGCATATTATTAGTTTTTAAAAGTTTATTCAATCATTAGAGATTAGTTGACTGTATGTTCGTTTACATGCCCTGTTTTTGTTGTTTGTTTACTTGATGTTCTGGCTCCTTCTTTGTCTAGTGTGTTTGAACTTCCTCTTTGCTGTCCCATGATCTCCTTGGAGAATATTGTCCTGCAGGATTATCTCTCGTTCTTTACCGTGCTCTTTAACATGGTTAGTAGAGAAGGATGTTTAGTTTACACTGTAAGTCGGTACAGGTCTTTACACAATGAAAGGAAATAAAACTTTGTTGTGTGACTCTAAAAGAAGAAACGTACTGTTTTATTTACAGTTGCTTACATAAGCAAAATCTAGAGACGGACGTCAGCAATTTGTCCTTTATTACAAAAAGGACAAAGCAGAAATGAGGAAAAACAAGTCCAATCCCAAGAAATAATCTGGAGCCCAGAAGGACTAAATCCAGAGGCAAAATGGAGAGAAACAAAGCAAGAATTCTGTACACATGAAGATAAAATAGAAGAAAATGCTCAGCTGAAGAAAAACAAGGTGGCCATTCTTCAGCTCATTATAGCCCTAAAACACAGTTTGATACTACAAGTGCCACGCCTCCTTGATATACTGATACAAGTGCTGAAAAACCGCTGTGAGCACCTGCTCCAAGCACCCCATTGGTTTTACCTTTAGTCTATTAGAAGGCATAATCAATATTACATGTACCTTTCTATTAATGTTTAATTCTTTTAAAAGGCTTATTTCCCAAAAATGTTATAGGTTCTCATAAATTTACGTGTGGTTACAACATTCAGTTGAGGCCTAGTTACTTGTATTATCTCTATAAATGTTAGTAATTACTTTGAATAGTTTTGTGTAAAGCATGCAAATTTCAAGCAAAAATAAATGCAAGACGTTGCCTTATGCCTTATTGATTATGGTTGGTACTTGGCCTAAAACGTTTGTGAACTACTGGCATAAAAAAAGTGATGGGCCCTAAAAGAAATAGATTAGCAGTGGCCATCTGTTCTTTGGTATACTGGCCAGAATGTCCTGTAAGTGATTGTTGACATATGCTCAATTATTGGGTTTCATCATGTTGGACGTTGTGTCGTTCCAAACCTCAATGCAAGGCCTTCCTTCGTTTTTCCAGGTGATATGAAAAATCAGTTGTTTTAGCTCCTCTTGTACCTTAAATTTTATTTTAAGTCATAAAACCTATATTATTAAACTGAGATATATTTTACACACACACAGTGTGTTTAGGGGTGGGGTGATCACTGCATTTGCACATTAATTTGGGAATCTTTGTGAAATAAGACAAGAGTCAGTTTTATGGTGCCTGCTTAAGTCAGAAAATATGGGATAAAACAAGCTGTTGTGCTGTATTTTACCTCAAATGCAAAAAATTGTCCCATCCACTTGTCTGAACATCTCCAAAACAGTGCTGGACAAGGTGGCAGCCGTGGCCTTGAGGTTAGAGAAGCGAGCTTGAGGCTGTAGGGTCGCTGTTTCAATTCCTGGGACCGACAAGGAAAAAAATCATTCACGGCTGAAGTGCCCTTGAGCAAGTCACCTAACCCCCAAACTGGTTCCCGGGCACCAAAGTGGTTGGCAGCCCCTGCTGTCTGTGTTCGTTCACTGCCCCTAGTTTTTGTGAATAATTGCTTACTGTTGTATGTTTGTGTGTTCACTACCAAGGGTCAAATGCAGAGAAGCAATTTCCCTAAGGGGATCAAAAAAGGTGTTACTTATTCTTCTTAAATGTCCGGCTTTAGAACTGATAATTCAATTCAGTTTTCTGTTCCTAGTCCAGATGTGTTTTATAGTCCTTTTTTTAGACCTTTAACTTTGGATTTTTATGTTTATATTTTGCTAATGCAAAAGTCAAAAGGAACACCTTGTATTGATTTGCACATTTTAAAGGCAATATAGAGGACTCCAGAGAAGTAATGTTCTCATAGCAAAACAAATCCCCCTTTGTGTTGTTTTTGTTCAGAAGCTCTGCATTGTTTAAGATGGAATGGTGCGTCTGAGTGAGAAGCCGATTGTGCACGGTTGAAGTTGTCTGTAAGTTTTTCTTCACTGTTTGAATTACTACGGCATCTCATTGGTAGTTCAAACTGTAGTTTTGTAGCACTTATATCGAAAGTTGGTGGTCAGAGTCAGTTCCACCTTATGTAATACATTTGAAACTGTGAAGCAGGGATAGAACAACATCCTCAACCCTTTTCATGCCTTTCATTATTTGGAGGTCTCTCCACTTGTCCCACTGTCATGGTTGTGGCTCTTTCTCATTTAAAGGAACAGGCACTGAAATCAGTCATTCTGGACAGGGCTGACTAGACATGGGAGAGAGCAGTGCTGTGGTGTTTTGACCAAGGAATGTCACAGACTGTTAACTTGAGGAAAAATGCTATAATCTCTTCTTTTTTTTTTTTTTTTTTTTTAAATGGTTGCAAGTGTTGGGTGAGACATTTTGTCAGCTGCTATCAAGGATCATCTTAGCGTATCTTTGGTGAAGTCGACCTGAGAGTTTTTGAGCTGCAGTAGAGGCTGTAGTTCATGTGTGAATGGGAAGCATTACGGTACTCATTCTCCCAGTCACAGCAGAAGTAAATATTGTTATCAAACAAATGTTTGCCCTGAATAGCTGCCAGTCAATTGCATAACAAGCTTGTGTTCTGTGTCTGCATTGGCAGCTGCCATTGGGCTTGAACGCAAGCATCAGACACACAGAGTCTGTGGGAAGTCTACGAAAATGCAGTCTTAATCCCTTTTCCTATTTTTATCAGATATTTGAATTCCATAATTTACTGACTGATAGGTTGATTTGCATATTGATGCAGTGGACAAATGCCAACTGACAGTTTGTTGATCAGATCAGAATTCTTTGTGAATATGTAAATCATTGTATAAATACAATCTAATCGCAGGACCTCATTATGGTGCTTTTTCATTCCATGGAACCGGCTTGGCTTATCAAGATATTTTTTAGTCCCTCCTCGCGCTAGGTTCAAAGCAAGACCAGTAGGTACGTACTAAACGTGAAAACCTTGCAGAGCCCTGATTGGTCTGAAAGACGCTGACAGTCTAACCGCTTATCCAGTTCAGGGTCATGGTAGGTCTGGAGCCTACTTGGAATAACTGGGCACAGGGGACACATACCCTGGAAGTGGTGCCAATCCATCGTTGGGCACCACACACACACACTAACTCACCAATAGCCAGTTCATCTACCCACATTTGGGTTTTGCACTGTGGGAGGAAACCAGAACCCCAGGAGGAAAACTACATGTACACAGGGAGAACACACCAAACTCAGAAAGTAGTGTTGTCACAATACCAAAATTATGACTTACAATACGATACCTGCCTAAATATCTCAATACCGATACTGAAACTATACTATGGCATATATATAATATGACTATATTTTCTCTACATGCTGAGGGCGGTCAGCAAAATCACTCGTATCCACTTAAGTGTGACGTTTCACCATTTCTGAGTCCAGTCATGCCTTTGGCCCCCTGTCCTGCATTCATAAGACGTGCGTTTACTCTTTTTGCAGTGTCTCCCATAGCTTTTTCTCTGGGAACAGAATAACTACAGAAAGAGCTGTCTCTCCTGCTCTGTCAGCCCCCAGAATGATATTTGGACGGAATTTAAAATCCATAGTGTAATGTATATTGAAAAAGTTCTTATCCTCCCTCTGTTAAATAGACTTATCTCTCATGACTACACTGTATCCACGACACAGATTTGCCTTAACAAAGAAACACATGAGAAACCATTACAGAAATGGCAATGTGGAATGTTGTGCCATTTTCTTATTTAAGAAACACTTTTCCAACTACCTGGATATGTAGCCTTTGCTATTTTTTTGTGACTCTTATGTGACTCTTTGCAACTATTTCACTCTAAAAATAAAAGGTGCTACAAAGGGTTCTTTGAGTGTTGCCATACAAGAACCACTTCTGGTTCCATAAAGAACCATGTTTAAGGTGTGTGAGTGTGAATTTGTTTTTTCAACCTATTACTCATTTTTTCCCTCCATTTAAACATATTAGTAGGGGTGGCACAACTGAGTATTGGGGTTGTGAGTTTGAGTCCCATTCTGGCGGGACTCTTAATTTTTATCTTAAAAATAAAGGTGCTACAGAAGGTTGTTTGAGTGATGCTAAAGAAGAACCACATTTAGTTCCCTGAAGAATCATTTTTACTAATATGTTCGTTCATTCATTTATTAACAACCCAAATTCCTCACAGACAAATTAAGATTTAAAGCATTTTTTGTGTAAGGTATAAATGTAATTTAAAATTCAAACATTCTCCCACTCTTTTGTCATTTTTACTTTAACTCTTGCACAGTAATAAAAATGACGATTGTCATTTTATTTAACAAAAAATAAGCTTAGTTATAGGCTTAATACTCTTATGTTCTTAATCACTAACATCACAATAACCATATTTAAATTGTCTAAACCAGAGGTATTCAAGTCAGGTTCATTAGCAGTTGCAGCTATAGTATCCAACTATCCAGTCATTTTTAAAATCCTGGTCTGGAACCAGGATCCAAGTTTCAGATTTGAAGACCTCTGGTCTAAACCAAAACTCACATGTACTTTTGAACACAATATTATCCCCAAGAACAGAACAAGCCAGTGCACATGCATATGTCAGGACTTATGCAATGACTAATAAATTATTTTTGCTGGCCATTGTCAAGCTGCTTCAAACTTAGTTTTTTTTTTTTTTTTTTAAACAAATATAAAGTGTCTGTAATGTTATATTCTTCATCCTTCATCCAGTTGATCAAGCTTGTACTTTCCATAACTACAAGTACTACCATGACCCTTAATTATGTACTACTATATCTTATAATTAACTTGGCTTGTCAAAGACAAATTAGTGATCTTCATAATCTGCTTCTTCTTCTAAGGATTAAGATGTATTTAAAGTGGTGTTCGATATATCTTAGCAGTAATTTTTTTTAAGGGTTATATGAAGTGGTCATTTTTTGTGGAAGTGTAAATAAAATCACAATTTTGTTAAAGTGAATTATTTTTAAGGTAGAATTTTTAAAATGTGGCATTTAAAAATATAAAGAGACTGCAAATATATTTTAAGGTTTATTTGAATAGTCACTTTGAGGTGGAAGTCTTTATTTAATGTAGAATTTTGATTAAGGTGGCAAACAAAGTATATTGGCAGTCTTTTTTAAGGTGGTGTTATTTTAAATGTAGTGTTGGATTAGATTGTTCTATGATTTTAAATTTATATCTATAAAGGTATGTGTGTATGTATGTGTGTGTGTGTGTATATAGGGGCAGGTAGTGTTGCTGTCACACAGCTCCAGGGGCCTGGAGGTTGTGGGTTCCATTCCCACTCCGGATGATTGCCTGTGAGGACTTGGTGTGTTCTCCCCGTGTCCGCGTGGGTTTCCTCCGGGTGCTCCGGTTTCCTCTCGCAGTCCAAAAACACACGTTGGTAGGTGGATTGGCGACTCAAAATTGTCTGTAGGTGTGAGTGTGTGATTGAATGTGTGTGTGTCTGTGTTGCCCTGTGAAGGACTGGAGCCCCCTCCAGGGTGTATTCCCGCCTTGCGCCCAATGATTCCAGGTAGGCTCTGGCCCCACCGCGACCCTGAACTGGATAAGCGGTTACAGATAATGAATGAAAAAAAAAAAAAAAAAAATGTATGTATGTATGTAGCAACGATGCTAGCAATACGTGACAAGCCAAATTCAAAGTTTGTTCACAAACCTCTTCCGCTAGTATTATTACTGTGGTCTTTTATAACCATACTTTGTTGACTTCCTATGCAATTTTCAGAAAGCTAGTGACATTAAGTCACCTTAGTTAGCCAAATAGCAGCATGGGAATAATGGCCAGTTGGCTCTGCATGCTTATTTTTTGCTTTTTACCCTTTTTAATTATACCTTGTGTATTTGTGCTTGATTAAACCGATCTACTCCAGCAGCACATGTGATCTGACCTTCACTGCAGATGTCTTTTGTGTGATTACTGTGGACAGGAGGTTCATTATTCACACATTCTCAAAATGTGTTGCTGCGCTAATGGATGAAACCCAGTGGGAAGAGCTCAGCTTTCTTACTCCATGCTGCCAACAACGTGGCCTGCCTGGAGGGCCCTGGAGAGCAGTGCAAGTTAGCATGAAGTCTCATTGGAAGCCTATGACCCTGGACTAAGAACAGCAAAATGGCAGATGGCCCAATGTTGGGTTGGAGTTGTCTAAGATTGCTCCTCAGGTCTGATGGGCTGTATGGTGACACAAGACCACCCCCCGTGAAAGTGAATGAGGGTGTCTGAGGACCCACTTATCCTTGAATGTATGGACTCAATATAGAGCTTGATACTGCATTGTTAAAGATAGACATAGGGCAGACATTCATACAGGGCCGGAACGTGTATTATTGCAATACATCAGTATAAAATCGCTCTTAAACCTAAAGGGGCTTCACAAGGCTCTTTTATTATGGAAGAGTATTGCTGCCACACATGATTAAAACATTATTTAACATTTTCTTATTTCGAGATCTTGGGTCAAAATTATGAAACAAACATCTGTATTATGGGAAGTGATGAGAAATGATTGCAATTGTATGCAGTTGAAACTACATGTTATATAAATCAACATATGTCGTAATAACATACCTTCTCATAATGAGATGCTGTATCTTGTTATGAGATATTATAACATTTTAAAAACTACGTAATTTCTCTGCTATTCTGTCACTTGCTCAATAAATATATTGGAAATGCAGAAATAACATGTAAGAATTAAATGTACATTACATGTAAGAAAAAAAAACTAATTTATTCGTGCTTTTATTTATATTTGTGGTTTCCCCCCCAAGTGAGAGCATGTTTCTACGTAATAGCCTATGTTGTTATTATGACATAATAATGACATAACGAGATGCTGTAGACATTTTTCTCCCCTCTTTTGCTTGGCAGCAATACCGTTCTTTGTTTGAGTGATGCCTTTTAAAAGGTCCTTCACACTAAAATATTTCTTAAACAAACCTGGTAAAAGACAGCAGACCACAATTGGTCCTATGAAGGCAAATTTGGAGGTCCATGTTTTGCAGAGCGTTTTTGGGGAACCACTGGTTGTTAAACAGAATTTTAGATAGAATGCTCTGTTTTAGCAATTTTTCATTCACTGTCCAAGTTATTAATTTCTTTCTTCATTATTTTCTTTTTTTTTTTAATTTGTTAGTTTAATACATAATTATAATCCAACAGTGTCTGCTTTTTCAGTGTAATCAGGTCAAATTCTCTTACAGCTGTTAGTAATATTTTTTAAATTGAGAATAAAAGTCTCAATTTAAACAAACAAGAGTAATCTTAGTGGTCTAATGTTAGAAATTTTTAAGCCACTGAACCTAGAGTTCAGTTTTAAGAGTGAGGGTGCAGTTTTAAATATTCTACATCCTATTTGAAAATAACCCTAATTTGGGGAAATTACTACTTTATGTAATGTATTTCTACTTGCATTTAAATTGGAGTGGCAATATTTGTTAGAATATTTAAAATATATTCTCAAATTGTTCAATTTTATTTTCCTTCAGTATTATAGTATTTCCAAACAAGAACAGGGCACAAACATGTCCTCATTTTTGTGAGAAGAATAGCTGTGCTAATTAGGAATCTGTGTGGTTATTCAAATATAAAGATTTTCAGACTCTTTTATGCCTTAATTGGTTGTTTGAATAATCCATGCATGGTGAAAGTGTGAAGAAGGTGTCATGTCTTGTATTTTGTACTGAGAGAACTGCACAGAGAATATTGCATATTGCATCTAATGTTATATAAACTGGCAAGATCTAAATTGCAGAGTCTTCCTGAATATTGGGCATTTGAAAGTCAACCTGAATTATGAATGATGGTATGGAAGAAATTTAATGCATTATTTAGGGGTCCAAGCACTGCAAGTGCTGGAGCCCTATTGTTTTTGTTCCGATTTTTCTTCTTTTTCTCAGATGAAACGCGATGGGCAGCCCAAACCGTAGGTCCTACAGACTTGTCGTTTGGTCAACTGGTAGTAAACCCTCCCGCTACTCAGGCGCAAAGAATCAGCCCGATCAGCCTGATGGTGGCGCTATAGCGACGCGAAACGCGTCGCTCCCTATATCTCCTACCCCGTGTGACGTGGAGACGAATTTCTTTTTTTCCCTGATTCCTCAGGTCAGACCCTACAAAAAAGCCTCAAGAACCCATAAGCTCCGCCTACTTAGATTTTGAGCGCGAACTAGTCTCTGGAAATGTACCAATATGGACATATGTGGTATCAGCAGAATCCTAAGAACCTGAACTTTAATAATTATCCAAAAAAAGTTGGAATTTCATCACTGCTTGGCTTCCAGACTCCGCCAAAATACAGGGGTAGAGCTCGCGTTCCAAAAATCAGACAAATACAGCTATAACTCGCAAACGCTTCCTCCAAATGTTACGATATTTCACATGCTTGATCCCTATAAGGGCCGGAAGACATGAGTACTTGGTTGTGCAACTGCAAGCCTAGGGGGCGCTGTAACAACAAAAAATTTGTTACGCTTCACAGGATTGTCCCATTGACCTGCCGCTTGGTATGCATGTAATGTGTGATGAGCTGACTCAGATTATATGACGATGATATTTGAAAAGACATGTCCACCATCGGCCAATCAAATTTCAGCAGCTGTTTCATGACCTTAACAAGGTCCTATCATCATGACACTTGCACGGTATGTCCATGGCCCCACTTCCTGAGCACATAAAAAGTTTCATAACCATAGCCACTAGGGGGCGCAATTCAAATTTTCAGCATGCAAATATGGAATATCTCAGCGAAATATAAACATATTGACAAGCAGTTTGCTTTCTCATACTCTGCAATTTGCCTTACAACTTTGCAATTACAACTATTGTCAAAAAATGCATACTTTATCCACAATAGTCAGGTATGTGAAAATGGAGCTTTTCGCACTCCTCCCTGGAAATTTGTCTTATCAATAAACAACTGGTATTTTTGAAGTCTGTATAGACTGTAGGTAAATAATTATCAAAAACATCTAGAACTTTTGACACACTGTTGTGGCAGTTATTTAACAAATATGCATGGGCGGGGCTCGATGCACTCTTTGAGCTATAACTACAACAAACTTCACCCAAATCAAACACAACTTGGTACACATATGTACGTCATTACTCTGAAGTAGTGTGCCAAATGTGACCACATTGCACAGAAAGGGGGCGCTACAATTAGACAGCAACTGGTTGCACAGGTTATTAATTGATTACACCGCCACCTAGAGATGCAGTACCAGCAAGATGAGATAGATATATTCTGAACATCATGGAAAAGGACCTTGTGCATTTTCATAACATATGCCTAAAGCATTTTTGAGTTACAGCTGTTTTTTATGTGATGTTTCAACGGCAAGCTGCACATCTCTATTTAAGCAGAGGCTGCAATCACACAGTAATGAAAGTTCCACATTTTTTTGATAATTACTAAAGTTCAGGTTCTTACGATTCTCATGATACCACATATGTCTATATTGGGTTTTGATCCAAGGACTAGTTCTTGAACAAATATATGTCCGTTATATCTCATTTATACCCACCCCTGCAGACTAGCTATGCAGATTCCCCCCTCAGCCCCTCCCTCTCCTTCTCACACACAGACTGTTACCTCTCCCCCTCCCCTCCCCCCTGCCAGTCAGAGAGGGCCAGAGGACACACACAATTAAAAGCATATCTAACTATCTATAGTTTTCAGCTCCACTGACCAAAGGAGCACTCTGTAGATCTAACATTACAGAGAGGGGTGCACCTCTTGCTCTGCATACTTTCATTGCTCATTTTCACATGTTCTTCAATGGTCAGCTTTGCCTTTATCTACAATGTGGACTAACAGAGAATGTGTGTGTAACCGTGTGGACAGTGAGTGGACACAGGCTTTAAAATTATCCAGCAGCACTGTTCTGTCTGATCCGCTCATAAGAGCACAATACACACTGACATAGCACCACAACGTCAATATCACTACAGTGCTAAGAATGCATGAGCAACTGTCTCTGAATATATGTCTATAAGTTTGATCAATTAAATATATGTATCTCAGTGTGGACAGTGAGTTGACACAGGTGTTAAAATCTCTAGAAGCACTGCTGTGTCTTATCCACTCATAAGAGCGCTACACCTACTGCCATATCACCACAATGTCAGTGTCACTGCAGTGCTGCGAATTATCCACTACCCAAATTATATCTGCTCTGTGGAGGACCTGAACATTGGGTCAGAATCCAGCGTGAATTTCTAGATTCAGTTCTGTGCTCTGTGCTTTCTCTGTAACCCAAGCCCCACGTTCACCTGTCTTCAGACCAGAAATTCACCCACTCATCTACTACCCCTTCTTCTTACAATCCAGAGCACCAAGGATCACATTTAAAACCACTACAAAATCTATCTTAAAGTGTGGCTCCTGTATCAGGAAATGCTATATGCTATGCTCTTGCTCTGCAAGGATTGCTTTCACCCTGCTCTTCAATTGTCTGGACACCCATACTGCAGGTATGACTCGGGTGTTGGAGTTGTAAATCCCTCAGCATCACTGCTGGACAGAGAATAGTCCACAACCAAACACATCCAGCAGACAGTGTCTTCTGTCCAATGATGGCTGACTCCAGTACAAGCAACTCCACTTCATATCTGCTGTTTTTGGGTCCTGAACATTAGGGTGAGAAACCAGGGTGCAACTCAAGAGTGACTTCTGTGCTCTATGCTGTCTCTGTCATCCACTACTCCTCAATCTCATGCTACACCTCCAAAGAAAAGCCAGGACAGCATGGAACACCTTACAAACACTACACACACTGCCCCAAAAGCCCCTACTATCTCAGGACAGCTCATATGCCTAGAACACCTTACAAACACTACACAAACTTCCCCAAAAGCCCTTACTATCTCAGGACAGCTAATATGCTAGCGCATTGTTCTTCTACCAGCGAATACAAGCTTGTACCCTGAGAATTGTCGCTTGCAGCTATATTTTTATTATTTTTTTTGTATTGCTTATATTCATGAATTTAATGAAGTCATTTGTTGGGGATAGATGGTGTGAATCAAATTACAGCAATTGAAATAGATTCCTTTTGGTTAAAAATATTTGTGCTAGCAGACATGAACTGAATTTAATTTCACTAGTTTACATCAAAACGCACTTACAGATTCCCTGGGGCTCATGACCCTCAATAGGACCAATATGGAATCTGCAGCTTCCTCCAGATGTGTTTAGCTGGATGACATTGCATTAGTGGCAGCCCTAAATGGTGCAGTAAATGGCTTCATATGACTGAGGAAGCATTTCCTCACTTTTTTCCCCTTTCTATGTTGGTAGCATCATTTCATAGGGAAATCCAAGCTAGTGGTTTATGGCGTTATTTTTGTGCCACAATTCTGCACACGCGTGTGGATATTTCGAGCAAGCAAGAAGGTTTCTGCGCACACGCAGGGATATTGCCGCACTTTTATTTAAACACCTTAATAAAAAATCACTTGTAAACTGAAATATAGCCAATGGAACCCAGAAGGTAGGTATTACAAAATGGCTTATTAAATTAAATAATCATCCATTTCTGGGTAATAAACATTCTCTGCAAAACAGCAGCATTCAACGGTAGTGATTAAAACAACCACAATTGTCAACAAACATTTAACATTTTCTTCAACAATTTTTTTTTTTTTTTTGGAAGGCAGATTGGCATTCAGGAAAACAAAGTGTCTCAGCTTGGAGGGGTTGATCCCTGCTTGGTGGTATAAGTCTTCGCTGATTGGTACCTTTGCTTGTTGTTCTCTGATTAGTTGAATGACAAGCCTTACAAAAATGGCTCGGTCTTGTACGTGAACGATGAGAGCCGGTTCCCGTCTAAGAGCCAGCTCTTTGAACCGGTTCGTTCGCGACAGACACATCACTAGTATACAGAGGAAGGCAGGTTTAAATCAACCCACTTGAGCCACCCTCCTGAGTTTTATACACACACACAAACAAACAACAACACTGAACAAAGGTTTTAACTCTGGAAAGCTCTATTGAGTTTATCAGAAAAAGACCAAAAAACAAATTACAGAAATATTTCACAGATCAAGTGGGTTCAGTTCACCCTTCTTTCATTCCCCTGTGTGTTATTAAGGCTACATGCATTGCTTTGCCAATATTTACGGCAAAAAAACTGAAATACTCTTTTGCTATACCTAAATTGTGAAGCATAGTTAAATCAAATACACACTATAATTAATGTAGTAACTTACACCTGCATATGAGTTATAGCCAACAGAATTCTGAATAGCCAACCGCAAGCTAAGTTTATTGCAGTAGTAAGCTTCCTTTAGAAAGTTATTTAGATTTAAGCATTACACAATCAGCTAGCCCTGTATGTTGATAACTACCTATCTAGATACTATTTTATTAGTAATAGAAAGTACTGTAAATGCTTTCTTCAGTAGTTGCAGTACCATTTACCGTCGTTGCTAGCACTAATTTACACTATGTACGTTGTTTTTAGCACATCAGCTACATTGCTGACTCAGTTAATCAAGGTAAATACAAGGCCAAAAACAACAGATAAAAACTCTACAGTGTTGCCAATTCAATGAATATAAAATAAAATGACTGGCTGTGGTGCACTGGTCTGTTGCCGTACAGAGGGCATTGTCAGATTTCCCCCTAACCATAACCTCCCACTCACCAGTATCCGCCTATTTACTGGTCTCCGGCCTGTATGTCATTCCCACTTGGCGGTCAAGCCATCCAATCAAAAATGACCTTTGTCATTAGACGTTTCTAATTGGCTGAATCTGAGGCACTTCGTAATTGCTGTAAGTGTGGAGCGAGCGCACAGACACCTTCTTGCTCACTCAAAAATATCCGTGTGCGGCGCAGAAACCTTCTTGCTCGCTCGAAATATCTGCGCGCGCGTGCAGAATTGTGGTACAAAAATAACGCCATAGTGGTTGGGAACTGGCCATTAATAAATTAAAAAAATAATCTAAGGTTCTCACTTAGAAAATGTACTTGTGTCCATATGCCTTTGACTTTCCTTTCTAAATATCACAATTTGTTCATTTTAATTGTAATCACTTTCCAAACACCGCTTATTATTATTTTGTGTGTGTGTGTGTGATATATATGATCCACAGTTTGAGGAAGCATGTTTGTCATTTTCTGAACCAATTATGCATGTCCTTCTAGTCTTTCTTCACCGCATTGTGCTTTTATTCACACATACAGTACCGTGCAAAATTTTAGGTACCTTAGAAATATCCTATTAACCTATTTATCTGAGTGTATGTGCTCAACAAACAAAAATCCTAATATTAGAATAAATAACATTATTCTATGCCTATGTATTGATTTAACCATTTTCACTGTTTATTATACAAGCATGCTTATTGAGAAGATATATTATTTTAAATATAACAATAATAATCATAATTGCCTAAGACATTTGCACAGTATAGTATGTAAATCTTAGAACGGTTCTGAGATTAAACTTTTTTTTTTTTTTAATATAAATATCAAATTTTCTTATTTGTGAATTTCTGTAGTTTGTGTGAGGGCAAGGACAAAACTGGTCTGTCCATAATGAGAAAGGCATGTGAAATGTGAAAACTTCAGAATTGCTGATTAATAATTTAACAATTTTAATTTTACTCGTAGCTTTTTTTTGTTGTTGTTGTTTCTCATCTGGCTCTCACCACTGCAGCCACTGAAGTGTACAGTGATTGCTGAATGCCAAGGTCTTATTAGATTCAGATGGAGCGGAAGGGAGGGCTGTTGCACAAAGAATCATGAGCATGCATGGCTGTATTATGTATTTAAAGGGATCTCGTCAGCCATGCAGTGCTAATGCAAGCCGTGGGTAGTTTGATTCCATTTCTGTGTCATGATGGGTTTTTTTTTTTCTCTCCCCTCCCCCCTCTCTTTTCTCTTCCCTCTATCTAGGGAGAGGGGTCTTTTTTTTTTTTTTAAATCCCATAATGACTGTTGTCTGCAAATAAGACTTTGAGGGATGGTGACCTGACCCTTTATTTTGTATTTGTGTATGTTTTTTCTAAGTGATATGCGTAAAATTTCAGAATGTTTGTAATGGTGTAGAAATTTGTAACGCTGCTATGTGCTGAAAGCTCCAAGAGATCAACAAAGATCTCATCAACACCATTTATAGTTAGTATCTCCTTGGCATATTGAAGCCGAGAAGACACCGAACCTTTCTTTTCAAATAATTCAGGTGGGCCATTATTTTCATAGCCAGCGTGAAAAGAGTTGGTGAAGTGGGAGACCTTAAAGGCAATGTCGACGATTGTGGAGAACTATTGTTCTCCGTGCAAAACACACCCCTCGCGTTATTTGCATTTAGAAACTCCACATCTTTTATGGTGGAATAGTATGTTTGAATAAGAAAACTTAGCTTGTAATTGTTTGTGTGTTAGGGGATGGCCCTAAAATAATATCAATATTTCAAGATATTTTGGTGATAGCAATATTATTGGCGATGTGACAAAACACTGAAAATACTTGTATTCATTTCAAAAACAGACTATTGCAACAAAATCAATGTTATATTAATTGTATTTAGGGCGGCGCGTGCCGCTGCAAGTAGTGTCGCAGTCACACAGCTCCAGGGACCTGCAGGTTGTGGGTTCAAGTCCCGCTCAGGGTGACTGTCTGTGAGGAGTTTGGTGTGTTCTCCCCATGTCCACGCAGGTTTCCTCAGGGTGTTTTCTTTTCCTCCCGTGGACCAAAAACACAAGTTGGTAGGTGGATTGGCGACTCAAGTGTCCATAAATGTGAGTGTGTGTTGCCCTGCGAAGGACTGGCGACCCTCCAGGGTGTATTCCCGCCTTGCACCCAATGATTCCGTGTAGGCTCAAGACCACCTTGACCCTCAACTGGTTAAGCGGTTACAGATTATGAATGAACGAATGATATGAATAGTATTAAAGGTTTCTTTCATTTCTAACATAATACCATGATTTATTGTATATGGTTACATCTGATATTTTATGACCAAACCACCTCCACAAGCCACTCCACGTTTTAGAGCAAATTCCTCCACATCAGAGCCACTTTCCACCATGGCTAAATGACTCGACTCGTGTAAAGATCGTATGCAGTATTATGGGTAACTGCATGATATGTAAACAAGTCATCTAAATATCACTAATATCACAATATTGATCATTTATATTATTTTTATTGTTTTAAATATTATGATGATAGGGTCGTAGTGGGTCTGGAGAACACCTTTTGGACACTTTTTAATGTAGCCAGTCCACCTGCTAACGTGTGTTTTTGGACTGTGGGAGGAAACACTAGCACCCTTAGGAAACCCACATGGACACGGAGATAACACACCAAACTCCTCACAGTCACTCGAAGCGGGACTTGAACCCACAACCTCCAGGTCCCTGGGGCCTGTGTGTGTCGACCAAAATTAAAAAATATATCTAGACATGAATTTTAGCCATATCGTTCAGTCCTGTTTAACTTGTCTATAAATTTCACTGTTTAAATTACCACAGAACATCCTTTTAGTGGAGGCAGTTCCACCTTAAATAATCTGTAACAGCAACAAAAGGTCAATATTATCTACCTATGGAGCAGGAATAAAGCAACATCCTCAACCCTTTTTATGCTTTTCAATGTTCGGATGTCTCTCCAATATGCACGCTCCAGGGTGTGTCCCCCCCCCCCTTCTTTGGTCAGTGTTTTAACATTTGACTTCTTTACGCTTGGTGTTTATGAAGGACCAAACCTGGCAAAAAAAATATAGATTCCACTTTAATTTATTTATTTAAGAACTGAAAAAACATGTGGATGTATTTAATCAAATTTATTTATATAATGCTTTTACTGCTGACATTGTCACAAAGCAGCTTCACATAGTTAGTATCAGAACAGAACATTTAAAGCCCAATGCGAGCAAGCCGAAGGCGACAGTGGCAAGGAAACTCCCTTGGGCTGGAGGAAGAAACCTTGGGAGGAACCAAGACTCTCCTCTGATCAAATTCTGATTAATAAATAAATGCACAATATTAAAACCTAATATATTAATTTCTGTATTATTTACTATATATTAATTCCTACATTAATATTTATTTTTGTAACGGTGGGTGGATGCTATGGAGGCAGATGCAAATGCAAAATAGCACAATGTATTTAAAGCGGAAGAAAAACAAACAAGAGTGAGAAGAACTAAGAATGACCAAAGAAAAGGACAGTTACTAGAGAAAGAAAACTAGGCTAAATACATAGAGTAATAACTAGACTGAAATAAGAAACAGGTAAACAACAAGTAGAATTACACAAAGAATAACTGAGATAAACAAGAGACTGACAGGACAGGGTTAAATGCAAACAAACAAACACTGGAATGAACAAAACTGGGTCACATTAAAATCTAACGAGTAAAACAGTGGAACTAAGAGCTACACAGAACAACAAGGATAAACAGAAATCATTATTATGGAGGAAATAATTAATTTTCCGTGATTTCTTTTTAAAAAAGAGCTCCATGGCTCTATCACAGGGAATCTCTTCCAGAGGTGGCCCATTGATGCTCAGTAACATGTACACTGCATGCCTCGCTTGTCAGGTGTGTACACACTGAGGTAGGCATCATGATTCCACTTCCTGTATTCCTCACTCCAAAATAAAAGCCCTCTGCTTTTGTAATTGCAGTTTCATGTAATTGGTTAAATTCTGATTCTGCGCGACGATAATTAAGCAGAGGAGGCCCACCACTGCAAAATACACGTCACTGAAACGCTGGACCATGATGTGTGAAAGTATCTGCTAAAGTAGTCAGCACCTTTTTTAAAAGGAACACTAGACAAGATTTGGAAGTTTGAATTTGTAAGCTCCACTTACAGTTGTAGAGTGCAATTTAATTTTATAACGTTGTCCTGAAATCAAGGCGGAAGAGGGTGTTTGTTTACATAGTTGCATAGTGCAGTTTCTGCAGTGCTTAGTCCAGAGTAACAGAGGCGCTTTTCTCCTGATTACAGATCAGTGAAACATCACATTTATTTTGAAGCCAATATTTTTTTTAAAGGTAAACTGTTGCTTTAAATAATCAGCACCAATCTGTCAAAATATGCATTATTTTGTGGTCGATATATTGTCCAAAAAATAGAGATAATCAATATTATAGTCATGTTAAGACTATGTTAAGATTTTTATGCCACTGATATAATAATAATAATAGCATGATAATGCAGTGAAAGTAGTTAAGAATATTTAGATATTGGGATTGGACTATTTCCCAAATAAATAAAACATAAAGTTAAACAACTTTTCAAATAAATCAATATAATGGCCCAAGATTAGACAGACCAGAGAAAACCAGAGCAGAGCGAGTGGCTAAAATATCTGTGACATTCATATGTAAACGGATGTGATAAACAGTGGGTGATACACAGTTCAGCAGAATTATTGAGGAAATGATCATATATATTGTACTATAAGTCAACAACGTAAATATTGTGACGGCCTAGATTTAGCCTACATTTTGACCAAGATGGACTGGTGCTTACTGAAGGGTTATTTGCTTATTTTTAATGATTTGGTAGTGAAAGTATAAAAGTGCTTGTCTATGCAAAGAGGGCTAGGTGCCTGCATTAAATGCCCATATGTTCACCAAAAGAACGCCATGTTAATTGACTTGTGTAATGTGATTTTACTCACATCCATATGCCAGTTAATTTTGTATGCCAGCAAGCATATGGCTCAGCAAACACTGTCTAAACTGGGGGGGGGGGGCAGAGTGGAGAGGAGAGCATGTTATCCAGCCTTTGCCCACCCACATTTGGCAGATTTTGTTTAGAAATTGTGCTTGAATGAATGTTGCTCTATGGACAGAAACACAGGGCAAAGAAACACATTGACTGAGTTGGTTTCTCACGGCTGAATGAGAATGTTCTTTTTCCATCGAATCAAGTGCTGCATTGTCAGCTTGACCAAAGAAAATGCAAATATAAGGAACACATGTACTACCCTTTTGTGTCTGTCTTTAGGAGGGATTCCATTCTGGAGCCCCCCCACAGGCTAATGTATTAGACTAGAGTATTTACAAGGGAAAAGCCATGTCACAGAGGCACGTGACACTAGCCTGTTTCTTTAGTCCTTTTCTTAGCCACAACATACTCTCTGGATAAGTGGAATTTCTGTGTCTTAAGCTTGAAGGTAAAAATTACACAGTGGAGAATGCACACTCTTCCAGAGCAAGATCTTATAGAAGTAGAATTTTTATTTATTTATTTTTAAATACTCCTTTCTGCTGGCCTATACAAGTCATCAGAGGAATAATTTCTCTCAGAGTCGAGCCCCGCTCCAGATTTGTGTGTACTCCCCGTCTCCACTTGGGTTTCCTCCCACCATCCAAAACCATACATTGGTAGGTGGGTTGGCGAATCAGAAGTGTCCCTAGGTGTGAGTGTGTGTCGCCCTGCGAAGGACTGGCAAAGGACTGTGAAGTTCCTGCCTTGCGCCCAGTGACTCTGGGTAGGCTCCAGATTCACTGCAACACTGAACTGGATAAGAGGTTACAGAAAATGAATGAATGTGCTATGAGTAGGTTAGAGAACTCTGTATTATTGCGTCTGTTTTAAGGGGACATTTAATGGCATTCCAAATACTCTCTCAATAACATTTTCTGTTGTGTAGCGCAAGAGGATGTGGGTTGGGCTTTCACACATCACACAATTACCTCTTACTACAATGGTGCTGAAGCGCTGTGCATATTTCCTACTACATATGAGTGGCTGATTATCTGGAGCTAAAAACCTTCCAGGAATCAACCCTGGTTCCTGTGCTGGAAATTGGTGCAAGACCTGTTCCTGCAATGGGCAATGGACAAGGGGTTTGTGTGATTTTTTTATATATATATATTAATATTTGGACTTGCAGTCTTTAGTGAAATATCCATGATTAAATATGTACTGTATTTAAATATAATCACATCATTGAACGTAATTAATTGTTATTATACTTTAAATGATTTATATTTTTTTTACTTGCTCATTTTTGCTTACCAATGAAAAATGGCTCTTCATTTTTGTCAATTTTTAGTACTACTACTACATCACTGAACACTGCTGTTGTCCTTCACATTGTGTGAAAATTTTGTGATGAATGGACCAATTGATTTTTATTTTTTATTTTTTGGACACAACTATAGATGTGAATAGTAACACTGGTACTGGACTACACATGGACTTAGTCCCACTAGAGCCCTATATATTTTAAAAAAATACTTCAGGTAACATCCAAGTGAGCAATCTGAATAGAGAGAGGAATGTTCCAGAGCATCACACTGTATCTTCTGCTTGAATCCAATCCCATGCCTAAAGCACATAGAATATTTTTAGAAGCAAGAATGCATATTTATATATGGAAATGGATATAGTAACCTAGATATTTTCTGACAGTATTTCTACTAACTCATTTAACATTTAAAGAGTAAATTACATTTTTTTTTACACTTCATGCATTACATTTAACAAACCTAATCTGTTGTGTTGAAGCCTTTGGTAATTATTTCAGCTGAATTTATTAGGTTATGTATATAATGGGTGAAGACAATTTCTATAACTGCTTGCATAATGCAAAGAAAGCTTTTGACCAATTGGAGAATCTATGTTTAGCTGTCACATAGCTCCAGGGTCCTGGCATTGTGGGTTTGAGCCCCTCTCCAGGTGACTGACTATGAGGGCTTTTTGATGTGTTGTCAACGTGGGTTTCCTCTGGGTGCTCTGGTTGCCTCCCACTGTCCAAAACACACATCTGCTGGTGGATTGGATGCTCAAAAGTGTCCATAGGTGAGTGTATGTTGCCCTGCAAAAGACTGGCGCCTACTCCAGGGTGTTTTCCCACCTTGCCCCCAATGATTCCAGGTGGGTTCTGGACCCACCATGACCCTGAAATGGATAAGCAGTTACAAATAATGAATGAATGAGAATGCATGTTGAATTCATGGATTCAAGCAGTGGATTCCAAGTTCTGACCCTACCATCAGTGTGCCTCGGCAGAAATCAAGATCCATGAGGCAAGGCAACATTTTCCCAGTCTTAAGTTGGTGAGCCGGTACCATCTGTTGCCTCAGCCTTCAATTCTTGACTGGCAGAAGTGGAGCCCCAGGTGGTACTCTGCTGTTGTAGCCCATATACCTTGTTACTTATTGAGTGTATATTCATTCATTCATTCATTCATTATCTGTAACTGCTTATCCAATTCAGGGTCGCAGTGTGTCCAGAGCCTACCTGGAATCATTGGGTGCAAGGCGGAATACACCCTGGAGGGGGCGCCAGTCCTTCACAGGGCAACACAGACACACTCACACCTACGAACACTTTTGAGTCGCCAATCCACCTGCAACGTGTATTTTTGGACTGTGGGAGGAAACCCACGCTGACACGGGGAGAACACACCAACTCCTCACAGACAGTCACCCGGAGCGGGAATCGAACTCACAACCTCCAGGCCCATGGAGCTGTGTGACAGCAACACTACCTGCTGCGCGACCGTGCCGCCCCTTGAGTGTATATATAACATTTTATTTTATTTATTTATTTTTTTGCAATATTTTTTGCTTGGTGCAACCTACCTTGTTCACATTTTATATAGGATGTTTACTTTTTTGTTTGTTGTTTGATATTCTTCCATTAGCCTGGTTAATTAAAGTGTGAATAAAAAAGCCTGACCTTTTTATGTAGTATATTTAAAGTGTACAATTAAATATATAGGTTTTTTAGGCATTATCAATCACCATTGTGATGGATAATGTCTTAAAAATGCATATGATGTTAAATAGTGATGTAATTTTTCTGGGTGCTTAGATTAAAATGTTTGAGATTTAGGTTCTGTATGGCACTGCGTTCCTTTCACCTTCTAGCATTTTTTGTTTTTTGCTCTTCTCATTCTCTTTAGGTGTGTGTGATGTTGAGTTTGGCAAGCAGTTAAATACCTGTTAGTGACTGTTTTAGTTACATTTGCTGAACATCCGTTTTGTGTGGCTGATGCATGCACAACATGTGTTTCTAATCCCACTTTTGGGGAAGCTTTGAAAAACCGTAAAGTAGCACTGACTAAGTAAAGCAGGTATGCTCTCTGTGTTGTGAATAAAATCTGTATGTTTTTATCAATCAGACTTCTGTTGTCTGGATTTTTTTTTTTTTTTTTGGGCGCATCACTGTTATTTGAGCTATGCTGTATTTCTAACCAGCATCTAATGTGCACTGAAATTGTTATGAGTGTGTTGTAAAGCTTGAGCATCACACTTCCACCCCCTTGGGGCTTCTCTGCATGGTAGAAGATTAACCTAGAGAGTGTCAAAGGAGGGGTGTTTCTTTTCTTTTTTTTTCTCTCTCTCTCTCCTTATATAATCTGCCTTCTCTTGCACATCCACTTACAGAACCCTACCACTGAAAGCACTCTGACATTGTGTAAAATGATCTATGAACACCAGCACCAAAAGAAATTTATTTTTCATGTGCTAATTTTAACCACATTACTGAAAGCCCTTATCTTCTTGACATATAAAAACCATCCTCTGAAACAAAGACAGAGATGTATTAGTTGAATCAGAGGATCTCAGACAACCTGAAATTTAAATTTCAAGCTTACATTTTTAAGGCTAACACTGGGTGGTTTTACTCCAGAAGAATAGTGTCACCAAGGAGTAGTGTGCCACAAACCCCTTAAGGTTTAGGAAGTTCCCTACACACCTTTCCTTCACTTTAAATCATGACATTCCAAAGTGACTTTTACTGAACATCCTGGATGCAGTCACGTGACAGTTTGTGAATTTATGTAAATTTACAGAATGGCCATTGAGTAGTACATGGAGACAATTGAAATGCTTATTTTAGAAATAAAAATATGCTTTTAAATGTTCCAACCTTTTTTTAACAAAGTAACCTGTCACAAAACATATGACCCAATCTGATCACATTTCAAGAACAAAATGTTAAAACGCATATTACAAAATTGTTGTTGTGAGGGTGTAGGGAACTTTTAAGGGTATTATGTTTATATCATTAATATAAATACTGAAAAATATTTTAGATCAAAATCAGATTTTAGATTTAGATTTTTC
This sequence comes from Hoplias malabaricus, assembly GCF_029633855.1. Taxonomy (NCBI): domain Eukaryota; kingdom Metazoa; phylum Chordata; class Actinopteri; order Characiformes; family Erythrinidae; genus Hoplias; species Hoplias malabaricus. The sequence goes on from NC_089807.1 coordinate 23,169,640, forward strand.
CAAACCAGCTGCAGTTTGTGTATAATTTATGGAGTAGAGCTGTTGTTTTTGTCCAAAATAACAGTGAAATAAAAAAAAAAAAAAGTTTTTAAATTAACTTCCATTTACAAAATGCTGTCTTTCTATATGAGCATGTTGCATAGATCTTAAGATCTGTGTTTTTAGACCCACTCCAGACGTCCAAATAAAGATGGGTAGGGATTTTTTTTAAATCTGTTATTTGTCATAGGTGCTATGTTCTAGAGACTAATAATAATGAACAAGGGCTGTTCGATTTGTACAGATGTGTCCTTGGTGTTAATGTCAGTTTCTGTCGCTATTATCTGAGTTGGGGTTAAGAGGTTATTAATGGAATACTACTCTGCATACAATGTAGTGTCTTTGTTAAAAGGCTTCCTAGCTTTAGGAAAAAAAAAGGTGGGGGTGGGGAACTCCTGCTCTTTCAGCTTGGTTGAGATTGCGCACATCGCCACCAGTGAGGACGGTCATATCAGGCTGTTGTTGCCTAGCAATGGTATGTTCCATCTCTGTAGGCCACTCTCCTCTATATGGCAAATGAGGGATAACTGGATCCACTCACTGTGCTCTGCTGATAGCTGACGTCACTCGCTGTTACAGGAGGGTGGTGAGAAGATGCCCAGAACTGGCAGATGCCTCTGCCATTCACGAGCTGCTGTATATTGTTCATTAGCCAAGGGAAGCAGGGACGTATTTCTTTTTTATTTTTATTTATTTATTTTTTTTTCCTCCCTCTCAGATCCGCAAAAAAAAGTTGCAATGTCATGCTCTGTTTTGAAGGCTGTAAAACTGTTCCTTGTGCATTTGATTGATACTTAACAGTAAAAAGATTCAGCTTTGGCCGCTTTATGGAAAATGTTTTGCTCCCTTCAAAAATGTTGTTGGCCATGGACTACAAAAAATATATAGGTATATTTGTGGCTTTGCCTTATCAAAAAGATAGAGACATAATTGTATTATTATTATGACTCTCATCATTTTTTTAAATATATTATGATAGTGATATTCTGACTTGTTTACGTAATGATGTCATGCAGTTACCCATAGTATGACATACATTCTTTACACAAGTCATTCAGGCAATCGGTGAAGTACTGTGGAAACTGGCTCTGTGGTGGAGGAATTTGCTCCAAAAAAGGGTAGTGACTTCAGTCATGTGGAGGTGATTTGGTTATAAAATATCAGATGTACAGTAAACTATGGTAATTTGTAAGAAATGAAAGACGCCTGTAACAACAGAAGGGCGAAACACAATCTTACCACCTCAAGCAGAAGCACCTGGTTGAGGAAAATCAAAAATGCCGTTACAATAGTTCAACAGCCAGTAAGCTCTAACCCAAGCAGATAAACTACACTGACTCGGACACTATTCTGTATGTTTTAGATATTTACCATGAAGCTTTAAGGTTACTTTTTGTATAATTGTTTACATTTGCCGTTTTTATACACACAAATTTTCTGCACTGTGGTTGTGTGGTAGATTTATAAATATTATAAATTACTATTGTTTACAAAATGCAGCATCTTGTAGTAAACATTTAAATGATAAAACCATTTAAAATGTATAATATAATATTAAAATTTATTTTGTTGCAATAATGTGTTGTGTTTTTTTTTTGTCATCACCCAGTATATCATTATTGCCATAATACCCTGGAATATTGTGATATTATTTCACTGCCATATCATCCACCCCTAATTATTATTGCTATTATGTTTATTAATCACACAAAAACATTACCATGGCTGATGTTCTTTTTATAGTTTTGGTCCCTGTGTTTATTTAAAGCTGCTTTGTGACATATAACAAGCCTGTATGCAAATTTGATCGATTACAAATAAGTAGAGAATAAGAACTTAATGACAGCTTTGGCTTGGCTTTGTTTATTTTAACACGGATTCCTCTGTAGAGACCCCCTATAGAGTGTGTGTGTGTGAAAATATTCTTAATAAATAAATAAATATTCTTACCTTGCTCCAGGAAAGCTGAAAGCCTTCAGGTTGTGTTTTCTGCTGAAGAAGCTACTAGCTTTTCAGTCTTGAAGACACAGATAGCAGAAGAGCTTTTGTAAATGCAGTAGGTGATCTATGTAAGGATGTCCATTTTCATTTTATGGCTGATTCAGGTGTTTTTCAGCTGAACTGGCTAATTAATGTTGTATACTTACCATTTTTAAACACGGAGTTCACACTGTCTGGGCTGAATAAACACATGGAACACAAGCACATTTCCAATGATTATTATTCGCTATATAAATAACTTTATTTGCTCTTAATGGACAAAGGTAATCTGAGTACCTTTGGTCAAGCAGGGAATCAGAAAGAAAGCTGAAAATAATCAGGACAATTGCAGAGGAAACAAAAAATAGATTTATAGACTTGCACAAGGTAGGATACACTTGTTCATTTGATATCACGGTGAACAGCTAGAAGCTGTGTCCAACCGTCCAGGCACTGTTTAGCGAAGTCTCTCAATATGTGTCATGTGTCAAAACATGAAGACTTGAGGGAAGCCACAGATAGGCCTGAATCAGTATTCATGCAACCAGCATTTTCCAGATTAGATTTAAAGCTTTGCTGGCAAATTAAGGATTTCGACACAGGCCACCTGTGGCCTGAGGTTCAGAGAAGTTGTGAAATATCACTAGTTTGAATCAGTAGCCTTGAGCAGAGCATTTAACCCCCTAACTGCTCGCCGTGGCTCAAATGGCTGCCCTCCTTTTTTTTTTTTTTTTTTTTTTTTTTTGCATGCGTGTTAGAGGTGAAACAATATACACAAATTTCACAATACATAATGCCGTTTATGCTAGACATGATTTTAATGTCTTTTTAACTTTTAGAGGTCAAAGACGCCAGTACAAACACAACAGTATACAGTGGAACCTCTACCTACGAACTTGATCCTGTTCCGTGACCCGGTTCGTAAGTGGAAAAGTTTGTTTCTCGAGTCAATTTTCCCCATTTAAAATAATGGAAAAGCAATTAATAAGGTCCCACCCCGGAAGTCACCCTTTTTGAACTGATGTATTTTTTTTTACTAATTTGAGAGTTTTGTAAACATATATGTAGCATTACTAAAATTTAAAAACGAAATACAGTGGTAACAGTAATAAAAAGAAATAAAGTTTTAAGTGGTTACATATCGCTACCTTGAAGACGTGACGGCTGGCTGGAGGAGTAACACAGCTGTATGGCTGTATGATGGGAGGTGGGGGGTGGTTGGAATAACGGAGAGTTATAATAATAATTGAAAAATATTCAAATGCTTGGTTCGTATCTTTGGAAAGTTCGTTAGTAGAGGTTCCACTGTATTTGGGAAGGATGACTGGTACCTGAAATGTTCATAGACAATGGGGACATGGTGCCAACATAAGTTCTGTCTAAAAGCAGAGCTTTTAAGTTTAAATTTAATTTTTTCAACACTGATCTGCTGCTGTCAGCGCTACAGCAAAACAACCCACTCTAGGAGGGACTATGACCCCATTGGCGGCTGATTGACTAAATAAGGGTGACGACCAATGAGAAGCGCATTCTGTTTAGGAGCCGTGGAGTGTCTGCCCCTCGCTCCAGCTGAGAGAGAGCTGCGTGTTTCTGTCTCAAACCATCGCCTTAACAGTTGGACCTCAAAAATGCATCCCGTATCAGTCCAAAACGGAACACATCTCTTAGAGTCCAAATACGGGACAACTTATGTATTTTGTGGGACGGTTGGCAACACTAATTCCACCCCAGTCTTTCCCTCTGCTAGCCATTTCACATCCAGCTAATCGTGCGACAGGCTAACCAAAACTATAGCATGGTGTTGTTTCCCCAAGTAGCTCTAAACTCTGCCATTGTCATAGTAACAAAGCATTGTCAAACTTTGTTAAAGAGATGCAGCCATCTGGACATCAGCACAAACAGCTCAGTGTTTTTTGAAACCTTTATGTATTCAATTCACAGCTTGTGTGTGTCTGTGTGTGTTCGTTCCAACATGTATTGTGATGCCCCTAGTGTGTGCATGTTCACTGCTAAGGATGGGTTAAATGCACTTCACTACTCTACTGGACTTTACTCTGCATTTCTATTAGGCAAACTGTTTAGACTTTTTATTCACTGTTTGAATTTCCACAGAAACTCATTTATAACTCAAGTTGTTTAGTTTTGTAGCATTTTGGGTAATGTTGCCATCTCCTGAGTTTGGAGACATTTCCACCTTAAGTAATCTGAAACAGTACAAAAAGGATTATCCACCTATGGAGCAGGAATAGAGCAATATCCTGATCTTGGTTCATGATTTTCAACATTATGAAGTTCTCTCAGTTTATATAAAAAAAAAAAACAAAAAAAAAAAATAAAAAAAAAAGAACACAAAAAACTGCGAGCGAGACTAGCCTACAGGCCTGAGACTGTTTGTTTATATAAGTCTACAGCATAGCTTGTATGTGCATGTGTATGACAGAGTGAGTTAGTTATGGTATTTAATACATATTTCAGCATTAATAAAACATAACCTACATTTTAAATTCAGTATTAGCGATGCTGTGCTGACATTGCTAGATAAAACTGCTAAAACATCAACGAACGAAGCATTAATTATAAAAGCACTAGTATTTTTATAAAGTATTAATTTGCTAATTAAACTAATGAAGTTAGAAGCTTAATATTTTCCACAGTATCTTTTGGTCACAATATTATTACTCTCTTAAATGTGGTGTTTAATGTAAATTTACCCTGATGTGACACCCCTGTCTGGTATATAAATGATACAGTGGTTCTACAGGACAAGTGGAAGTGAAAGCTTGGTTTGGAGTGGCTTTGAATGAAATTGCCAAGCCCCCCTATACTTAAGCCAAAACATCCTCTTCTCCTCATATGTCTCTGCAGTTCAATCAGAGCCTGTAAAAACATACTTTTTAAGTATCGGATCAAAGCCTGCGGTTCAGAAAGTAAGCCAGTGCTCGGAAGCATTTGAGTCAGTTAAATGTTGTCATTTCCTGCCACTGACAGTGTGCTTTGTCATACTAAGTTGAATCTTGGTGTGCTGCTCTAAACTGTATATCCCAGGACATGCACACAAAGGCATACTTCAGAAGCACAATGTTGCAAGATTTTGTAGGACAGACAAATCAATAAATTGTGGTTTTTAGAAAATAACCCTGTATGTATTGATGTTAATGTCTAAATGACTTTTGTGTATTTAAAGCAAAGCCTGGGTTTCAAATGAGTTTATGGTGATTCAAAAGGGAATACAAACTTTGCAATGAAAAAAAACTAGAGGGAAAGCTGAAAGTTTCTACAATCATGTTGGACTATGTGTAAAACTGTTACTGAAGCCTATGCTTTATAAGTTATACAGGTGCTGGTCATAAAATTAGAATATCATAAAGTGAAACTTGCATATTATACTCATTCATTACACACAGGCTGATATATTTCAAGTGTTTTTCGTTTAATTTGATGAGTATAACTGACAACTAATGAAAACCCCAAATTCAGTATCTCAAAATTAGAATATTACTTAAGACCAAGACAAAAAAAGGATTTTTAGAAATGCTGGCCAACTGAAAAGTATGAGCATGTACAGCACTCAATACTTAGTTGGGGCTCCTTTTTGCCTGAATTACTGCAGCAATGCGGCGTGGCATGGAGTTGATCAATCTGTGGCACTGCTCAGGTGTTATGAGAGCCCAGGTTGCTCTGATGGTGGCCTTCAGCTCTTCTGCATTGTTGGGTCTGGCGTATTGCATCTTCCTCTTCACAATACCCCATAGATTTTCTATGGCGTTAAGGTCAGGCAAGTTTGCTGGCCAGTTAAGAACAAAGATACCATGGTCCTTAAACCAGGCACTGTGTGCAGGTGCCAAGTCCTGTTGAAAATGAAATCTGCATCTCCATAAAATTGGTCAGCAGCATGAAGTGCTCTAAAACTTCCTGGTAGATGGCTGTGTTGACCTTGGACCTAAGAAAACATAGTGGGACCAATACCAGCAGATGACATGGCACCTCAAGCCATCAATAACTTTATACTGGACCTCGACCAACGTCAATTTTGTGCCTCTCCTCTCTTCCTTCAGACTCTGGGACCTTGATTTCCAAAGAAAATGCAAAATTTACTTTCATCAGAGGAACATAACTTTGGACCACTCAGCAGCAGGCCAGTTCTTTTTGTCTTTAGCCCAGGCGAGACGCTTCTGACACTGTCTCTTGTTCAAGAGTGGCTTGACACAAGGAATGCGACAGCTGAAACCCATGTCTTACATACATCTCTGCGTGATGGTTCTTGAAGCACTGTCTCCAATCTTCTCCAGGATGCAATTATCCCTATTGCTTGTATACTTTTTTATTTTTTTTATTATTATTTTTTTTTCCTTTCTTCACCTCTCTATTAATGTGCTTGGACTCAGAGCTCTGTGAAAAACCAGCCTCTTTAGCAATGACCTTTTGTGTCTTACCCGGCTTGTGTAAGGTGTCAATGGTCGTCTTTTGGACAACTGTCAGGTCAGCAGTATTCCCTAATAAATAAATATGTATAATCTCAGTCTTTGTGTAATGAATGAGTATAATATACAAGTTTCACTTTGAATGGAATTACTGAAATAAACTTTTGTTGCTTTGTGCAAGCAGAGTGTCTTTACATATCTGTGCTCTTATGACCAACATTTAAATATGCAATGCACTGTTATCTGCATGCCACATTGTATATTGTTTCAGTCCTACATAATATTGTCTGGGTTTTTTTATTTGGGTGTTCTGTCTACTTTGGGTAGTGAAGGAGCTCAGAGCAATGAGTTGCAATGAAGTTGCATTTTGAAAAGGTGCATTTTTCGCTGAAGTGCACTTGCACAAATAACTCAAGGCTTCTTCTCACATGGCTTTCGAACAGCTGCATAACTTGACTCATTTAGTTGGCCTATATGAAACCCATCTATTTAACTTGGATTATAGACACCTGCGCATATATCTTTGATTTTTTTCTCTCCCCCTCCCCTCTCGCCCATTCCCGCATTTCTAATGCCTTTGATCTCTTTTACACACCCCTGTGCTTTTTCTAATGCAAAAATACTTATACACACACTGTTGTATGGCCATATGCATCACACTACCCACTCCTTTTTATTTTTTTAAGGTTATTACAATCCAGCCTTAATCTGAATCAGTTAATATTGAATATTGGTGGATACAATCTAATTTTACTAATTTAACTGAACCGATACCTGAAAGTGGTTTCAGGTTTAACTAATCCGACTGAAGTTTGATGTTCTGGGTTAATTGAACTGTTTTTACGTATGTCTTTCTTTTTCTTTTTGAATTGAGTTTGATTTAATTTTAAATTAACCAATCTGTAGTGTTGACTATACACTTCACTAATTAATTCAAACAGCTAATATGCAGAATAACTACATCTTATTCTGTTTTAGATTTGCTTATAGTGCTAATACCAGTACCAGAAGTGGAAAATGGCAACAGTAGTTAACACCAATAATAATAAAAAATACATAATTTCTTTGGTTTTATAGCAGTTGTGACTCATGAGTAAAAAAAATTGAGTGCATTTGTTGGCCTACAGGCTTCTTGCATCAAGGGGCAAAATAACTTGTGAAGCATAATAGCCATACACTCACTTTTTAGGGGATGAAATTACAGGCATCACAATTTCAATGTTCCAAATTAAAGGTTTACATTTTTAGAAGTAATTTAAAGTGGCAAATTAAAAATTGTGCTTCACTCCTGAGGGTGTCAGTTTTATGGCTCTAGTGGCAGAGTTCAGGGGAAAGGACTATAATTGAATCTGGTTGAATATAAATTATACACATTATCTTAATCGACTGGATGGGGGGATGGGGTTGGGACATCTGTAGTATAACTATGTACTTGGCTACAGCAAAACTATCTTAATAAAGCACCGGAATTGAGTCAGTTCTCCCGTTTAAATTGATATCAAAATCAAGTGAGAAAAAGTTTAAATATTGCAGTCAAACTGTCACATCTGGAAGAGCACATACTGAATCATACACATCTGCTGTAGGGTGACAATAGTTTTGCATCCTCTGTCCCTTCCCCCATTCTTTATTTTTGCTTTAGTGAAGTTGATAAGATTGAATGTCACAGTCTAACACATAGCACCCCTTTCTCGACCATGCCCTTTACATATGATAATTACCTCTCAGCAGTTGGTTGGGGGGATGGTGGTGGTGGTGGTGGTGGAGGAGGAGAGCTGTGGGTTCAGAGGGCACCTATATGCACTACATCTAATTCAACCTCAATGGTTGCCAGACATTGTTTCTCGTATTGTGTGGTCTGGAAGAAATCTCAGTGAGAGGGGGTAGAGAGTGAGGTGATTGACCAATGTTGTGAATATTGCAGAACCTGTATAAGGTTCTGGTCCCAGCATAAACTTGTCCATTATCAGATTTAACAAATGTTAGGCCAACTACTAGCTCAGCGTATCAGCAGTGCCCGAGGAGCTGCATTTTTGGTGTTTTTTCTCTTTCCCTCCCCTCTCTGTGCTAATAGCAAATTGTGTAGTGATGGAAACTCTTGGCTGTTAGCTTAATGATGCATGAGTAACACAACTCTGTAGTGAGGATTTGAGTTCTCAAGATGACTTAAAGTCTGTTGTTCTGCATGATTTGAATTATGTGCAGATATGTTTTTGGTGTGCTTTTTCCCCCTCTTATTTGCTCACCTTAAAGGCAACTTAGACAATTCTGGAGAACTACTGTTCTCACAGCTAAACAAGCCCCCTCCCCCCACCAATGTTTGTGCTCATTCTTGAACTTAATAGGTTGTAGCCTGTTAGTTGCTAAGGTTTAAGTTGGCTGTAGGTTTTTATTCCTTTTGAATTACCACAGAAACTCGCTTGTAACTTGAGCTGTTTAATTGTGTAGCGGTTTCTGTATGCATTTATTTTCATGCAGTTAGCTCCCGAATTTGGGGTCGGTTCCTCCTCAAGTAATGTATCACTAACAGTACAAATAAGTCAATACTACCAACCTATGGAGGAGGAATAGAGCAATATGTTCATATCTTATGTTTTTCTAAGTCTGGAGGTCTCGCCACTGTATGAACAGCTCTAGATGCTGTTTCTATGTCATGTCTGAGAGGAAAAGGAAGCCTGAGCCAGTTTGAACTGACTCTTAGTTTATTTCCCTATTTGCTGAGCCAGGGCTGTGTAGAAACAGAACTTTTTCCAGTGCCCAAACAGACCAAAGGGGCCATCATGATTCAGCAGATGGTCCAGAGAGCAGGGTTCACTGGTTAGGCTAATGTGTGTAATAACAAAGCGTTTCACCCATTTTAATTATACAGGAAAATATGACAATTCATTATCAAATCAAATTTATTTATATAGCGCTTTTCACAACTGATGTTGTCACAAAGCAGCTTCACAGAATTCCAGTAAGACAAAGATTTGACATGAAATGTAAAAACAAATGTAAAACCCTCAAGTGAGCAAGCCAGGGGCGACAGTGGCAAGGAAAAACTCCCCCAGCTGAGGAAGAAACCTTGGGAGGAACCACAAGCTTCATTAGAGCTTTACATAGGGCCAGCTTGTTCACTCCCCTACCAGAAATCACAAAATGGCTAGCTTGTCTCAGGGGTCGTCAGGTAGGCACATGTCGTCGTCGTCGTCTTTTTTTTTTTTTTTTTTTTTTTTTTTTTTTGCTGAATTAAGCACATGACAGTTCTGGAAGGCTCAACTGTGAGATATGGCAGCCTAGGCCCACCCACATTGAACCTTGCTTTACAGACCTATCCTGCTCTTCTATGTAGTTTCACATCTGCCTCCATTGTGACTAAAGGTCAATATATGCTTCTGCATCTAATCTACACAATAGGCAACATGTAAATGTGAATATGCAAACCCTATGCTGTACTCTACATCGTAACCTGGTGCGCACCTTCACAGAAATGTAACTAATGTAATATAATGTAACATCGACATAGACCACTATTACTGTGATTGGTCCGTAGTTGGATAAATATGGATCAACTTGAACCGAGGGTGTTCAAACCACACTTCATGTCTGCAGGCAGCAGAGAAATGCGAGATTTCCTCAGACTATGGTTTGGAAGACATGGAATACATAAAAATATGGAAGATTGAGGGGGAAACAAAAAACACACCTCAATGCTAGGGGTGGGGTCAAAAGCAGAATAATAAAAAAAAAATGCTGGCTTTGTATTTGTTTCTTTCCAGGCACAGCATGTAAACTATATGTTCCAAATAACACCCTAATTCCTACATGGTGCACTTCATAGTTTATAAAACTATTACTACAACACAACATTGTGTACTACATAGGGTTTGGCAGTGTAATTGCAGGGAGATGCAGACACACCAAACCATAAGTATAAACACTCACAACAGCGTGGACTCTGTTGATTCAACACAGAAGCTTAAATTGGCCTTTAGGCTGTACCTATCCCCACTGGCACCATTAATGCAGGCTCACTAATGCTACTTTACACACTAATATCTGCTCAACACTAACCCTTAAAACCTGAAGTTCAAAATTCAGTTCATTCTCTGTGAAAGTTTGTCTGCCATCTGTTGGTTTTGTATTTTTTGGAGTTGCCTCACCCCTTTTTTCCCAAAATACCTATATGTTCTATTACTGTAGTGGTAATATGACAGAGTGAACCTATTCTGACCATTAGATATGTAGGTGGAAAAAAGTAAAATACACACAACCTACAGCTTTTAAAGCTTCCGTTGCTTTCCATATTTTAACTGGCTTGAGCTTGCACCTAATTCATCTGTCTTTCTTGCTTTCTTATGGTCTTCCTCTCTGTTTCTTCTCTCTGTGACAGGCTGTCAGCAGTGTGAGTACTGAGGGTAGCAGTGGGAAGATATGGTTATGGTAATTGCAAATGGTGGTGTATTGTTGTGGCCCCTCAGGGTTGCAGCATTTCCTCTTAACTGCTTGGCAACAGATGGCCATTTTAGAAGATGGCCACCAAGGAGATTGTGCTAGCAGTGGTCAAGACCAGTCATGTATTCTGTAGGCTGCATGTTTATTGTATTAGTGAGTTTACTGGGGATGTTAAATTTTTTTTTTAAATTTTTTGTTAATGAATTTAATGGACACAGAAATTAAAGTGAGCTTTTCTCTGATAGGTAGTGGTTAAGGTTGTCACCTATGATCTTGGCCTTTTTTTTTTTTTTTTTTTTTTTTCTTCCCCCATATGTTATATGGTGCAACTGGAGCTAATTTTGGTTGTCACTGTCCATGCCACTTCTCATCAAAATACATTTAGATCATACGAAAAATAGGTGCTGAATAATGCTTTTAAGATCACATGCTGCTTTAAATAATTTTCATTGAATATCCTGTTACACACCCCATTTGCAAACATAATTTAGAACAGTTTGGCATGTTTCCACAAACATAACTTGCTTCCTGAACCAGAAAAGTTAATTCCCAGCTGGAACCAAAGAATAGTTATTTGTGCTGAAATCTTGTGATGGTGTTTGTGGACGTGTCAAGCTAAAGAAGTTCCAGAAAAAGTACAGAGCCTCAAAGTATTATCGTGCAGTGGACCTGGATGAAGTCATTTACCATGTGTAATATAAATGAATAAAAGGAAATAAAAGCAGGGAAAGGTTCCTGCGTTTTTCTGGAGCTGCATTCAGCATGGCACATATGACTGTTGCAATAACCGCAATGCGGTAATATCACACTATTGACCAGACAACCGCAGGAAATGGCTAGCAACCCGTTTCCCTTTTTTGCATGGTCTGTATTGGTTTACAAGTTAGTGAGTTTAAATGTATAAAATATGTGTTTAAAAAATTATGAAAAATGGTTATTTTTCTCATCTGTTGGCATCTGAACTTCTGTGGCTGAACGGCTAAGTGCCAGTCTTTGTTTTATAAAATGAACACAATGGCAGCAAAATTTATGCGAAATCTGTTCCAGAAAGTCGCTGTGAAATGGGGGAAATGTGAATTTCAGATCTCATCTGGCTACCTATCAGCCACTTATCAAAGCCAAGCTGCCTCCACCAGCACCAGGACATGGAACAGCCTCAAAAGGAACGGTTGAGGCCTGTTCCGGGTGACAGTTCGAAGTGTAGCACTAGAATCTAATACTAGTAATTTGGGGTGGTAATAATGCATATCCCAGTGTTGAGCCCAGTTAAAGCACTGCACATGAAAATCCTTTCACCGCGACTCCCCTAATGACAGTGTCCACTGACACAGAACTGTAACTTTGCAATATTAACACGTGTATCATTCGGGGCAGAATCAAGTGATTACATGTGCAGTAGTGTGGATTTAAGGGGACAGTACATGGACATATAGCGGGGGGAATTATTAACAGAATTAGCAAAAAAAAAAAGGAAGTTTTAAATGATATTGATTTAATTGATATAGGCAAGATTGTCTTATCAATTAAATCATTGATAAATTGCTCAGCTCTATGTGAAAGTGTCCATGGCGGTCTAGTGGCTAGGATTTGGTGCACTGACTGCTGTGGCCTGGGTTCAGTTCCTGATCAGGGAAGCCTGCTCTTTCTTGCTGATCAGATCAACCAACCAAGAGGGTCTGACTGTGCTGTGTGGATTAAAGGGATGTAAATAATATGGAGTTTTGTATTTAATTACAAAGCATATTTGTAAGTCAGTCTCGATAAGAGCATCTCATAAATGCTGTAAATTTAAATGTCAACAAATATATAGTAACCCTCCAATGCCCACTACTGTACATATTGTAAGATAAAGTATGTCAATGCGATAGTAGTCTTATTGCACTTTTTAAATAACTGTACTTGCAATTCATTGGCTCGTACCCATACTCTGCACACTTTCAAAGTTGTATCTTATCTAATCTTGTAGTTTTCTAGTTCATAATTTGTGCTGCATTGACATACCTTGGAAATTCATGCATGACCCAGAACAGCAGACATGAACAAAACACATTTTAAATCTGTCCTATAAAAACACAGTAGTGCTTGTACGATGATGGGGCCATTAACAGTGACTCTACTGCCATAAATAACCCTTGTGAAGCCATGTAAGTGCTGAGAGGCTCGATCTCTTGTGGAACTGTATGGATTGTATGCTGCCTGTGAAGGATGGGGAACAGAACAGGACAGCACATTAAAGCTGGTGACCTTGACTTCTTTTAACTGCAAATTTTGAAGTTGCCCTGTGTTTCATGGTTGTGCACTTAATTGTTTTACACTGAACAGAAAGTATCTTAAGAAAAGAGTGTATTGCAAGTCACATTACGCCTTATACAAATGAGAAGCAAATTTATTTGGGTAAGGGCCAGTCAGATTGCTAAAATATGAAAATCTCATAGTCAAGGTACACCCAAAAATCTGTGCTGGGGATGTTCAACATTGGAATGTCCTTCATATGAAAAATATATTTTGATTGAAATAGATTTATCACAAAAACACATTGAAAAAAAACATATCCACTAGCTTCAGATATTGTTAGTTATTGTCTGTAACCACTTATCTGGTTCAGGGTGGTGGAGGGCCCTGAGCCTCCCCAGAAGTCTTGCTTTTAATAGTTTAACCCCAAAGCTAAAAGGCTCATGTTGCTAACGAACACTAAATAGCACAGATCACCCAAACCTATATGTAAACGCATGGTTAAACCCTTCAGACTCAAACCAAATCAGGTCTTTTTAATGTGGTTTAAATTGTTTATAATGTGAGGATACACTATCCACATATAATTATAAAAATGATTAAAACTTTTAGAAGTCTAATACCATACATAAAAGCACTGATAATTCCTACCTTCCTGAAGGTTACAGATTTACTGCAGATTCTGCAGTGTTGAGCCCGGAATAGCAAAGACAGGTTCTTCCTATAGTCAGAGAAACACCACAGTGATTTTGACACTGTAATTTTAAAGTACAAATTCTACCTAGGAGAACTTAGAAGTGTATGATATTTTAATGATGACCTGAAGACTTTCAGCTGCTTGAGGAAAAGTTTTATTTAAAAAAAAAAAAAAAAAAAAAGATTTATTGCGATTATTGGTGCCTTTTGGCAATGTTAGATTTTAAAACTCCAGTTTTAAAAGAAATAATCAAAATTGGGACTCCAAACCTATCTGGGCTGATCAGTTTATATTACATTTTTGTTGTACTACTCTTTATTGATGAAATTGTTATCACCTATGTTTAATCAGGCCATAGAACTCTGCTGTTGTGTCTTTAGGATACCACCACAGAGACCGTTTTCAGATTTGTGCTATTGGATAAGCATTTGTAGGAGAAACTAACGTCTGGACCTTGTGAAGAGTCACAGTTGAAGGAAAGCCTATATAAAGAGACTGTCTTTTGAAAGCAGAAAAGTAGGACAGTGTTTATAAGACATCAGAGTGGAGCTCTCTGGACGGACCATTTATCATGTGGTGTGTCAACCCAGTGAAATGCCATTTTTATATTTATTTTTTTTCCAGCAACACAGTGTTCTGAAAAAAAAAAATATGATCAGGTGCACAGGAAGGGGGGAAAATGCCTTTGGGAACATTGTTTTTAATATGGGCCACAGGCCAGACATTTTATTTGGGCGAGCGGTGAACGGCTACACTACATTAGGCTAACAGCCTATATTCTGTGGAGCCAAGGGATTCAGCAAAGTGAGCGTGGACTGTAAAGGCTGCTTAAGGGCAAGTGCATGAGCTTGAGAGAACATGAAGTAACTAGAGGTATACAATTGCTCTCCAGTGGGTTTCCTTGTGTCCATTGCACCTTAGATATGTTTCGTGAAATGAGAATGACAAGCTATGTAATTACAAGCTCTATTGTTCCCCTGTGCTTTTAGGTTGGCTAAATTGTCTGTATTCTCTTCTACACAGGCCTGTTATCATTGTTCTGCTGCCATATATAATGGTGCTTTTCCATTGCATGGTTTCCACACTACTCGACTCGGCTCTACTCTGGTTTTTTTTTTCTCTATTTTTAAAAATTAGGCAAATTTTGTACATGCTACCTGGAACCAGGGATTTATTTATTATTATTATACCCACAATATATTTTTTCAAGAGTGTCTCGTTGCTGTAGGGAATCCGCAGGGTGTGTGTATGTTATGTTAATGCACCACCAAGCCCTGGAAATGCACTCTATAATCTCAAACCATCAGTGACCAAAATACACACCATATACAAGCCATATACCTGTGAGCACAAGGTCGAATGAAGAATTTTGTCTGTTTACAGCTTTCTTCCTCTCTCCTTTAACCCAAACTCAGTGCAAATTTTTTTTTATTTTTTTTTATCCCCCACCCGTTTTCAGACCGTCAGCAGTCATTGAGCTCCCACAGCGCAACCCCCCCCCTTTCCTGTGGCTCTCTTAAACGCACATAAACGTTTTAGTGTTTTAAAGACACAGCTTTTTAGCCTTTAGATACACAGAACAGAAATTTGACCCACTACACGTCATAAATACCGCCCTCATTTTGAGATACCATCCACATTTTTAAATACTGCGGTATACGGAATTATCGTTATACCGCCCACCCCTAGTGTTGTGTGGTTGTAAGTAATCTAAATGTTAAAGGAACACTACATAATGTATTTACCTTACAGTTATAGTTTCAAAATCAATGTGATCATTGTGGGAATAAGGCCTCTGCCATAGCTACGCTGGGTTCAGCCCTGCAGAAACTGCACAGTGTAACTTTTGGAGGAGGGTAGGAAACCAACCTCCCTCCCTCCTATTCCACATTGATTTCAGTACAGACCTGTAAAAATGAAATACACTAGGGGGAGCCCCAGGAGCAAAAAACACAAATCTTACCTAGCATTCTTTTTAACAGCTGTAACGGTAGCAAAACCGTAAATGTACCATGGAAAAGATACCATGCAGTGGTAAAGTGCCATAAAATGCACCACCTCATATTTTAGACCGGGGGCCTCTAGCCAGGCACTGTTCTCCAAGCCAGAATAAATATCCCAAAGATTAACTCTTTACACTATTTAAGCAGCGTGCTCAGTGCTTGCAACTGACACAAAAGAGCTATGTTTGCCTTAAAGGGGAGGTTTATGACTGTGGGGAAATGCTGTTCTGATTGTTTTATTTACATTCAGAAGCACTGCAAATTTTAAATGGTATGTGAAATGGTATGTTTGAGGGGGGGGAAATGACAGTTGTTTGTACAGTACTGTGCAGAAGACTTGGGCAACTAAGATAAATATACATTTAAACTAATGCCTTCTCAGTAAGCGTGGTGCTTGTATAAATTTATATATAATCACAGTAAATACAAAAAAAATAATGTAAAGAAATATAATTTTTTTTTTCTATAAAGTAGTAGGTGTGAGTCAGTTTGAAGAACAATATTTTCTTC
Source organism: Hoplias malabaricus (assembly GCF_029633855.1). Classification (NCBI taxonomy): domain Eukaryota; kingdom Metazoa; phylum Chordata; class Actinopteri; order Characiformes; family Erythrinidae; genus Hoplias; species Hoplias malabaricus. The sequence goes on from NC_089807.1 coordinate 23,185,959, forward strand.
AGGAAAAAGTTAAACCAACACATTCACACACAGATAACCACACTTACTGGAATAATGCTATTTGGTTTTATTTTAATGTTTGGTGTTTGTTTGTTTTTTCACAAATATACACTTACTGATCAGATAAATATATTTTTAATCTCATAATCTCTGGTGCCGTTTTGCACAGTACTGTATGTGGCTAGAATTTAACTTGTAAGTCAAAGAATCTCATTTGTAAATCGAGTTGTTTAGATTTGTAGCCCTTTCGGTAATGCAGTTAGCAGTCACAACATTAGGTAATCCAAAACAGTAAAAATAAGTCAATATTACCCACCTATGGAGAAGGAATACAGCAATATCCTCATCTTAGTTTGTGTGAAATTTAAATTTCATAATAGGGAATAGTTTTTGCACAGATGTGTACTGCCAAGAAGTGACAGGACATGCTTGAACATACACTCCTGGAATATATCCTTAGTGGACATCTTTACATGCAGATTTTGGTTTAGTATTAGACATAGCCTTTTGACAAAACGTGCATTACTAAAATGTTTTGAGAGTCCTACTTTGGATTCTATGCCCATAATGAATGATGTCCCAATCAATTATTTTGCCCCTGTTTACTGCTTAACTTTTTATAACAAAGTAAACAAATAGTTTCTTCACAAACGGCTCATATAAAGAATTTCATATTATGTATAAAGAATTACTTTGGGCGGCACGGTGGCGCAGCAGGTAGTGTCGCAGTCACACAGCTCCATGGGCCTGGAGGTTGTGGGTTCGATTCCCACTCCGGGTGACTGTCTGTGAGGAGTTGGTGTGTTCTCCCCGTGTCTGCGTGGGTTTCCTCCGGGTGCTCCGGTTTCCTCCCACAGTCAAAAAAAACAGGTTGGTAGGTGGATTGGCGACTCAAAAGTGTCCGTAGGTGTGAATGTGTCTGTGTTGCCCTGTGAAGGACTGGCGCCCCCTCCAGAATGTATTCCAGCCTTGCGCCCAATGACTACAGGTAGGCTCTGGACCCACCGTGACCCTGAACTGGATAAGTGGTTACAGATGAATGAATGAAGAATTACTTTGATTCTAAAAGTCAGGTAACTTAATTTTCATCACAGATGTGTTGAGGGAGAAATGAAATGTAGATTCTTAAAGACACAGTACTAAAATTAGTTATATCTTTTTCAGCACCAACCTGTTTCTCAGTGCAGCCACAAAACAGACCACTGGAGGTGGGACTGCGACTCCAATGGCAGCGACACTAAATTATGGATAGCTAACTCTGGCTGCTGATTGGCTAAATAAAAGTGACCACCAATGAGAAGTGCATTCTCTGTTTAGGAACCGTGGAGTATCTGCCCCTCCCTCCAGCGGAGGGAGAGCAGTGTCTCAAACAAATCATGGTCTTAACAGTCTTGCCTCAAACAGCTGGCAACTCTGATAACCTCCCCTCATGTTCCAGCAAAGTCCATTTTTACAATCACAACAGCATTTGCAAAGTGTGCTACAGGAGGAGGAGGGAGTGTGAGCTTGCCGCCTAGAGGAAACGGAGGATTGGACTTAAGAGCAAGCCCAATAAAGGCGATACAGATCAGTAATTTTTTCCATTGTTTTTCATTTGTGTGGCTTGGTGGTTAGTACGTTTGCCTCCCAGCGCTGGGATCTTGGGTTCAAGTCCCTTCTGGGTGGAGTTTCCATGTTCTCCCCGTATCTGTGTGGGTTTCCTCCAGGGTCTGGTTTCTTCCCACAGTCCAAAAACATGGAGGTTAGATTAACTGGCTTCTGTAATAACTGTCTTGGTGTATGTGAATGAGTGTGTGTGGGAGTGAATGTGTGTATACCCATATATGGTTTTGCGCTCTATCCAGGGTGAATTCCTATTGGCCAGTGCAGTCCTCCAAGTGGACGGTTGTTCTTAGTAGGGTGTGTGTGTGTGTGTGTGTGTGATGGTATTCTAAGCAGTGTCGTTACATTCACCTCATTATCAACAGCTGGTCACAAAGTGTGTGAAACTACTCTATTAACATCCCAGCAATAGTCCCTGTATGCTTCAAAGGCATCAGCTGATATAGACTGTGGTCTTGTTTGCACAGGAAGTTATTTACTCATACTGGCCAAAGTATCATGCTGCTGCTAATTTGATTATCAGTAGGTTCTTCAGTGCAAACCATGGCTTCGTCTGTGGGCATGTCAAGGTTCAGTAACTTAAAGCCTCAAGTACAATGGTATTGCCCAGTTCAGCTGGACAGGGTCATTTACAAAGTTTTATATAAAAAAAATAATAAATAAAACAGGAACACACCCCGTTTGTGTGTTCCTGGGGCTGTGTTTGGCTCTGCGTTAGTTACGTTACTCTGCTGTTCACAAGCTCAGCCGGACGGTTCAGAACTTGGCAACATTTTCACATGTATTATATCACAGAGAGGAGTACTGCTAAATTTGAGTGTATCTTTGCCTGAAATATTGTAAAGGGAAGTGGTGGGGACTCTTTGTGGCGTTAGTGTTTTTAGTAAAACTCCATATAGCTGCACACAGCCACCTTAAAATTCATGTGCTATACTCTAAGCAGTTACGTTGAATAAATAAGTAATTGTAATTCTTAAAATCAACTATATGTTCATGGTCTTCTTTGTTGTTTGGTGGTAGATCTAGTATTTATTTTTAAATAAAATTAACAAGAAAAACACTGATGCCAGTGTTAAATATGATGAACAAAACTGTGCTCCTTTTTTGCATTTCTTAGTCCTGCCCTCCATATTTTCTGTACAACATAATCACATAATAAAAACCAAATGTAAACAAAGACATTGATATGAAGCACCAAAGTGTATCTAGACATTCCAATGACAAGGGTATGTATTTTGGGCTTTCCTGTTTTTGAAACGCCAGAAACACGTTGACAATATATGGCCAATGGTGGTCCGGCAAATCTAGGCTTGCCTAGTTGTCTTTTTTCCTTTTTTTGGCCTAGAAGTGTCAATAATGCAATTATCACCCAGTCTAGAATTACATCCTTCACCTCAAGGTTATAACAACTGCCTTTGAGGTTTGATGGAGACCAGAATCTGGAAATCTTTATAAAGACTCCAGTACTAGGTCAAAACTGAATTGAAGGTCAGGAGAGGGTAACTGTAAGGCAGTGTGCGCTCTAGTGGCACTAAAGATTGGACTGTTCTGAATTTAAACTTTTATAGTTTACATGGATATACAAATAAAATATTTAATTGTAATTCAAAATTCTAACATTTTCTTGCTCCTTTTTCATTTTATGGTAGTATTATAATTGACAATTTTTATTCTAAGCATCAGAAAAACCCTAAATAGTAACTACTTTTAAAATGGGAAGGGACAAGAATTTGCAATCATGAACTTTGCATATTACTACTTCATTTTTAATGGGTTTTTGTTTGTTGTTGTTGATGTGTGTTTTTAAATTGATATCGTACCTTACTCAGAAACACTTTAAAGTAATCTGTTTGGGACAGAGATACTAATCAACTGCAACATCTTACTTTTTAATACAACACATGTCCTCTCAGTCTTTAACCAGGCCATGATGCCAAAGGATTATTTTAAGACCTACCGAAAAACACTGCTCTGGGTGAAGAGGGACAAAAACAAGCCAGCCAGAGCGTGAAGGCATAAAATGAGTTCATTGACATAATTAGTCTGCCACCTCCATTCTCGACCTTGGAGGTTAACCACCCATAATAGCTTCTGATGCCTTCGTATTATTGACTGAGCCCCCCCACAACACACACACACCTTGAATATTGTGTAAAGGCCAGAGGTCATTGGAAGTAGGGGTAGATAATATATAGACACTGCGATTAGGCATGCTACAGTAAGTTTTCCTAAGTGTTTCATCTATATCTGACCAATTTATCCATTGCAAGGTTTTGTGTAGATGGCAAGATTCAAACTTTTAATCTGACAATACTGGCAGTCTGTGTGCATATTTTGCATATTGTATATATATTTTGCATATATAATTGGGTGTAGCAGTGTACACCATCAACCATAACACTATGACCACCTTCTTGTTTATGTACTCACTGTCCATTATCTCAGCTCCATTGGCCCTCCGGGAGGACTTTAGTTTTTAATTGTAGAACAACATAGTGCAGCTGTTGTTCTGCATGCCTTGTTCTTCAATGGTCAGGAATCCCACAGGGTAGGTGGAGCATTCTCAGTGCATTCTCATAATGTTGTGGTTGATCAGTGTATGTTGCAATAAAAATGCTTTGCAACTCATTCTCATGGTCATTGGCTCTTGCTCTTTCTCTTTTTATGAGCTTTAGATGGTTCACCACAATACAAACTCCCACCTAAACATTTGTGTTCATTCAGAAGCCCTGCATCTTTTAAGGTAGAACTGTGTTTGAGAGGGGGAAAAAAGACTATTATTTGTATGTGGCTGAGGATCAAATTATCTGTAAGTTCTTATTCACTATTTGAATAAACAGAAGCTCATTTGTATCTTGAGCTCTTTCATGCAGTTAGCAGTCTCCTGAATTTTGATATCAGTTCCTCCTTAAGGGACATAGTTCATGATTGTATTCACGATTCAAAATGCTTCCTTACCATCTCTCCAGTCTGTTTGCATGGTCGAAACCTGTCCAATGAGTTTACGAAGCCCCAGTATCTGTAAATGAGTGAAAAAACAACCTGTCTGGGTCAACTGAGAGAACTCCAAATGTTGAAAAGCATGAACCAAGAGAAGGATATTGCTCATGACTGCCCCATAGATGGGTAGTCAAGGCAAGTTTATTTATAGAGCACCTTTCATACACAGTGGCAATCAAATGCTTTACATAACAGTACAGAAAGATACAGTAGAAGAATTAACAATTACAATTAAACTCAATTATAATTAAAAAACTATTTAGCTATTAAAATGGGAATTAAACCTAATTAAAATATAATGGGCAAACAGGCAGTGTAATATAGACTTATTTTTGCTGTTTTGGCTCACTTAAGGTCTAAATGTCTCCAAACAGCTAACTGCATTACCAAAGGTGTTACAAAGGCGTTTCTGTTGTAATTCAAACAGTGAATAATAACTCGCACAACTTCATCCACAACATACAAACAGTCATTTTTTTCCCCATCAAACAACCCGTTCCACATTAAAAGACCCTTAGCTTCGAAATGAATAATTATTAATTGTTATTACTGTGGGTCTTCTGTTGTGCATTCTGTATAGTACTGCAATACACTGTAAAAAATGTGACCCATTAGTTACCTAAAAGTTGGAAAATTAGAATCTACTCATTAATATTACGTGTCACTTTGTTGCCATAATTTTTTTTTAAGTAACATTCATTGAATAATTTAACTAAATTTAAGCAAGAAAATTATGTAAATGTTAATAAAATGCACAGTTAAAATGTGTTGGATTTAGTAATAACATGCCTAAATATGAATTAATATAGCTCAAAAATATTGAGTAAGTACAAATTAATTTCACAAGGAAAGGACTATTTATCTGAGTAAACTTAGTAAATATAAATCAATACTTGCAAGATATTTAGTAAATATTAATTAAATATCTGGAAAAAATTGAGTAGCATGTACTAGGTTTCTGGAGAAAGCTTGTTTCTATTTACTAATTATAGTTACTTTACATCTATTCAATAATATCACGTGTCACTTTCTTGCCATAATTTTTTTATTTTAAATCTACTTAATTTGTCCTTTTTGTGCCATGTTCGAGTCAACAGATCAATATGAATACAAATAATACCAGATAAAACATCTATTCATCTCTTGCAACATTTATTCATACAAAAATTGCTACAACTACAACAAGGATCACAGGCAGAATATTTTTGGGGATGTGATGGAAGGTCAAAACTTGTTGGTGCACTTAAATCGCAACAATGTTTTGAGACTGCACTCATCTTATACCAGGTCAATTTAATTAGAATTCAGCATGCACCTGCAAATAGATGAATATTAGTTTTAACTTCATAAGCAAGTGTAATGTTTTAGTGTTGGTCTTTTCTATTCATCTGTTTGCAGGTGCACCCTGAGTCCTAATTAGATTGACTGGGTATAATTGTAAACAAAATATGATATCTTGTATTTGAAATACATTATGTACATAAAATATAAACAGACATAACCTTGCTGTACAGTCAAATAATTTAAACCAGACTGTAGACAGTGAGCAGACACAGGTCATACACTTTTATAGAAATGATTGGAATTTATATTGTTTATAGTAGTGCCCTCAAGTCACACTCGAATTTGGTTTTACGATTCACAGTAAAAAGTAAACTGGGAGCCATATCAGCTACAGCCTGTTTTCGAACACTACTACAAAATGTCCGAAAAACGAATTAGTGCAGTTAAACAGTGACTATAACATCGTTTCTGACACAATAATAACACCAGTAGTAGTGATCTGAATGGTCCACTTTAACAGAAACCATCAGGTATATGGCGCGAAAAGAGAAAATGCTATTGGGAAATAGATTTTTTTAACTTAGCAGGAAACCAAAGAGATTTAAAAAAAATGTAGCTAGGTGTTCTTACACAATATTATGAAAACATGCATTCGGATATATTGAGTATGGAATGCTAACATATGTTAAATGTTTAGTAAACAGAGGAATCATTGCTTCTGACTTCGTGGTGTGCACTGTCTCTAATTTGCTAAACTCTGCATTCAAACGCAACTCGTTTGAAAAACGTATTAAGTGAGAGTGAGCTAGTGCTGCAATGACCTTTTAAAAGTATACTCTTAAGGAGACTGAGCGTCCTGTCAAGGCTTCTTTATACAGTCAGCAGGCACATGAAACGACATGCAAACTACAGAAAGCACAACATCAACTTCTTAAAACCGTAATTCAGTATTGTTATCACAAAAACACTGTTTTTTAATAGAACGTTGTTCCACACCTCTGCTAACTCTCCAGTCTGTGCTCGGAACCGGTCTTTACGAAGCACCAGTGTTTGTAAATAAACCGCCTCAGTTGTCGCTACCTGCTAGGTCTCTCTCTCCCTGCTCATAGCAGAGGCATCCGGTGTTTTTTTAGACAGTGAAAAGAACTCCAAACGTTGAAAACAACGAACAGAAATGAGGATTACTCTATTCCTGCTCTATGGTTTTGCTGTTTCGGATCACTTAATGTGGAAATGCCTCCAAACTCTGGAGACGGCTAACTGCATTAGCAACAGTGCTACAAAACTAAACACCTCGAGTTACAAATGAGTGTCTCTGGTAATTCAATCAGTTAATTAAAAACTTACAGACAAGTTAAACTTCATCCATATACAAACAACTGTCTTTTTTCCGCCTCAAACACACGGATCCACCTTAAAAAATCCGGAGCTTAGAACTGCGTGTCCTCACACTTTTATTAGTGATTTCAACTGAACCAGCGGCTCTCCGCCAGTTCCTCGCCAGTTTTATCAGTGATTTCTGGCCAGTTTTATTAATTACGTCAACTTCACCACATCTCTTTTCTCGTCAGTGCTACGCAAACTATCTCTGTTAACAACTCTGTAATAAATTCATTTTAAATATCTATAAAGCAATAATACGAGTTATTGATAAAAAAAAAATCGGCGGAGCCTGTAGCCTGAAAATATGTCACAGCCTCAGCATTCATCTGGAGAAATTGTATTCATAGATATTTATTAAATATTTTTATTATTAATAATTATTGTTAAATACTCTATAAAAGATATCTTGATCTACTTACTATGATAAATGTATTCCTGCCAGCGCACTTGTAAGTTATACATTTCTAATGTTTAATATTAGTTTTAATCTAAAATTCGTGTACTGTTTTAACCTTGTAACAATATTAAGTTCTTTAGTTGAAAACTGCTCGGCCACCAAACTTTGGTGCAGTGGAAACAATATTAAAAGCCTCTTTTTTTATGGTAAGCTCCGGTTATGAAGGTGATGGGAGATGTAATATATAATTATAAAAATACATTGTAAAAAAAACAGAATTGGCATAAAATATTTTATTATAGTTCTCAAGGAGTTTTCTCAATTGTTTAAAAAAAAGGAGAGGGGGGGGGGGGTGTTGTACAAAGTTACTCCAAGTATCCTTTCGTTACAAAGGCCATTTTTGATTGGAACCTGTGGAAACCCTCAGTCTTTTTTAGGATTGCGATGGTTACCTTTAAATGGAACAAAAAGTATATGGAATCAGATTTGTGCCAAAAAGAATCGCAAAAAAAATTAATCTCAAACGTAAAACTTATAATTTTCAAACAAAATATCTAGCTTTGACCTTTGTGCTCCATGGTTTTAGTGCGTGAGTTTTGTGTGCCTGATCCCTGAGAGGCAGTATTAACATGGAAAGCCATCGGCATCTTACGTTCGCGTGACGCTGGCACATGCCAGTGACATCGGCACCTTACGTACGGGTGACAGTGGCATCTGTTTTTTTTTTTTTTTTAGTGACAGTGGCATATGCCTCTGTTTTGCGCAAATGCCGATGACATTGACATCCGTTTTATGACACTGGCATATACTCCACTTCATTGTTGAACATCTGCCAGTAAGTTTAGCTAGCATTTGGATGTTTAAACTAGCTATATATTTAACTACTCAGTAAACAAGGAACGTCCCTGGACGTTCAAAATAGGTTTAAAAGTAGTCTGTCCGTCAAACACATATTTTAAACGTCAATGGACGTCCAAAATCCATCTTAATAAGTTAGTTAAGTGGTGACCAATCGATAACGTCAGTGGACGTCCAAAACGCGTTTTATACAAGTAATTTATTTCGGGACCAATTAATAACGTCAACGGACGTCCAAAATATGTCTGATACTCGTTTTTTCAATGTCTGTGCTTGGTCGTGTTTTCAACGTTCACTTTCAACCTTAAATATATAGCTAGTTTAAACATCCAAATGCTAGCTAAACTTAGTCTACTGGCAGATGTTCAACAATGAAGTGGAGTATATGTCAGTGTCATAAAACGGATGTCAATGTCATCGGCATTTGCGCAAAACAGAGGCATAGGCCACTGTCAAAAAAAAAAAAAATTGATGCCATTGGCACATGACACTGTCACAAAAAAAAATCGATGCCATTGGCACATGCCACTGTCACCAAAAAAAAAATCGATGCCATTGGCACATGCCCCTGTCACCAAAAAAAAAAAAAATAGATGCCATTGGCACATGCCACTGTCACCAAAAAAAAAAAAATAGATGCCACTGTCACCAAAAAAAAAAAAATAGATGCCACTGTCACCCGTACGTAAGGTGCCGATGTTACTGGCATGTGCCAGTGTCACGCGAACGTAAGATGCCGATGCCTTTCCATGTTAATACCGCTACTGGAGAGACGTTGTTCACGACTCTGTGCAGGAAGCGTGTGTATTCGGCTTTGGGATTACGCGTTTGCAGAATATAACGCATTTACGCGCTGAATAGCTCTGATATAATTTCCTCTTTCATAATATTTAAACAGATAGTTCTTTTGCTTGAAATGTATAGTGTTAGAACATTTTGACTTCTTGTTTATAAATATTAGTATTAATAATCATTGTTATTATTAATAATTCGTTATGGTTAATAATGATTAATGATTTATTAATTATTCACATTTCCTCTCAAAATCAAAAAAATGACAGTGGAATTTGCTGAAGTTTGATACAACTTTATTAAATTTGTAGTCATTAAAGGAGCAGGAACACTCTTGTCTGTGATGTTTCTCTTTTCTCTGAGACCTCCTGTAACAAAATGCACATAAGGCATTTGTTAAAAACAGATTAACTGTGATCTTCAAAATAAAATTTGAGCATTTAAACCGTCTAACAGTGATTACGGGAAAGGGAAGACCCTCTGTTAGTACACGATAGGTTTCTGAACAGAAAATCGAGCACTCATAAATAATATTTTACAAATAAACGCTCATTTATTCTGTTTCACCCGGAGTAAACAGACATCGGTGTGTATTTACCTCAGATCAGTATCTGGTAACGAGAGACAAACAGGTTTGTTTTCACAGTAACATCTTTAATGTTTTGATTTAGACAGAACATTACCTCAATATCTACATTGATTGTCGGGGTTTGCAGGTATTTAATAGTTTTTAAACAGTAAAGTACAAAGAATTCGTGTTTGTGTAAAATTACTCACAATGTTGAAGTAATGTTGAAATTGTCACTCAAAAACTCATTAGCCAATGGCAAGGCACCACTGAGAAGTCCCGCCCACGCGAGAGCTTTGTGCCAAAACTGCTCGCAAAACTCAGAGCACGCGCACAAAACTCAGAGAGCACGCGCAGAACTCAGAGCTCACTTATGGCGTTATATTTGTGCCACAATTCTGCGCGCGCGAGCAGATATTTCAAACGCGCAAGAAGGTTTCTGCACGCGCGCGGATATTTTTGAGGGAGCAAGAAGGTTACTGGTCTCCGGCCTGTATATCCTTCCCACTTGGCGGTCAAACCATCCAATCAGAAATTACCTTTTGTCAGTTGACGTTTCTGATTGGCCGAATCTGAGGTACTTTGTAATGGCTGTAAGTGTGTAGCGAGCGCGCAGGTCAGAGACCTCGCGCGCGCAGAAACCTTCTTGTTCCCCCAAAAATATCCGCGCTCGCGCAGAAACCTTTTTGCTCGTTCGAAATATCCGCGCGCGTGCGTGCAGAATTGTGGCACAACGCCATAGTCACATTGCTGAACAATAATAAAGCAATTTTTAATGTTTCTAATTTTTACAGAAATGGCAATTTCAATATAATTGTATTTGAACAGCGGAGAGCCGCTGCTTCAGTTGAGATCACCAATAAAACTGGCGAGAGATCACTAATAAAACTAGAAAGGAACTGGCGGAGAACCGCTGGCGAAATGTACGCCACTAATCGAACTGGCGAGCTCTGTCGCCATTCAACTTGCCATTTCCGCTCGCCAGTCGCCACGCAGAGATCCAACTCCTACTGGGGAAGTGTCTGTATTAAAATTAAAGACCTCCCAATGAGTAAAATCTATGACATTTTCTGGATCTTTGGTGTTGCTCATAAAATATGAATAAATTCTATTCAACATATCCCAGCTAATTTTATTTAGCCAAAATTGTGTAAATTGCAATTAATACTTTGTTCAAATTTGTTGAATTTAGCTCAATTTGATTTCTAACTACATGAAGTCTTTTTAATAAGTGCAAGTTACTATTAGTTTTTAACTAAATATTAATTGACCCCAGTCCCACTTATTACAGTGTACTGCAATTATCTTACCTTTTTGTATTTTATTATATTATTATTATTATTATGTTTATTTATTTTTTATTTTGTCAAACCTGTTTTTGGAGCTGTAAAGTGAGTTGGAGAATAATCTCATTGTTGTTCTTATCATATGGATAGGGACTTTATCAAGCTTTATAGGGAGTTTCTGGTATAAATGTAGCAATTATTGTTATCTGATAAACTTAATTGTTGTACGTTTATTAAACCAAAACTTTGATTTAATACTTGTGCAAACAGTATATCCTGCACAGGAAGGAGATTTGTGATATCCAGAGCTGACGTAATGGGATATCCAGCAATGTACAATGGCAGTCTCTTTTCTATTCAACTCATTCAGTACAAAATTGTTGACAGAGGCAAGTTTTTTTGTTTGGGAGGAGGGGTTGCAAAGATATATTCCGTATCTAGCAGTACTGTTATCTGGCTTATTTCAGTAGTCACCTCAGATTGCTTAGAATCTTTCCAAATGACCTGATGCTGCACTGAATCCAGTGCTCGGATGCAGGTGGTAAATTTTAATTAAGTTTTTGAAAAAAAAAGTATTGAAAACATCTACAGTATTCATAGATGCTTAATGTTCTTGTTCATATTGAGTGGATAAACTACTTCCTTTTACTTTTTTCCACTCATAATCTCCCAGGTATGTTTAATAAGATTACGTTCCGAGCTGTTACTTCCCATTCTCACTTGCTATAGACAATGCTGTTATCTTCATTTTTTATTTTTCTCTTGCCTTTTTAGGAGGCACTTGTTAGCTTCTTATTCATAATTTTCATATTCAAACATTTAGTTCCACCTTACATGAGTCAGTTTCAGACTTCCGTTGGTGATATTTGCAAGCTTCTTTCCCGAATTCTCTGTTCCATCTTAAACAGGAGAGTATTTAATATCACTAGTTTTTGAAACATGATGCTTAATCCATGTTTTTCTCATTTTAAATTATATTAATGAAGTCTACATCACTAATGTACACTTAACCTTTTATTTGAACAGGAAGATATTTTAGTAACTCCAAATTCACAAAGTGTGAAAAAGCTACCACTATTTACCTGCATTTAAGTCTTTACTCTTTTAAATCCATATTAAATGTTTCAGCTAGATGAGGCTGGTGTTACTTATTAAAACTCACAAACTATGGAGTTAAAACCTTTAATCTACATATAGGAGACTATGCTTATTTTATTAGCTTGCTTACCTGTTCCAAAGAAAATGAGGGTTTTAACTAAGGTTTTGTAAACCCTGGGTTGTGGCCTGTGAATGGGTTATGAGCCAAATAAACAATGGGTCACAGAAAAAATAATACTACTTAAATGACAGAATTGTAATAAGCATATAAATACAAAATACCTCTTGTGCAGGCTGTTATACTGCAACCCAGATGGTCTAGTTACCACAGCTGCTGCTGTTTCTTGTTTTTACAGGGTGTAGTGGCTAAAATCGTCCTGTTTTTCCCCCCTTTTTTTCCTTTCTCAAAGCTTCCATTTCCACCTTAAACGCAATGTCTAAGATTGTGAGGAAATGCTGTTGTCTTGTTTGTTTATATTCAGAAGCTCTGTGTATTTTAAGGTGGTATGGTATGTTTGAGAGAAAAAATGACTGTTGCTTGAAAGTGACCGACATTTAACTTGTTTGTAATCATTTTATTTATTCACTGTTTGAATTACCAAAGAAGCTCATATGTTACTCGAGATGTGTAGTTTTGTAGCACTTAAGGTCCATTATTTTAAATGGGGAAAATTGACTCGAAACGAACTTTTCCACTTACGAACCAGGTCACGGGACGAATCAAGTTCGTAGGTAGATGTTCCACTGTTTATATATATATATATATATATATATATATATTTTTTTTTTTTACTAATTTGAGAATTTTGTAAACATATATCTGTGCAAAAAGGGTGACTTTCGGGGTGTGCTGGAACACATTAATTTCTTTTCCATTATTTTAAATGGGGAAAATTGACTCGAAACGAACTTTTCCACTTACGAACCAGGTCACGGGACGAATCAAGTTCGTAGGTAGAGGTTCCACTGTTTATATATATATATATATTTTTTGTTTGTTTGAAAAAACATGCTGTGGAAAAGGACCTATTTTGATGAAAGTCGCTTTGTACAGGTGGTACTTCTGCTGGCTCTGCATTTTGATGTTAAAAATATGCAGTTGGCTCATAGCATTGGTCGCCATTGCTGTGGGCAGGTATCAAAATTTTCCTCTGCTTCATCACTGTGAAGGAGACTCCAAGGAGGCCCAGTGTTCTGAGGCATATTTGGCTCCCAAAGTAATCAATGCCAATGATGAGACTGCGTATAGCCCTGAGGCTAGCATTTCTGATTTTAGGTTCATAAAATATTCATGTCTATGCCTTTAGCTTTGTGAGTCAAAATGTCATAATCTAAAGCACAAAGAGAGCCTGGCTAAAGAATGAAGGACATATTTGTCCTCATCAGTAGCATTTGACTATAAAAAGTGTCATTTAACTACTTTTAACCATTACGTCACATTCTAAATTTCTCTCTGCATTTGATTTGTACATTCGGCACAGTATTATATCTTTAATGTTTAGTCAGCTCTTTAGTGAGATACAGGCAATATTGTTTTAAGATTTGTAGATATAGAAATTACTACTTTGTGCAGTTATTTTATACGTTTTAAAAATTACTTTAAAAAAAGCAGCACCTTTGTATGCAGACATTTGCAGGCATTAAGCTCATTGTGACACTCTTAATTTATTGTAATTCTCAGCATAACCTTACTATAACAGTTTCTTAGTCTCTCCTTCCTCCAGATTAATTTTTCATGTATGCCGTGAGTGCAGTCTGTCAGATGTTATCATCATGATTTGGCCTACATTTCCTGCTGATGTTTTTTGTCCTAAGTATTTTATGTTCAGTAGTTTAAAATGTAAACATTGCACTGGATCTACAAACACAGTGGAGTGGAGGTGACACACATGGTATTGGAATGGCAATAATTCAGTTAAGATTGGAATATCTAGGCCTCATTTTGACTTCTAAAAACCTGTTTTTATATATTACTATATATGCTCTTTCTATGAAATATTATGAAAATATATCAGTAGCTGAAAGTTTTTATAGTAATTGTTTTCTTTTTTGTGAATTCTGTTTTATAAAAACTGAAACTGGAAATATGGTGATATTTATGACTATGGTTTAAAAGTTTATGAACTAGAAGAGGCTATTAAAGCACAGTTCACATGCTCTATAAAAAAAAGGTATAGATGAATATTAGTGGAGAATCTTGGTCAGGCTTGTTGGTAGTGGGGTGACATTTATTGAGAGCATGCTAATTTCTTACATGACACATTGTAACATGCAAACAGAATGGTGACTTAATCTTACCAGGAAAGATAAGGAAAGGAGATTTTAGAAATTAATTCTCCAACAGCAGAAACCCATTTGCTTTAGTTTACAACCTACCCCAGTCTTAATGTAACATCTTTACTAGTTCTTTATTGCATATATATCATGTAATAATAATAATAATAAATAAATAATTAAGTACTATGCAAAATTTTAGGCACCAGAGCTTTATCTAGCTATTTATCTGAGCAGTAAGTGTTGATTTGCTGGAAAAAAAACAAACAAACTACGGATAACGCCTAACATATTAGAATAAAAGCAAATATCATTACTCCAGTGAGTGTGATATTCTGTGTGTGAATGTGTTGGTTTAACTTTTTCCAAATCTCTCATTTTGGAGTCCTTATTATTTGAGGCTATCATCCAATGCCTAGTTTGACCGGTTAATAAATGATGATTTAAAATAATGTGCTGTTGATTTAACAAATTCATGCAATCAAGGAGAATCTGATCAATAATTTTTCATAGCCATTGTAACTCAAATAAAAATTGTTATATTTAACGCACAACGTGAGTACACAGACTGTTATTACAAACCAGATTCCAAAAAAGGGTTGGGACACTAAACAAATTGTGAATAAA
This sequence comes from Hoplias malabaricus, assembly GCF_029633855.1. NCBI lineage: Eukaryota > Metazoa > Chordata > Actinopteri > Characiformes > Erythrinidae > Hoplias > Hoplias malabaricus. The sequence continues at coordinate 23,201,128 of NC_089807.1, forward strand.
ACCTGAATGCAATGATGTGGAGATGGCAAATGTCAATATTTTATTCGTAATAGAACATAGATGAAAGATCAAAAGTATAATCTGAGGAAATGTAACATTTTACATGTTGATTCAAAATTTCAGTGTCAACAAATCCCAAAAAAGTTGGGACAAATAGCAATAAGTGGCTGGAAAAAGGAAATTGAGCATATAACGAACAGCTGGAAGACCAATTAACACTAATTAGGTCAATTGACAACATGATTGGGTATAAAAAGAGCTTCTCAGTGTCAGTGTCTCTCTGAAGCCAAGATGTTAAGAGGATCACCAATTCCACCATTGTTGCGCAGAAAGATAGTGCAGCAATACCAGAATGGTGTTACCCAGGGTAAAATAGCAAAGGCTTTTAAGTTATCATCAACCGTGCATAATATCATCAAAAGATTCAGAGAATCTGGAACTATTGCTGTGCGTCAGGGTCAAGGCCGTAAAACTCCACTGGATGCTTGTGATCTTCGGGCCCTTAAACGTCACTGCACCTCAAACAGGAATGCCACTGTAAAGGAAATAACAGAATGGGCCCACAAGCTCAGACGTGGTCTTTTAAAATGGAGTGTGGCAAAATGGAAAACTGTTCTGTGGTCAGATGAGTCACGATTTGAAGTTCTTTATGGGACACTGGGAAACCATGTTATCCGGACCAGAGAGGACAAGGATAACCCAAGTTTTTATCAATGCTCCGTTCAGAAGCCTGCATCTCTGATGGTATGGGGTTGCATGAGTGTTTGTGGCAGCTTGCATATCTGGAAAGGCACCATTAATGCAGAGAACAATGTTCAGGTTCTAGAACAACATATGCTCCCATCTAGACTCTTTCATTCATTTAATCTCTTTCAGGGAAGACCCTGCATTTTTCAACAAGATAATGCCAGACCACATTCTGCAGCAATCACATCATCATGGCTACGTAGGAGAAGGATCCGGGTACTGAAATGGCCAGACTGCAGTCCAGATCTTTCACCTATAGAGAACATTTGGTGCATCATAAAGAGGAAGGTGCGACAAAGAAGGCCCAAGACGATTGAACAGTTAGAGGCCTGTATTAGGCATGAATGGGAGAGCATTCCTATTTCTAAACTTGAGATTCTGGTCTCCTCTGTCCCCAGACGCCCGAGTGTTGTAAGAAGAAGGGGGATAATGCCCCCTTCTTATATAATATATAATTATATTATATTCCTCCACATCATTGCATTCAGTTTTTATTCACAATTTGTTTAGTGTCCCAACTTTTTTTGGAATCCGGTTTGTATATGACCGACTGTGCCCTACATAGGATGTAGGGAGACATTTGGGGTTCTCTCTCTCTCTCAAAAAGGACAAAATATAATTAAATAATTTTACGGTTATCACAATAGTAATAAATAAAATATATCTATGTAATTTACTTAGCGCTATGTCATATTCATTATCCTGATCGATCATCGGTTTTACTCGGCTCTAAGGCATACTTGGTATACATAGTAAAACACATGTTGATTACATGTATTTGACTGAATGCAGAATCGTGTAGATGTACACGTGTGTTTTAGGAGGTTGTCATCAAGGTTGGTGGGCGGGGCACCTGTCAATTTTGACTGCTGCCAGTCAAATACTAGACTTTCAGTGCCATTTTCTACTGCATCCACTCATCTTAACAGAAGGTGAAAACTGCTTTAATTTAACTGCTTTTTTAAGGTCTCCTTTCACTCTGTAAAACACTTTGAATTCTCCTTGTGCATGATAGGTGCCCTATAAATAAACTTGCCATGTCTTGCCTTTAGTTTGTTCATTGATTTGCCCATTTGAGATATAAACAAAGTATCTTACCTGCCTTAAATTACAGTAAGTAAAACAAATGAATCTCAAATGGTTTCTCTATAGACTGCACCGATTTTCCAATTATCAGTGCCAATGATTTTAGGTTGTGGTAGCCAAATATAATGAATGGAAATTAATAATTTAATGGAAAATTCTAACCAGCCAAATTTTTATTCTTACTATTGTCTTCATATATTATGTATCTCTTTTGCATGACATTTAACATAATATAATAATGTATAAATCCTAATATTACTATCAGTATTGATACACATTTGCTGCTTTTGTTTTACTGTTAGTAAAACAAATGAAATTGTTCTGTGTGTTGTACACAGTAAAACATTTGCTTGTTTAAGACTTCCCCATTTGTCTTGCCCTTTAAGGATACATTGTATCAGTGTTAAATGGTATTATCTAATGTGATTATAAATTTATAATAATAAAAATTTTAGTGCACTAAAATTATCTGTTCAAAGAACTAAAATAAATGGTAACCAGCAATTTAACTACTTTGAAATTTACCATTCTGTACAGCTTATGTCAGAATATAAAAGCATATGTTACCACATCTTTTAAAGGAGCGATCTGTAAAATATTGAAATTAGCAAAAATACCTCACAGAAAACAGGCAAGTGACTTGATTGACACATGCAAATTAAACACTTTATAAACGCATTTTAAATTTGAGACAGTGACTTAATAAATATATGAAATGTGAATTTAAACAAATGTATTTATTTTCACATAATTTATAATATATCTATGAAAATCAAACACAGGTATTTATGAATTTAATTGTGAAACATATTCATGGATTAACATTTACGCATTTGTGAAGTATTTTGAGAATAATCTCTCTTCATATCTGTATCACTCTGCAATTACACCGCCACACTAGGGCTGAATCTCAAACATCTTCATCTACATTGTGTGTATTACATAATGTAGTAGTGTTATATTTAAAGATTTATAAAATTATTTTAAAGTGCCCTATTTAGGTAGGAGGTTGTTGTTTGGTACAGAGCATAGTTTATCTGATGTGCCAGGAAAGGAACACATACAAAACTGGAAAGTTTTTCCCGCGTGTTTCCGCTTCTCTTTATCTTTTCCTGTAGACGTCTGTATTTTTCCTTTGTTCAACATTTTTATTCATCCCTGACACACACATCATGTTTGAGGAAATCTTTTGCCAAGAATTTGTGCTGTCTGTTTATGTGGAACTGAAGAAGTACAGTAACATCCTTTTCTCCACATTATAGAAACCGCAATGTCTGTCCGACTACTGACCAATCACAGTCGTTGCACTCTGTGTTGACGCGACGCATAGTTAAATTTCTGGAGAGGTGCATGTCAGGGTACGCCGTAGGCTACTAATTAAGGCCTTTGGTCTCAAAACACATAAAACATATTTATCATGTTAACACGCCAGATATGAGTGGAAGGCTGTTGGGCTCAGAACATGTTGGAATAACATGGTGTTAACACGTTCAAAACACATTAACATGTAAATATTTTTGCGTGTTAATATGAAATTAAATTTGCGCTAGCATGCAAAGATATTTACATGTGAACACATTTTGAACACGTTAACACCATGTTATTTTGTGGGGTAAGACTTTAGTTTGTGTGTTGATTTTTTTTATCCCCCCCCCCCCTTTTTTCCCTCTGTTAATCATGAAGCTTTACTGCCACCTACTGGTGTATGGTGTTATTTTGTATAATCATAAATATATAAAGTGTGTGTGTGTGTGTTGCCCTGTGAAGGACTGGTGCCCCCTCCAGGGTGTATTCCCAATGATTCCAGGTAGGCTCTGGACCCACCGTGACCCTGAACTGGATTAACGGTTACAGATAATGAATGAATACATAAAGACAATATAGTTTAAAGCATGTTATTTTAAAGCAGATCTCACAAATATCATGAACATATATAATTATACAATGTATTATGGTGTATAACCTGCTCACTGCAAAGATGACCACAGAATCCACTGCTGTATATTTGTGCACATTCAACATGTTTTCAGAAAGAGGAGAATCTGGAAAGTAAATTTCACTATGGGTTTGTGTCGACACTGTATTGTTTAGGCAGCATTCCATTAAAATAATGTGCATAATTTATCAATGTGAATGAATTATGCCTCAAAGTGTTTCACACCCATAGTGTGAGAGAAAAAAATGATGAAGTTATGTAATTGTAGGCATATTTACAAATTTTAAAGTATTTAAAGGACAAATATTTTATTGTGAAAAATAAACTTCCGGTTGCCATGGGGGAATCAGCTCGCTAGTGTTGCTGTCTTCACACTGTTCACATAGGGCTCTATATAGCCATAAGTCAGCGCTTGGCTCTGTTATTAATAATTAAGATGAAACATAGAAGCTACATTCACAGATGTTTAATGTTTCATTGTCAGCTACAATCCAGGATGTAAGTCCTATTTAGAATTTGTAAGCATGCCTGGATTTGAGGCCTCTCATTGGCAGAGACCATAAGAAGCGTGTAAAGTGTTCTTTTTGGTCATGTTTTCACGACTAAAGTTGTGTTAACATGTTTAGAGCCCAATTGCCTTCGATAGGCTACTGTATACTTGGGTTTAATACATGATCCACCACCCAAAACATACCTGCACTGTGGTGGTCCTGTGGGGCTCCTGACCACTGAACAATAGGGTGAAAGAGAGAAGACAATGTATGTAGAACAAGGGATGGACTGCAGTCTGTAACTGTAGAACAACAAAGTGCCCCTATATGGTCTGTGGAGCTGAGAAAATGGACCATGATTGTAGAAACAAGGAGCTGGTCATAATGTTATGGTTGATTGGTATGTACTGTATAATAATATAGCTGTGGCAAATGTGAAAGGGGCTGAGGAGCTCATGGGAACTGCTCAGCAGCTGCACTTTCTTTAGAGTGTGGGGGTGTGCGTGTCTTTGGTTTGGTGTGTAGCGAGGTTCAGCGAAGGGTGCTTAAAGTGCATTTATGGTTCTCAATCCTTATTGGCTGATAGAATTTATAAATGGTCTCTTTGTTGTAGAACAGAGATAAGGGAGTCATCTGCCTATTTCGTAACCTCTGCTGCAGCCTTACAGTCTTGCTATGTTTTTAGTTATGAGGATTCTTTTTTTTTTTTTTTTTTTTTTTCCTTACAGAGGGATTTAATCTGCTTAAGTGATGTAACTAAGCGTTAATATTTTTTTCTCTTTAAATTTTTTTCAGATTGATCTTCACCAGCTGTCATGCAACGTCTCAGAGTCAAAGAAATGATCAGCGAAGCCTTAATATCCTTATGTAGTCTCTGTCATTGAAGCAGCTACCAGCTATGCTAGGAGAAGTGGACTTGAGTTAAAGGCTGGCCCTTCATGCAGGGTTACCCATCCATCAGGTCTTTTGAAGCTTGTGAAATACACAGCACTCTCTTCCCTAAGACTCAGATGGGTGACATATGACAATGTAATTGATAGTGGGGCTTAAGTTCTCGCATTCCCAAGCAGCTGCAAGCAGGAGATCAGCTAGAGCCCTGGAGTAGACAACAAGATCAATCTGCTGCCTGCAGTCACTGGAGGGCTCTGGGGCTCCTCTGCAGTCATGCAGTCTTCAGAGGAGTTGTTTAATAGGAAACTGAAGGCCTTGAATGGCAACATGGTGCCTCCTGCTTCTAGTACACAGGGGAAGCCTGAGGGGGGTGGAAAAGCCAATGGCACACCTGCCATGCCCAAAATGGGAGTGCGTGCTAGGGTGTCGGACTGGCCCCCAAAAAAGGAGAACTGGGACAGCCATGGCGGACCCAACTATGAGAGTGTTATTATGGCCTTTCAAAATGGTCAGCTGGACCAAAGCATAGAAATCACTGATGTGAATGAAGCACCTTTGGAACATGATTGTCCTGATCCAACATATTCATTGAATGATATTTTGAGTCGGTCTCCTTTAAAGGGGCTACAACCTATTAGACAGCGAAGTAACAGTGACGTGACCATCAGTGACATAGATGCTGAAGACATAATGGACCAAAACGCTGTCAACCCTAACACGGGTGCCTCATTGCATCGAGAGTATGGCAGCACATCCTCTATAGACAGGCAAGGTCTAGGTGGCGATGGATTCTTTACATTATTAAAGGGTTACAGAGTAGACACCTTAGACCATCGGAAAATTCCTCCAATTGGTTTCCCTGAGCTTTTGTGCTATGACACTGCTTTCTCACCTAGTTTGCAGACCGCTGCTCAGATAGCCCGTGGAGAGATTGTCCACATCTCTGGTTATGATTATGTGGACAGTTCCCTTTTCTACAGTCGTGAGAGGGAGAAGTCATTCATGCGACAGCTCAAGTCCGAAACGTCTGAGACGTCTCTCTTCCGGAAGCTGAAGACTATTAAGAGTGAGCACGATGGCCTCCAAATTTCAACAGAGCAGGATGACCGGCGACCTATCGGCTTCCAAAAGTGCTTCGCTCACTATGATGTCCAGAGTGTCCTCTTTAATGTAGGTGAAGCTGTGGCAAACAGAGTCAGCCTTAGCCAGAGGAAGAATACTACCACTGGTGCCTCAGCTGCTTCCCAGTACCAGATCCCAGGAGGCAGTGCTGTAAGTGGGAATACTGCTGGCCTTGTTCCTTTGTTTGAACCACCACTTGGCAGCCATGAAGACTTGAACCCTAAAGAAAATCTAGATGCTGATGAGGGCGATGGGAAGAGCAATGGCTTAGTCCTAAGTTGCCCACATTTCCGCAACGAAATTGGTGGTGAGGGTGAGAGGAGGATCTCACTCTCTCGGACTAACAGCGCCACTTACCCTGGAGGTGGTGAAAACTGTTCCTTTGAGTCCTCATTAAGCTCGCACTGCACTAATGCTGGAGTTTCTGTACTGGAGGTCCCACGAGAGAACCAGCCCATTCATCGCGAAAAAGTCAAGAGATACATCATTGAGCACATCGACTTGGGAGCATACTACTACCATAAATTTTTCTATGGGAAAGGTAAGCAAAGTTGGCGTACATATACATAACCATAATAGGAACATGAAGGTGTTTTTATGTCATTTTAATTTAAGGGTGGGAGTTCCTTGCATCATTTCATTTTATATATACATTAAATTAAAGTGTCGTTTTTATTTTTTATTTTATTTTTTTTTTTCCCTCTTCCATAATTGTATTTCAAAATTCAAACATTCTCCTGTGCTTTTGTCATTTTATGGTTACTGTTTCATAATAATAAAAATGAATATTGTCATTGTATTCAGCAAAAAATCCGGTAATTAAAAGCAATGTAGACTGCATTTCTCACAGCAAGGCAAGGAGATCTGTATTTTTTTAATGTGAAGTAGTATGTTGAGTAAGAATCTGGCTATAGCCTGTTCGTAGTTGAAGTGTACCTATTTTTCTCCCCCCCACTGGCTGAATGTCCACAGAAACTCACTTGTAACTCGAGCTGTTTTAGTTTTGTAGCGCTTGTGGTCTGTTTAATTTCATGCAGTTAGTGGTCTCCCGAATTTGTCAATTCCCCCTCAAGTACTGTGTCAAAAACAAGTCAGTGTTACCTACTTATGGAGCAGTAATAGAGCAATGTTCTCATCCCTTTTCATATTTCTCAGCATTCCATGGTTTCACCACTGTTCAGACTCCTCCAGCTGCCATTTCTTGGCTGTGGATTTGCAGGCAGCTGAGACATTGAGAGTGTTCTTGTCATTTCAGATTTTGAGACATTTGTTTGTTTCTCATTCACTGAGTCAGGGCTGCATACAAACACCAGAGCTTTTTTCCAGTGCGTAAAAAGACCGGAGAGCTAGCAAATAGTGTGAATATTACATAAATATGTATTGGATTAAAATTGTCACTGCTTTCATTATGAGTTCCATCAGGGAATAAGTGCTGCAAAGCATGTGCATCGATTTGTTCTATTCTTGCAGATAATATTGTATCCCAAAGTACATGTGAGTTTGGGTTTAGACGAGTTAAAGATGGTGATTTTGATGTGGGTTTATTATTATTATTTTTATTTTTATTTTTTTTAAGACAATAAAACTATGAATAGTTGTTTTAATACTAAGCAAATGTTGCCATACAATTATACGCTACACGGAAGCATTAGCTTATATATATTTGTAATATTTTTGAAAAACTCAGCCTATGTGTGTAAATGTACACTTGAAAGCCATCCACAGTAGAAAAGAAATGTCCAATTCCACATTCATTCGTTCATTCATTATCTGTAACCGCTTATCCAGTTCAGGGTCACAGTGGGTCCAGAGCCTACCTGGAATCATTGGGCGCAAGGCGGGAATACACCCTGGAGCGGGTGCCAGTCCTTCACAGGGCAACACATACACACACACACACACACACACGGACACTTTCGAGTCGCCAATCCACCTACCAACGTGTGTTTTTGGACTGTGAGAGGAAACCGGAGCACCCAGAGGAAACCCACGCGGACACGGGGAGAACACACCAACTCCTCACAGTCACCCAGAACGGGAAATGAACCCACAACCTCCAGGCCCCTGGAGATGTGTGACTGCAACACTACCTGCTGCGCCACCGTGCTGCCCAATTCCATATGCTGATACATATTACAAGCATGCTTTGAAATTTTATATATATATTTTTTATTCAAATTTAATAAATTAAAGTAAGCATATCTAAAGTCTTTAAACAACTGTATCACAAGTAAAATGACAGACATAGTTTAATCATGTAATTGAATTTTTGAAATGTCCTTGTTCTGGCATTAAAACAACGGTTCATTTGAGATAAGCTTCCCACATTATTATGATTAGGCCAGATGTCATGAAGTTTTGTTGCTCATGATTAGTGTTTACAAGGATCTGAATAATAGCACATTTGTTCAGATTTCATTGTGTAACATTTTGTAAGAGGGAGTGACTGTTCTGGTTAAAAGGAATGACGAGTGAGATTGCGCTGCTGTCTGAAGGCTGTAATTTGTCATGTGAGAATAAGGAGGGGAAGTAGTGCAGCTGTTCCCCTTGGAAGGCTGATGAAGCAATGGCAGGCTAAGGCTAGGGCCTGGAACCAGGTACAAAGTACCATTTCTTTTCATTATAGCACCTCAGTATATCTGGAAATTGTGCCAAATGACACTCAGGTCATTTTAGGATGTGTGCCTGCCTCTAGGGTCCTGCACAACTTAATATTACACTGCTCGCAGTATATTATGTTACCCACTCTTATGCACTAAAACAGAAACTCTGCCTCTCAGGGTTCAAATTTGATAGTTTCCTGACTGTATGCTGAGATATGAGTTATAGAGTGTGGAAAAAAGCTACAATAGTGGCACCTGCATTTTAATATTAAAACACGTCAAAAGTGCTGTTGGCATTGCTTTTTCCCTTTTGAATCAAGTGAATTCCCCCCTCCTTTTTTTCCCAACTCCATCCATCCATCCATTATCCACCGCTTATCCGGGTCTGGGTCGTGGGGGAAGCAGTCGGAGCAAAGAAACCCAGACCTCCCTCTCCCCAGCCACCGACTCAAGCTCCTCCGGGGGTATACCGAGGCGTTCCCAGGCCAGTCGAGACATGTAGTCTCTCCAGCGTGTTCTTGGTCTGCCCCGGGGCCTCCTCCCCGTTGGACAAGCCCGGAACACCTCTCCAGGAAGGCGTCCAGGAGGCATCCGAACCAGATGCCCGAACCACCTCAACTGGCTCCTCTCGACGTGGAGGAGCAGCGGCTCCACTCCGAGTCTCTCCCGGATGTCTGAGCTCCTAACCCTGTCTCTAAGGAAGAGTCCAGACACCCTGCGGGGAAAACTCATTTCAACTCATTGTACCCACGATCTCGTTCTTTCGGTCACTACCCAAAGCTCGTGACCATAGGTGAGGGTTGGGACGTAGATTGAACGGTAAATCGAGAGCTTTGCTTTTCTGCTCAGCTCTCTCTTCACCACAACGGACCGGTACAGAGCCCGCATTACTGCTGATGCTGCACCGATCCGCCAGTCTATCTCACGCTCCATCTTTCCCTCACACGTGAACAAGACCCCGAGGTATTTAAACTCCTCCACTTGAGGCAGGATCTCACTTCCAACCTGGAGAGAGCACTCCACCCTTTTCCGACTGAGTACCATGGACTTGGACGTGGAGGTGCTGATCCTCATCCCTACCGCTTCACACTTGGCTGCAAACTGGTCCAGCAAGAGCTGGAGGTCCCGGCTCGATGAAGCCAACAAGACCACATCATCCAACAAAAAGCAGACATGGAATCCTGAGACCACCAAACCGGACACCCTCCGCCAATTGTGAGCAGAACCGGTGACAACGGGCAGCCCTAGCAGAGTCCAACTCCGACTGGAAACCAGTCGGACTAACTGCCAGCCATACGAACCACACTCCTGCTCTGTTTGTACAGGGACTGGATAGCTTGTAACAAAGAGCCCAGTACCCCATACTCCCTGAGCACCCCCCACAGAATACCCCGAGGGACACGGTCGAATGCCTTCTCCAGATCCACAAAACACATGTAGACTGGTTGAGCAAACTCCCATGCACCCTCCAGGATCCTAGCGAGGGTAAAGAGCTGGTCCTGTGTTCCAAGACCGGGGCGGAATCCGCATTGTTCCTCCTGGATCCGAGGTTCAGCTATCAGTCGGACTCTCTTCTCCAGTACCCCCGCATAGACCTTAATGGGGAGGCTGAGGAGTGTGATCTCCCTATAGTTGGAACACACCCTCCGATCCCCCTTTTTAAAAAGGGGAACCACCACCCCAATCTGCCAGTCCAGAGGCACTGCCCCCGATGTCCACGCGATGTTGCAAAGACGTGTCAACCAGGACAGCCCCACAACATCCAGAGCCTTGAGGAACCCGGGGTGAACCTCATCCACCCAAACTCCTCCCATACCTGAGTTTTTGCCTCAGCGACTGCCACAACCGAGTGCGGGGATTGCCACCCCGACAGGCACCGACAACCTTGCAGCCACAGCTCCGTTCAGCCGCCTCAACAATGGAGGTCCGGAACATGGCCCACTCGGACTCAATGTCACCAGCCTCCCCCGGGATGCAGTCGAAGCTCTGCCGGATGTGGGAGTTGAAGATCTTTCTGACAGGTTCCTCTGCCAAACGTTCCCAGCAAACCCTCAGCACACGCTTGGGCCTGCCAGGTCTGTCCGGCATCCTCCCCCGCCATCTGATCCAACTCACCACAAGGTGGTGATCAGTTGACAGCTCAGCGCCTCTCTTCACCCGAGTGTCCAGAACATATGGCCGCAGGTCAGATGATACGACTATAAGTTGATCATCGAAATGCGGCCTAGGGTATCCTGATGCCAGGTGTACTTGTGGACACCCTTATGCTCGAACATGGTGTTCGTAATGGACAAACTGTGACGGGCACAGAAATCCAATAACTGAACACCACTTGGGTTCAGATCAGCGGGGCCATTCCTCCCAATCACGCCCCTCCAGGTCTCACTGTCATTACCCAGGTAAGCGTTGAAGTCCCCCAGCAGAACAATGGAGTCCCCAGAATGAGTGTTCTCCAGCACTCCCTCTAGGGTCCCCAAGAAGGCAGGGTACTCTGCATAAGCACAAACAACAGTCAGAGCCCTTTCCCCAACCCGAAGGCGCAGGGAAATTACCCTCTCGTCCACTGGGGTAAACCCCAACGTACAGGCGCTAAGCCGGGGGGCTATGAGTAAGCCCACACCTGCCTTACGCCTCTCACCCTGGGCAACTCCAGAGTGAAAGAGCATCCAGCCTCTCTCAAGGAGATTGGTTCCAGAGCCCATACTGTGTGTCGAGGTGAGCCCAACTGTATCTAGCCGGTACCTCTCAACCTCGCGCACCAGCTCAGGCTCTTTTCCCACCAGAGAGGTTATGTTCCATGTTCCAAAAGCCAGTTTCAGTAACCGAGGATCAGAACGCCAGGGCCCCCGACCCCGACTGCCACCCCATCCACAATGCACCAGACCCAGATTACTACCTCTCCCACAGATGGTGGGCCCATGGGAGAGTGGACCCATGTATCTCCTTCGGGCTAAGCCCGGCCGGACCCCATAGGTGAAAGTCCGGCCACCAGGCGCTCGCCAAGGAGCCCCTCCCCTAGGCCTGGTTCCAGGGTGAGCCCCCGGTAACCCTGCTCCAGGCAAGGGAGGCTGTGTCCATGATTTTATCTTTTTCATCTGTGTCTTTGTGGATCACTCTTTGTCTGGCCCATCACCTAGGACCAATTTGCCTTGGGAGACCCTACCAGGGGCTATTGCCCCCGACAACATAGCTCCTAGGCTCATGCAGGCACACAAACCCCTCCACCACGTTAAGGTGGTGATCCAAGGAGGAGTTTTTTTTCCCCAACTATCAAATGGATTGTCCTACACTTGTCAGGTGTTATCTGATATTTTGTCTTGTTATATCATGAACTTTTGTGCAACATTGAAAGTCATTTCAAAAGTTGTTGATTTTGTGGTTCTCTCTATAACTTTGTGGTTCTCACTATAACTTTCTAAATGAAATTAATTGAATCATGAAATTCTGGACACAGTTTAGCCAAAAAGGTTATAAAAACCAAACGAGGAATTTTATGCAAAGCACAATTATGTCCATTTGAGGAGCAGTCACTAAATATGACTATATGTGAACTTCCTTGTGGTGCCAGTACCTGTAGTTTTGTTGCTCGGGTCAAAATCAGTTAAATTTGGAAACTTGGAGTTTTTTCCACTTGGTTTGGTTGGTATTCACACAGGAAAAAATAATCCCGTAAGTGTGTTAACCACGTGAGAATGTTCTCTTTGCTGAGTGGTTAGACCTGGCCGGGGTGGGAGCAAAAAGTAAACACATGAAGGTCTTGTTTTCTTGATTAGTGCAGATTCTGTTCTGTTTCAACAATTAGAGCAAAATTTTAGCCAGTCCTCTATTTACCTGCTGTGCCTTTTCCTCTGCCTGACTCCACTCTACTCCTCTTATTTGCTTTTTCCATTTGCTTGAAATGGGTACTTATTTAGTACAGGGACTTTTATTTAGTCCCTGCTCACTTGTGGTTCCAAGTAAGCAAAGTAGGGACTAAACCATGATAAGTAAACCTTGTAGAGCACTGATTGGCCAGAGAGACTTGTCAATCATAATGAAATGCTGACATCAGCACAAACTTGCCATTTGTAAAATCACCAAGCTAAAGATCACATTTTTTATCCCACTCATCCATTGTATTCAGTTTATAATGTTGTAGTCTTTGTACTTTGTACTTTACATGCTTTTCAGTAGGCCAACATTTCATTATTACAAATATTTTAAAATATTTTTTTAAATTGGTCTTATATAATTAAATTTTCTGAGCTAATAACTTGTGGGTTTTCATTGGCTGTAAGCCATAATCATTAACATTAAAAGAAGTAAAAGCTTGAAATAAATCATCCTGTTTGTAATGAATCTATATTATTTTAGTCATTTCACTTTTTTACTGAAATAAATTAACTTTTTGATGACATTTTAATTTATTGATATTTACCTGTATGTTGTGGTTTCAATAGCCTACATTTGTGGGGCAGCTGTTGTAGTGAAAAACCTATCAAGTATAGCTGAATAAAGTCTGGTAGAGTAGGTACCCTGCCTCACCATATGTGAATATGTACACTGAGTAAAAAGCTGGCTACATTTATATTAAAAAAAGGTCTGGCACCTAAGCTTCTTTTATAGATTCAGAAACCATATGTGGAAAATTTGAAGACGACTTAAGCCATTTTATTTATACTTGACATTTTGACTGTCACAGCATTCTTTTTAATATCTTTCCATTATGATTTTCTGGGTTGTTGTGTATCAAGTGGAGTCTGGTGGAGTTTTTTAAGGTGTCACAAAATTTAATGTGGCGATATAAAGCCTTTACTTCAGAAATGATAACTTCTGGTAATCCCATGAACAGTATTATAAATATGTTGGTAATGATTATTCTAGAAATTATGAAATCAGCCATGTTTGCCTAAGGCTCCTTTGAGTTTGAGGGCACCAGAAAAAATAGCATTCATAATTGCTATATAGACCTATTTTATATATGTATAAATGTATGTGTATCCCCACCACCTTTTCCACAGAAACTGAAAGAATTATTTAAAATGAATATTATTTGAAAGGACTATTGACTATTTCTCTGTCCATAATTTTTGTCTGTCAATATTAATGAGTACATTTATATTTAATCACTGTGATTGTTTAATCAACCCTGTATCTAAACTGCTTCAGTGACCCAGTGCAAGAGATAGGAACTAGCTATGATTTTATCTCTTCGGTCTATGCATATCCCTTTGACAGGTAAGTGCCACATGACACAGGGTCTGGAATGCTTATCCAGCCTCACAAGTACCTTTAAGTTGCATTGCCTTGCTTTGTCACCCTGATAACTTGCACATTCAAATCCATGTGTCTGCTTATGCATTGATGTATTTCATAATGTAGTTTTAATGCTTTCACTAGGCCTGTCACAATTATTATGTCATCAACTTACCGAGAAATAATTGGACATTTCCTCAATAATTTGTGCTGACTTCAATATTGCCCACTGTGTTTACTGGCATGTTTGTTAACATAATGAACTGATATTATCACCACTTGCTCTCTTCTGTTCTCTGGTCTCTCAGATGTGTTTGAAAATAGTGGTTTTATTTTAATTATTCTTTTATTTATTTAGGATATTTATTATTATTTTTTAAATGTACCTGGTCTGAACATTCTTAAAAACTAAGTTTTTGCTAAAAGTGCTCTTCAAAAAAGTGTAGTTGCTATTATATAATAATTTTACCCATGTCTTGAAATGGTTTAAAATGCTGTCAGTCGTCTTTGCCTCCTGAGGAAACCAGGAGTGTATGCCTGTTAAGGGTCTCTGCTATTTTCTCAATCCCTGGATTTTGTCCTGGATTTGAGTAGGATTAAAGGCTGTTTGTTTAAAGTTTTCCCAAAAGCTTCAGCACACTAGCTTCTGTGTTAACCCGTCATTTTAGTGACGTTGAATTGTTGAGGATCCTTTTCATGTTGTGCTACAGAAAGAGGCACAACAGATGTACTGCTGCATTTAAATCCCACAGCTAATTTAGTAGGCTTTTTATTTTTATTTTTTTTCCTCCTCTTTTCCCTAATGCTTTGGGATTTTCATGGAATAAAGCATAATTTATTCTCATATTCTTGTATAAGATGTGCTTAAATCATTGACATAGATTTGTCTGATGGTCTTTTCTAGCATGTTTATATATGCATATTCTTGTTTTTTATTTATTTGTTTAGTTTTTTAATGTACATTTCCAAAGGGATGTATTTAAGCATGCCCTCAAAAAGGGAGGGGGTTGTTGCCATATATATAGGGGTTGGACAATGAAACTGAAACATCTGGTTTTAGACCACAATAATTTATTAGTATGGTGTAGGGCTTCCTTTTGCAGCCAGTACAGTGTCAATTCGTCTTGGGAATGACATATACAAGTCCTGCACAGTGGTCAGAGGGATTTTAAACCATTCTTCTTGCAGGATAGTGGCCAGGTCACTATGTGATGCTGGTGGAGGAAAACGTTTCCTGACACGTTCCTCCAAAACACCTCAAAATGGCTCAATAATATTTAGATCTGGTGACTGTGCAGGCCATGGGAGATGTTCAACTTCACTATCATGTTCATCAAACCAATCTTTCACCAGTCTTGCTGTGTGTATTGGTGAATTGTCATCCTGATACACGGCACCGCCTTCAGGATACAATGTTTGAACCATTGGATGCACATGGTCCTCCAGAATGGTTCGGTAGTCCTTGGCAGTGACGCGCCCATCTAGCACAAGTATTGGGCCAAGGGAATGCCATAATATGGCAGCCCAAACCATCACTGATCCACCCCCATGCTTCACTCTGGGCATGCAACAATCTGGGTGGTACGCTTCTTTGGGGCTTCTCCACACTGTAACTCTCCCGGATGTGGGTAAAGGTGGACTCATCAGAGAACAATACATGTTTCACATTGTCCACAGCCCAAGATTTGCGCTCCTTGCACCATTGAAACAAACGTTTTGCATTGGCATGAGTGACCAAAGGTTTGGCTATATCCATTACCCTGGATACCGTGGCTCTTGATACATCACAAAGACTTGCTGTCTTGGTCACAAATGCTCCAGCAAGACGTGCACCAACAATTTGTCCTCTTTTGAACTCTTTGAACTTTTGGTATGTCACCCATAATATTGTGTGCATTGCAATATTTTGAGCAAAACTGTGCTCTTACCCTGCTAACTGAACCTTCACACTCTGCTCTTACTGTTGCAATGTGCAATTAATGAAGATTGGCCATCAGGCTAGTCCAATTTAGCCATGAAACCTCCCACACTAAAATGACAGGTGTTTCAGTGTCATTGCCCAACCTGTGTGTGCGTGTGTAATTGTAATTTGGGGAGCACTGATAAAATCACTGACACATACAAAAACCAATTAACAATTCTAAACTTTTATAATAGTATTTTATAAATGCTTGCTTGATATGCTGGAAGTTAAAGTCCTGTACACACATGTGGCATGATTGACAAAACGTGCTAGCTGGTTAAAGCTAGAAGACTAATTGTGGGAAGTATATTGTCCTGTAAATTTTTCATATATTTATATCATTTTTACTTTCACTGAAATGCTGTATTTCTCCTAAAATGATTAATGATTTTACTGTTTTGCATGCTAGTTCACATTCCTTCAGCAGTTAACTGATCAAACTACAGCACACTGGACAGTTGAGTTATAATATTTAATGAACCTAAAAAGTGGGCTATAATTTGAGAAAAATAGCCATAGCAAATTAGTAGCAAACAAAAATGCTTTGAAACCCAAAAATATTTGCAGGATTTTTTGGTTATTTGGTTGTCACCTGCGTTTTGCACTTAAACAAATAGAGAGAAAAATGTTCCCTTTGTGTTCAGTAGCTCTGCATCTTTTAAAGTGGAACTGTATGTTTGAGGGAGAAAAAAAATTAGTTTGTATTTGGCTGAAATGTATCTTGCCTTTTAGTAATACAGTTAGCCGTCGCCCAAATTTGGAGACATTTCCACCTTAATTAATATTAAACAGTAAATATTATAATATATTATCAAAAAGTAAATATTACACACCTATGGAACAGAAATAAAGCAATATCCTAATCTCGCTTTGTATTTTTCAACATCCTCTCAATTCTTTGAAAAAAGTGAGCAGAGCAAGAAAAAGCCTAGCATACTGGACTGAGACACATTGCGTTTATTTTTTTTTTGTTTTTTTAACCATTTGCAGACACTGGGGCTTTATAAACAAATTTGACACATTACACTTCAGCAAATGTTGAGGAAATATCCTGAGAATTTTATAAAAAGTGTTTTTTGATTAAAATTGTGAACATCTTTCACTCCCCTTATTTGTTTTATTTGACTTCCACAAATACACAGGCCATATAAAAGAACAATTTAGTCTACTGGGTTATATTTCATTCATTCATTTAAATGCAAAGTCTATTTTAACATTAGAAATATATTGCTTTCACAAGAATAAATCATAATTGCTAAATTATTTAGCCCCTAATGGTTGCAAAGACATGTAACTTTACTCTCAACAGGAAGCCACATAACTAGCAAATGAGAACACAGTACACAGTGCCATGAAGTATTTTGGCATTTCCAATTAAGATTTGAAATGTCTATTTGTGTATGGTTCAAATCTATCAAGAGGTTTTGGACTGTGGTAGTGTGGTAAATATGTCCGTCGCTTCAAGTTGTCCAAATCTCATTTCAATGATTTATTGCAAGATAATTACAGCTGACCACACAGATCAACTTGCCTTTTGAGTGGATAAATGCCACTTTCTCAGCGCATTGTACATTCTCTACTCGACATACTCACTTTTTATTTTACATTTTATTTATTTTCTTTTATTGTATTGTTTTAATCATTTTACTCTTTTTACGTAATTGTTTTATTGGACTTTTAGGATTTTATTCTGGCTTTTAATTTAACTTTTTTTTTTTTTTTTTTCCTCTCTGTAAAACACTTTGAATTGTTTCTGTATGAAAGGTGCTCTATAATTAAACTTGCCTTGCCTTTTTGTTCCCTAATATCTGGTTGGTTTTCCACTATAATGGCTCCAGCTCCAAAAATGTCCACTAACTGGACCCACATTCCTTGGAAACTCTGATGGCAGCAGTAACGTTAAATGCCGTTTACTTGTCATGCATTTGTATGTTGTTATTTTTACAGATTGAGCACAGCTACGCAGTTCAGACAGATCAAAATAAAGTTCTCATTTCTTGCTGCACGTTCAGCTCTCGCTAGAGTATTTCCTCAGTCTCAAATTGGACACACTTTTTCAAACATCTTCAAAAGATCATAGTGTAATTTTGAAAGCTGCTATTGTGAGTTGGAGAAAAATAAATTTGGCCTCCTACTGTAGAGTTTGGAGATTTTACAAGCTGACAGTGCTGGATGTCTGCATTGACAAATCTCTCTGGCCAGTCAATGCTTTGCAAGGTTTATACAGCACAGTTTAGTCCCTACTTCGCTCACTTAGAATCACGCGCGAGTACTTAATCTTCAAGGGACCAAATTTGCTCAATGGAAAACCAAAAAAAAAGTATTTTTGTGTAGGTACCATGCAGAGGAACAGCTACAAATATGTCCAATTGTAGTTGAGTTTTTCTTTGTGTGACAATTGTTTCCCCTGTTGTTTGTCTCAGACCACCAGAACTACTTTGGGGTGGATGAGAACCTGGGTCCCGTGGCTCTCAGTGTGAGGAGAGAGAAGCCTGAAGATGGAAAGGAGAAAGAGGGAGCATCATATAATTACCGTATTGTCTTCAGGACCAGTCAGGTAATGCTTTAAACTGTTTTTTATTAATTTTTATTTTATTTTATTTTTTTTTCTTTCTCCATATTGTAATTTTCTGTTGTTGAGGTACTTGCTGTTTGCTAATGTTGTAGGATTTGTTCATAAATAACACCTTCCAAAATATTAGGGGTACAATTAAGGTACAAAGCATTTTATTTTGTTTGATTTGCAGTTCTAAATGTAAAAATTCTACCTTTCTCCTGCTATTTTGTCATTTCATGGTTGCTGTTTTGTAATATTTAAAATTGTCAAAACAGTTGTCATTTTATTTAACGAAAAGGTAACCTAAAATTTAAGCAGTTTAAAAATGGCAAGTGAGCAGCATATATTCATCACTGCATTAGAGTTCCATCAAGGTAAATGTTTTGCAAAAGCATGTGCATCCATTTGTTCTGTTCTTGGGGATAATATTGTATCCAAAAGTATGTGTGAGTTTTGGTTTAGATTTGAAGATGGTGATTTCAATGTGAGTAGGTGTGATAAGTAAGAATGTAATTAAGTAAATTTTATTTATAAAGCACTCTTTACACAACCTGCATTGACCAAAGTGCTGTACATACAAATAGCTAATAGCTATTCAGTTAAATAGCACACACAGTTATTATACCACAGTTAGTTCCGACCCTGCAATGTAATATTTCATGATTATCGCACTCTGACAGAATCTCTTCAGGTATCACTCTGCAAAATACATGTAACCTAGCAACAATGCCAGCACTTACAAGACAGAACTGCGTCTGGACTTTTTCCACCCAACAGTGATCTAGTTCCTTTTGAACAGAGTAAAGGGTTATGGCAAAGTGGACCATTATCTGCTTTTTGATTTGTAAACAAAAGAAAATCAGAAATAGATAAAAAGTAATTTTTTACGTCTGTGGTTTCTGTGATTGTGTTTAACTCGAGTCGAGAACGTTCTTTATTTTTTATTTATTTATTTTTTTATTTTTTTCTCTCTGCTGTTCTAGTTCACCAGCTCAGCAGTAGGGATTTGGAGCGATACTCCAAAATACAAATTTTTAACTTAAACAGAGAGAACTTGGCATCGTTTAGTGTATGATATATACCACTATAATCTGAATCTGCAGTAAACAGTGGTTAAATCATGACATTTTATTGACTTGAGTTTATCTCTGCTTCTGTCCTGATTTGGAAAGGGAGCAGCTCTGAATAAAGCAGCCTTGTTTCCCAAAAAATCTGGTGTGAACTTGGACTCACTGGAGGGAACCAAAGTTCAAGAATCCTGGACAGGTCCAACATCACACAAGTTAAAGCTCCAGAGTTCGTTGTAAAGCGCAATCTTCTTCTTTATCTTAAAACGCAATAATAAACGGTGATAACGAGCTGTGGTATAATCACAATAATACACTCGAGGTTTGTGCTATAATGTGAGTTATTGGCACTGGTGTACTGATCGACCGCAGCACACCAGTGCCAGTATCTCATGTTATAGCACTCCCTCTCGTGTATTATTGTGTAATTAAAATAAGTGAAAAGAAATAAAACACAGAAAAGAGAGAAATCAAGCGACCTTAAAAACACCTCATGTTATCACAGTCGCTCACTGTTCAAAAGGTGTACTATGTATACTGGTGTACTATAGTCTCTTATTTTGGTTGTTGTTGTAGTCAGTAATCTGCATGCAGCATGAATGACTTTCTTAACGTCAGAAAAACTGAGAAAGGGCTTCAGTTTTGCAATGTTTATGAGCTGAAAGAAACTACTTTTAACCACAGAGTTGATTTGTTTATCAAATCAGTGGTCTGAGTCAAAAACAACACCAAGATTTCTCATTGAAGAATAAACACATGATAAAAATGATCAAGGTTATTAGAAACATTGTTAATGAGATAGGGAGTACCAAAGATGATCTGTTTTGCTTTCATCCAGGTGTAGGAAATTTAGCAGCCATCTATTTCTTGATGTCCTCAAGACAATTCTAGAGACATAAAAGATCCATTGTCATTGGGTCTGATGGGTAGACACAGCCGTATGTCATCAACATAAAAATGAAAGTCAACATTATGCTTTCTAAAAATTTGGCCTAAAGGTAGCATGTATAATGAAAAGAGGATGGGGCCTAGTTTGGGCCCTTGTGAAACACCACACCTCACGTCAGCTGATGAGGAAAAGGAGTTGCCCATGTTTACTGAAAAAGTTCTAAATAGGACCTCAACCGCCCCAGGCCCACACCCTTTAGTCCAACCCACTCTTTTAAGTGTCCAGGAAGTATGTTATGATCAATTGTAGCAAAAGCAGAACTTGGATCCAATAAAATAAGGATGGTACAATTTTTGTTTACAAACAATAAAAGGTCATTTGTCACTTTAAGGAGGGCATATTCAGTGCTGTGCATAGCCTTAAAACCATACTGCAAAATCTCAAAAACACTATTGTAGCTTAAAAATGGTAAAAACTGAGAGTACAAAACCTTTTCAAGTAATTTAGCTAAAAATGGCCATTTGGAAATTGGACGATATTTACCAACCATTGTAATATTGGAGGAAGAGAGAGAATCTAGACCCACATAAAGAGTAAGAGACCTAAAATCTCTTTCCTAAAAAAAAGTGTAAAAAATCTTCACAACGGTAAGTAGATGGATGCCCTAATCCAGATACAGGTTTAAGTAACATATTAATTGTGCTGAACAAAATTTTAGGTCTGGTTTTTGGCAATTATGTTTGAAAAGTATTCTTCCCCAGAACATTTAACAGCTAGCTGATAGTCATGTAGGAAACTCTGGAATATATCAAGGCTGTAGTCTTTGTTTTTTCCATTTCCTCTCTGTTCGTTCTACAAGCCTGTCTAATTTCCTGAGTGGCTGGATTTAACCATGGCTGGACTTTGGATTTGAAACCTTTAAATATCAAGGGGGCAACAGAATCAAGACCAGCTGGAAAATTTTTGATAAGGTGAAGTTACTAAATCGTCAACACTGAACTGATCCAAGTCATGAGTGGGGAGAGTCTGAGAAGGTCCTGAAAAAAAAAGGGGGGGGCTGTATTTGTAATGCTATGCAACAATTATGTTACAATGATGAAAGAACAGGAAAATGTTTGAATTTTGACTTGCAGTAATACATTACACAAAAACGCTTTAAAATCTATTTGTAACCATAATAGAAAAAACTGGGATACAGGCGATAATCGCAGTGTCACAAACTCTTAGACAGAAAACAATTTACTAACAAGGTTCCTACAGCCAGAATGCGTCTGATTCCACTTTCTACCAAGCCATTTTTAAACCTCTTGGCACCCACTCATGACTAACACAGTGATTTGCTGTGGACAAAAGAGCAGTGGAGCATGAAAGCATTAAGTAAGGATGAAAAGTTTTAGTGGAGCACTAAACACTGCTGAGTGTTGCCTGTTCACATCAATGCATGGGTGCAGCCAGCAGTGATGCACATGCACTCCTTAGTTTAGGGTAATTAGATCAAGTAGCCAGGGAAGGTATGCTACTGGACTCATTGAGGTCAGATAGCGAGTCTACGGTGACAAGCAAAAATGTGAGGCACTAAGAAATTGGTCTTTTTTTTTTTTTTAAAGTTTGAAAGACATGTTATCAATTTGGAATCATTTCCTTTTGCCCGTTTTTGAATTATCACATAATTAATTGTATTAGCTAAAAATTATATGTACAAACAATCTTAATAAACAAGTAGCCTATTAGCCTTTTTTTCTTTCTACAAATAAGCATAAATGAATACCATTTTAGAATTAGACTATACTTATAAAGGTTTCTACATTTTTTTTTTAATTAGGTTGTAACCACATTAGGATTTAACACAAAGGTCATTAATAAGCATTTATGAAACATAGAGAAAATGAGAAACAGTGGCCTGTTATTTACCAAATAGTGAACCCACATACATGTACACTGATAAATCTCACATGTTGCCAAATACTGATCTCACTTTGTCTTCTCCAGCTGTTCACATGACAGCACACACCTGTCAGCTTCGTATATTTGTTTATGCTTAATCATTTAACACAAGTTTAATCAATCTCGGGTCTTACGTTATTCATTATCTTCGTAATTTATGTATGTTTTCTGACACTTTCATTATTAAACAATAAAATAGGTCACTTTTGCCCTTTCTGTCACTGTGTTAAAAAAAATATATTTTTTAATAATTGTAAGGTTGTTTACAACCTAAATAATGTAACAAAGTAAAACAGATTTGAAGCTATTTATGAATCTTTAAAAATGCAGTTTTATTTTAAAATGGTACAGAATATATTTTAGGATATGTGTATACATATACATATGTGAGGAGATTGGTGTTTTCTCCCCGTGTCCATGTGGGTTTCCTCCCACGGTCCAAAAACACACGTTAGTTGGTGGATTGGCGACTCAAAAAAAAGTGTGTGTTGCCCTGTGAAGGACCCCCCCCCCCTTCCAGGGTGTATTTCTGCCTCGCACCAAATGATTTGTGGTAGGCTCCGGACCCACCATGAAATGAGTGAGTGAGAATTATTAGATGAGACTTAGGAACCATGGTAGTAAGCTAATAGCACTGTACTAAGTTTTAATGAAGGTGATATGTCATCACTGTCCAAAAACATGTATATTCTTTAAAAAAAAAAAGGTTTTATTTATTTTATTTTAAATATATAAATGATTTACCACATCAATTGAACATAGCAGCTGTTCTCCATTGTGTGAAAGGTCCATGATGAAATGCTCCAAAATTACTTGCAAATTGGAAAATTAAAAATGTTCTCTTTTTTTCTTCTGTAAAATTACTGTTTTGGAGATGTATGTTTTTCTTTGGACAGCGGTGATAAATAGGACCATTTTATTTTTTGCACTTAATTGCGAAATCTTTGTCTTTCTCTGTTTCACCAGTTAACCACCCTCCGAGGGGCGATTTTGGAAGATGCTGTCCCCTCCACAGCAAGGCATGGCACTGCTCGTGGGCTCCCACTAAAGGAGGTGCTGGAGTATGTGGTTCCGGAGCTCAACATCCAGTCTCTCCGACTGGCTATCAACTCCCCTAAAGTCTCAGAACAGCTCCTTAAATTGGATGAACAGGGAGTGAGTGTAATGTGTTTTCTTTTTTGAGTCCTTAATCTCTCTGTGCCCTTTCAAATGCTGTATACTCTTTAACCAGCAAGTTTCGCAATAGTAAAAACCTCCAAAGGCACTGCACAGCACTGAACAGATTGAGGATTTCTGAGAGTGTGCCATCTTGACAACTTTTTCACTATCTGATTTTGATGAAATCTAAAGGGCAGAGCTATTTCTCTATCACCTAGTAATAATCAGTGGTGCCTGTCAGGTTGGGTTAAAATGTTCTTCTAGCTTTCCTCTTAGAGACAAGGACAGCCAATATGCTAGAAGTGAATCAATAGGATTCGCTGTCTGCCATTGGTTTTTAATTTCCCCCACCCAACCCCCTACTCTTTCTCACAAAGCGGAAATTCAAATGAAGATTGAGTCATAAATCTGGCAAGTTATTTTAATTCATAGATGGTGGTGGCTGATTTCCTTTGCAGTGCAATTGGTATTTTCATAACTGGCCCTTTGAGTGAAGTGTTTATCAGTTCTGCGGCTCATCTGCACTGCTATGTGCTAAGTAGAAACGTCTGCCCATGTGATCTTAAATGTTTATTAGTGTATAATGTATGGAGGAGAGGTATGGTTGTTATCCAACTATAAGAGGTTTGCTATTTATTAGCTTAATTATATATGCTAGTGCTATAAATTTGAGAGGTCTGAGAGGTTCTCATTATGGAACTATGAGAGGGAGAGAGAGAGAGAGAGAGACTTACTAGGATTGTTTCTGAATTTTAAAGGACTAGCTTGCATGCAAACACATGCACAAACCCATGTAAGTGATTATATTTGGGTGAGTCAGCATGTTTTCTGCTTAGGGTTGACCAGTTTGACCCCTCATCATCAACAGAAACCAAAGGAGTAATGTTGATAAGGTCAGCACGGTCAGGTCTTGACCCTCAGTTCGGAGGCAAATTGCAGTTCACTCAGTGCTCACTCTGTCACTATGTGTGAATCACAGAAAGACTTTTCAGAATGAACAGACTGCTGTTTTCGTTGCAGAAGTATTAATTTACCTCCAAGTTTCTCTGAAACATGGGCAAGTTTCTCTTGAATCCCTGTTGCCTGCATGTCCTTATTCAGTTTCTCTTTCATATACTAGTAGTTTTCATTTCTTATGTGTTTTTGCTTCAAATCAGCACAAAAAGTATGCTTGTTTCTGGATGTTTTGGAAGAAAAACAATGTGTATCACACATGACATTGCATAAAGTTGCTGGGTGCTCCTCCTGGTGAATGATTAAGTAATTCAGTGGTTCCCAAAGTGGGGAGCTATTGCAGGGGGAGAGGGGGCAGCAAGGCAAATGAGCTACGCATGTTTGAGCACTGCTAGCAAAAGATGAGCAAGTTTGTGAGAGCTAAACGCGCAGCAGGTGAAGAGTTTTCTAAAGCCACAACTTCCAAAGGGAAAATACAATGAGGCATATCTCAAAGCAAGCTCATACAAGTCACGGAAGAGATGTGGGGATTAAATATATCATTTTTGCAGAGCAAATGTGCAAGTCTTAGGCTTTTTTTCACAGAAAGCTGTTTTAGAAATGTGTTTTGTGCAGGGAAGTTAAGAGCAAATTTGTTTAACAATGACTGTTAAGCACAATCATTTTAGATTTTTTAATATTTTTTAACCATGATTTACCACTTGATTTAACATAATGAAGTATCTATTAACCTCAGTAAAACTGGGTTTTGTATGAATTAATATTGGACTGCCATAACGAGAAATTTGTAAAGGGTTAAACCAACACGCTCACATATAGGATATACATAGATATTATTCTATGAGGGTCCCCCCCCTCAGCAAATAAACTCTGAAAGCTTTGCATCATAGTATATTTTTAATATTTGATTATGTAAAATACATTATTAGATCATTTAATTTCAAGATGAGATTTAGCTAAAAAATATTCTCAGTTTTTTAACTCTAAAATAAAAAAGATGACAAATGTTAAATAATGTGCATATCAGAATTCTCTCTCTGAAACAACAACGAAATTCCTGACAATGCTAGAGCATAATATAAGTGTGCTAAACAGCTAGTAGGAATCTAGGAAAGTGCTGATGGGAGGTAATGGGAGTGAGTATCTTTTTAAAGCACAAAATGATTCTCAAAATGTTAGCTAATAGAGAGTGAGAGGGCTTGGGAAGTCACCGGTAGCCTTTGGAATGAAATGCTAATTTAGTATACCTACTGCTTATACCACAACCTTGTTTTACTTCCTAAAAATATATATTTTTAAATGTAAGTTTGGCAGATACGGCAGACTTCCATATCATTGTGAATCTTCATATTATGTCTTGCTTTAATAAAATTACTATTAACTATAAAACAATATATTAAATACCAAACTACTTAAATTATAAATTATATATAGCAGTCTCCTATAATCTGGTTATTTTACTTTAAAGAAATCTGTGAAATACATCATACACCATGTACATTGGCCCTGTGGGGGTACCGTTCACTGTCACTGTGGTGGTACCCTCAAGGTACATCTTCAGATTCTTTAATTAGGGAACATTATTGTACCTTATTTGATTATAGTTGTAGATTTTAAAATTGTGTTAAATTCATAGACACCCTTTCATCTTTCTGGAGAAGAGAATGTAATGTACCTTTGGGGAACACAGCTGGACTTTAAAACCACTAATGTACACTGTTTGTACATTTAGTGACAGGAATGTACTTCTACCACACCCCCCCCCCACCCCCACACCCCGAGAGTGAATAATGAAGTATGTTGCTTTTGAACTGTCATATCCTTTGAGTTTTTAAATCCATGGGAGGAATTGGGAGTTGCACGCTGACCTATCACATGATCTTAGGTGGCAGTTCGCACAGCTCACCCCCAGGGCTATGTGACATAATACTAATGGTCCCTGACTGCCACCAAACTAGGCCACAAATACAATCCTTCACTGGAAATGACTCTTAGTTGTTGTATTTTTCTGCAGCGTTTGACAGGAAAAGTGGAATTCAGTAAATTCAAGCTATGTTTGAGTTTGTTTTTTGGCTAAGTCTTCTCTGGAATGTGTCTGAACGTGTATGTAGTCACGACACATTCTTGATGTAACCTTGACCTACTATTGATGTTTACACTTGGTAGTCTTATTTTCTTCTGTAAGCAGGTAATAAATATGAATGATATACAAGTATCGGCAAAAATCATGCTAGTAATGTGCCAATATTTAGTGCCTTGTTATCATGTTTATTTTATTTATTTATTTATTTATTTTAATAGTTACTTATTTTAGTGCCTTTCTAAACACCCAAGAATGATTTACAATCAACACTGCATGGAACACTATTCCATTTAACAGTCAATCAACATGCATTGGCACAGCGTACTCTCAACCAGTGGTGGATAGTAACGAAGTATATGTAATTTATTACTATACCTAACTACATTTTTTGTGTATCTTTGCTTTACTGAAGTATTTCCATTTTGGCGACTTTTTACTTTTACTCCACTACATTTCATGTGTGAATAAAAGTAAGAAAAAATTAAAAATAGGACATTAGAGCCAGTACATTTGTAGTTTTACTCAAATAGAGATCTACAACGAGGTCTTCTACTTTTACTGGAGTACTATTTTACCTTGAGTATCTGTACTCTTACTCAAGTACATGGTTTGTGTACTTTGTCGACCAATCTCAACCTGCATCAGGTATACTGCATCTGGCACCTGGGGGTTAACCCAGGATTATAGGGCTGTACCGAATACCATTTTTAGGGCTTTGGGGCTTCAGTCTCATAATTCGGCAAATATTCCTTACAATTCCGCTAACTCCCACATACATGGTGTGGCTAAGGGCATATATATCTATATATCACACACACACACACACACACACACACACACACACACACACAGTGGAACCTCCTACCTACGAACTTGATCTGTTCCGTGACCCGGTTCGTAAGTAGAAAAGTTCGTTTCTCGAGTCAACTTTCCCCATTTAAAATAATGGAAAAGCAATTGATGCGTTCCAGCCCACCCCGAAAGTCACCCTTTTTGCACTGATATATGTTTACAAAACTCTCAAATTAGTGAAAAAATACATGTAGCATTACTAAAAATAAAGAAATACAGTGGTAACAGTAATAAAAAGAAATAAAGTTTTAAGTGGTTACATATCGCTACCTTGAAGACGTGTTCATATCTTGGAAAGTTCGTTAGTATAGGCGTTCGTTAATAGAGGTTCCACTGTGTATATATATAAAATATGTATGTATGTATGTATACGTGTGTGTGTGTGTGTATTTATTATTATTACCCCCCCCCCTTTATGCTATTCAGGTTTTTTAAGGGTCATAAGTGTAAGCTGACAACTGTGTGTCAGGAAAACACTGTATCCACAACTTTATCTGCCTGGTTCTAATAAATGTAATCACTTGATAGGTTAATGCAGTGGTGTAGTATTTTCTAGTCACCCAATCTGACACATTCCAGATGCCACCGGTTTTTATTTTAAACATTGTAATTCATTCTCAACTGCAACTTTTTATTGAATGAAACTAAATGAATCAACAAATCACATTTACAGTGGAATTATTACAAGTGACATCCAGTGTATCATTATATATATCATTGCTCATACAATAGGTTTGCTGGGTTAAGTCCTGAGACACAACTCTGGAGCGAGGCAGATGACTAGGCTGAATGGGCAGTTGGCCAGAGGCTTTTTTGTGAAGTACAACTGTCACAATAGACCCTTGAAGAATGATGGGTGCGCAAAAGCAGCACCGTGATGTGACTAAAATGCTGTGATGGCGTTATGTAAAGCACTCAGAGATTCTCTCTCTCTCTCTCTCTCTCTCTCTCTCTCTCTCTCTCTCTCTCTCTCTCTATATATATATATATATATATATATATATATACACTCTGTCTGGCTGTGAGAGTCATGCAAGGCTGCAATATGAGTTCACTCTGATTTGTAACTAGAAGAAGGGAAAGTAGTACTGATAGTGTGTATGTTCATTTATAACCATTATTTCTGTTGTTTATATATTTATTTTTGTGTTTTATTTTGTTTATTGTCTAGTCAATTATAGAAATAAATAGCTCAGTAACAGTGTTGCCTAAAAACCTTTTGTATTTGGGAGATATTTCGCTGACTATGTTCTTTCCCTTCAAGGTTTAAAAATGCAGCATCAGGGGGAACCGAGAGGAAACAATGACAGAATACATTATATCATTGTCCGCAATGCTTGCATCCAATTCAGTTTTATTCATTTCAGTTTAGATCACTGTAGCTCTAAAGCCCTGCTTACAATAGACATTGTGAGAGCAATGAAGAAGATTAGCGTTGCACTGACGTAGACCTGCAGTGTTTTTCCCCCTTCGTGCCATATTATTCCCCTCTGAAATGTTATTGCTTTTGACTCATTAAAAGCTGTTAAAAGCTTGTGTATCTTTGACTTGGGCATCTCCACTGCACTACATTACTCGTGCATGGGTAGCCACCAGTGGAGTCAATGACTCCTCCCTAATCCACAGCAGTTTCAGGGAGAAGAGTCACCATGACAACAACCTGTGTTCCATGCTGAGTACACTTGGCTCATTTAAGATAGAGGGGTTTATTCTCCGAATGAAAAGAGCAGCTCTGTGTTACTAAGGACACTGATCCTCAGGAAGCTTCCACTTTCTGAAATATTATATAACTTATACCAATTAACACCAGTGCTAGCCTTTCACATGTTAGATTGCTGTCTCTCCACAGGCTTAAATTATGCTAATCAGAGCATTGTTTTTAATTTTCCATTTTCTATTACTAGTTTTAATCCCTTGTTTGTCATTAGCTAAATTCATATTGCAACATTTATACAAATTATTATGCAGTATTAAAGCTGTTATCCTATTAAACATAGTAGTATACAAATAAATGTAAACTTGAGGCATATGCATGGGTTGCAGCTGTGTACTTAATAGCCACATTAGGGACCTACTGGTCTCACTTTATATTAAGTGTCTCTAATAACTGTCTAGTTACATATGAACAACATATGCAACAACAATGTAACTACTGATGAACTAGTACCTGTTACAGATGTATTACAGTAGTAAAGCTTATGTTATTACATGTGTATCAACTTCAGTTTTGCCTTTTGTAGTTACGCAAGTGCATCTTCATAGTTGTAACAGGATATTCTGTCTCATGTAATTACACACATTTAATAAAATGTGTAATTACATTAGCAATCATACTGGAACAAGATTTTTCTTAACTTGTCGTACATTAAGACACTAAACTGGATTTTCCGTAGTTTCTAACATTTAGCTAATATTTGTTATTGTTGAGATATTGTAACCAGTTTCAGCTTTAAACAATTCTGTAATATGGTAGTACAAATGTCCATAATATATATGAAAAAAAATATGTAGTCTATTTTATTTGTATAGTCTGAATAAGACTCCCAAACACAGGAAATGTTTATTTTCAAAATCTTGTTTTTAATGAAGATATGTCTAACGGCTGTATCTTTTTGTTTTTGCAGCTGAGTTTCCAGCACAAAGTGGGTGTATTGTACTGTAAGGCGAGTCAGAGCACAGAGGAAGAAATGTACAACAACGAGAATGCAGGGCCTGCAATGGATGAATTCCTGGACCTGCTGGGCCAGAGAGTGCGTCTGAAGGGCTTCACCAAGTACAGAGCACAGCTGGATAACAAGAGTGTGTATACAAAAACGCTCATGTTTGCCTTAAAACCATCTAAATATTTGCTCTAGGCGAAATGGTACTGATACCAAATGAAAAAAATACTGACAGAAGGTATGAATAATACATTATTAAATATATTAGTACAATTGATTATACATTCCTTGCTACTGTTGCTTCAGCTTGCTCACTTGAGTCTAGGACCTGTATTTCAACTCTGCAAATGTAGCTGAGAATATTCAGTTTTGTCAGGTTAATTGAGTTTGATCTAAAACAAAAAAAGCTTACTGTTTTTTAAATACATAAAGGATCTTATTAAAGGTCTTATTAGAATACATAGATACATAACTATGTATGTAGAATCAAAGCAATAAGCTCTCTGAAAGTTAGGTCTTTAGGAGCTGAAAATAAATCCTTGCACATAAGGATACCTGCTAACATAATTGAGAAGTCATAGTAGATAAGCTATATTTTTGGATGGGGATGGGGACAATTGTTGTAAAGCCATGATTACCACTTTAAATTATCAGTGTTTCAGAGAATATTTTGTTGCTGTCCAAAAGAAACATGCACCTCAAAAATGATACCTTTTATAGGAGAAGGAAAAAAAGCTTATTCACTTTCAGTGGTCTAAAGTTTTTAAAATTTCACACAATGCGAAGGACATTTGCTGTGTTGACATGACATAGTAAACAAAAAAAAATAACACACAAAAATGTCTTTATATATATTAGCGGTGGATCTTGATTTAAAAAAAAAATCTAATTAATTAGAAGCTTTGTAATTAATTCATTGAAATTAATCACATTTTAATCACATTTCAATATTTAACATTAGAAATATTGATTTAAGTTTGGTTGATGAATGAATCAATGAACATAAGCCTAAACTTTAAAATCTTGTTTATTTTCCACTGGAAATTCTGACCAGAAGTACTGATTGACTTCTACTGCTGTTAATGAAAAAACAGAAAAACCAAACAATCCCATTTCAGTCAAAAACTCCCTCAAGTATCCCTGGCCAAAAGTAAACAGACCAACAGTTCAAGAAAAAATGTTATGTCTACCATCTGTAATTGTATTAAAAAACAACCTCTGATTGAATTCAGTTCTTCTTATTCTTCCAATATCCTGAGCAAAACTCCCAACATTAAACAACAACAACATGGGGAATGACAATCTGATCAACATTTAGTTAACAATCAATAACACAAACCCATTGGCCTTATGATAGTAACCCTTTATCTTCAACCACAGAGACTGATCTATAGTCCACAGCAATCCATCTCGCCAGTGAATTGGTCAATTTGTCTGACGTGGACATTTTGTTTCTGAATGTGAACCCCGACGTGGTCAAGTGTTGACTGGCGACACTGTTTGCTCATACTAGGAACGCTGTCACATATAGCAGCTAGGTTAACATTACTGACCTACGCCCTAGCCCCAACATGTTTTGCGCTGAGGTGGTAATGAAGGGTGGAAGCACTCCTGTGATAAGCAAACTCCTTCTTGCATAGTGCAAATAACAACATTTTTGTTTGTACTTCCATCTGGAAGTTTCTTGTATATAAATTTCCCATCCACCAGCATAGTTTCACATGTTCATCACATTGTGCGTCGAGCAACATTTCATGGTGCAAAGTGCGATTAAATTGCACATTTTTTTATTTCGTTATTGTCCCCCTAATTAATTAATCAAAATTAATGCGTTAAAGTCCCACCCCTTCTATATATACCCTCTTATACATTAGACATATGCAGATCTCACCTCTTTATAGGTTTTAGTAATGGTGGTTGTGCATGTGGAAGAGAAGCAGCTGTCTTGGATTTTTGTCACTGTAGCTCACATAGTGACTCATTCAGATTCCTGGCTAACATGCCATCCCTTGAACCCTAACTTGCTGTTGTCTACAGTAAAGGTCATATGACAGCAGACCTTAGCTATATGTGTGTGTTTGTGCATATTTGTCTCTTTAATTGATTGGCTGTCACTGTCGTTGTCTAGTTCATGTCCTGTATACCCTTGCTGCACGTCAGTGTCAGACACAGGGGCTGTTTGGAACTGTCACGTTTGTATCCTGCCATGTCTCTCTGACTGATCTTCATATGTCTCCTTCTATTACAGCTGACTCCACTGGCACACATTCCCTCTACACTACCTACAAGGATTATGAGCTGATGTTTCACGTGTCCACCCTCCTCCCATACACTCCCAACAATAGACAACAGGTCAGTGTCCTTCTCCTGAGATCTTAAAGGGGCCATATTCTTAATTTTCCCTGTGATCTGCTTTTGGTGTTTGAGTTGATATAACAAAGTCAGTCATAATACATTATTACCTAAAGGTTAGTGTTTTGGGTTTTTTTTTTTTATTATTGTTTTAACCTTAAAATTACAGCTTCAAAGTAACTGTGACGATTCAATGACCTGTGATAGGGAGAATAGAGCTTCTGTCGTTGATACTCTGAGCTCAGCACTGCAAAAACTGCATTATGTAACCTTTCATTTTAGGACAGTGCTGTAACTGTAAAATACACTCTGTAAATTTAGGGGGCGCCAAGGAGCACAATGATTTTGAAGTTTTAATTTTAAAGTAAATATTCTACCTAGGGTTGCTTTTTAATGTGAAAGTGAATCTGAAATCAGAATGTGTTTTCTTGCCTTTTTCTTTCCTGACCCATATTCTCTCTCTCTCTCTCTCTCTCTCAATTGGTGCATTGCTCTTTTAATTTTTTGGTTCTACGGAATGTACACAGTATCAGACACAGCAGTGCTACTCAAGTTTTTAAAAACCCTGTCCATTCACTATCCACTCTGTTAGACACTTTTATCTTGATGGTCTACCTAGTAGATG
Organism: Hoplias malabaricus; assembly: GCF_029633855.1. Lineage (NCBI taxonomy): Eukaryota > Metazoa > Chordata > Actinopteri > Characiformes > Erythrinidae > Hoplias > Hoplias malabaricus. The sequence continues at coordinate 23,234,343 of NC_089807.1, forward strand.
TAAAATCAGAGGCAGTAGCTCATCTGTTACTGCACACTTTGTGTTGGTTGTCTTCTAGTCCTTCATCGGTGGACACAGGATACTGTTGGCTGGATTTTTTTTGGTTGGTGAACCTTTCTCAGTCCAACAGTGACACTGCCCGCAAACTCTAGCAGAACTTTTGGTCGTTGATACTCTGAGCTCAGCACTGCAAAAACTGCATTATGAAACCTTTCATTTTAGGACAGTGCTGTAACTGTAAAATACACTCTGTAAATTTAGGGGGCGCTAAGGAGCACAATGATTTTGAAGTTTTAATTTTAAAGTAAATATTCTACCTAGGGTTGCTTTTTAATGTGAAAGTGAATCTGAAATCAGAATGTTTTCTCTTGCCTTTTTCTTTCCTGACCCATATTCTCTCTCTCTCTCTCTCTCTCTCTCTCTCAATTGGTGCATTGCTCTTTTAATTGTTTGGTTCTACGGAATGTACACAGTATCAGACACAGCAGTGCTACTCAAGTTTTTAAAAACCCTGTCCATTCACTATCCACTCTGTTAGACACTTTTATCTTGATGGTCCACCTAGTAGATGTAAAATCAGAGACAGTAGCTCATCTGTTGCTGCACACTTTGTGTTAGTTGTCTTCTAGTCCTTCATCGGTGGACACAGGATACTGTTGGCTGGATTTTTTTGGTTGGTGAACCTTTCTCAGTCCAACAGTGACACTGCCCGCAAACTCTAGCAGAACTGCTTTGTCTGATCCACTTGTACCAGCACAACACATTAGCACACTAGCACCATGTCAGTGTAGTGCTGAGTATGATCCTAACTGAGGAAGAACAGGGTAAAATGGGGATAAAGTATGCAGAGAAAAACGGGTGGACTGCAGTTTCTAATTTTATAACTCCTGTATGGTCAGTGGTGCTGACAAGGTAGGTGTCCTTAATCCCGTGATCATTCAGTGTAAAATGGCTACTGTATTTGCACTGTTGCAACAAGAAGGGGAAGGGATGATAAACTCAACAAAATATTGTTGCACCCAGAAGGACGTGACAGATTGCGATCTTATTTGGAAGATTTAGGTCATCAGGAACAATAAATGAAAAACGAATTTAGACTGATATGAACAATATATATTGAACTATACATTCAGTAGTAGTGTCCCTCAGAATGGCTAACACAACATGCCAGACAGCCCAGGATGAAGTTTTAGAGGTTCATAATGGTGTTCTGTGGTCATCCATTCAAAGCCTGTAAAGAAGAAAAAAGGTGAACTGGCATTGTACCAAATTACATGCCACTCTATGAAACCAGGCGTTCTGGACATGTGATGAGTCACAACAAACTGTTCATCTTGGCGCTGACTGTAGTGCCTCCACACACAAACTGGTTGGTCATCCCCACCAAAAAAAGAAGTGGGACCCGTCACTGAAGATAACCCACAACTTGAGATGTTTAGTTTTGTAGTTTTACTCTCCGAAATTTTGCTTCAGTTCCACATTAAGTAATCCAAAACAGCAAAAATAAATCAATAATATAGCCGCAAGCGGCAAATCAAATCAAATCAAATTTATTTATATAGCGCTTTTCACAACTGATGTTGTCACAAAGCAGCTTCACAGAATTCCAGTAAGACACAGATTTGACATGAAATGTAAAAACAAATGTAAAACCCTCAAGTGAGCAAGCCAGGGGCGACAGTGGCAAGGAAAAACTCCCCCAGCTGAGGAAGAAACCTTGGGAGGAACCAAGGCTCACAAGGGGTGACCCATCCTCCTCTGATCAATCTACTGGTGATAATAGTTAGTAGTCCGTGAGAACTTCAGTATAGGGACAGCTTCAAGGCTCTTGGTGGTTGCTGGAGCGTGGGCAGCTGGTCTGAAGCGTGGAGGAGGATCTCGACAGTCATCCATCAGTGTCCAGACAGACAGGTGGGCAGTTGTTTACTCGGAAAGATGTAAAGGGATGGAATTAGTTTTGAACTGTTTTGTGTTTGTAAAGTAGAAAATATGAAAATTGTGGCTAATGACTCCGGCAGATCTGACTATGACAGCTTTAACTAAAAGGAGAGAACCAGGAGGACACACAGACATGGGAGCATCCTGAAACACTGGTATCCCTCCGCTCCACCGTCAACAAACCTGAGTGATCGCGAGAAGCAGCGGGACGACAGCACCAGCGTCTCAGTTTACTATAATTTCCTGTGTCCATGGACCCCCCGAATCTGCCGATTTATCTATGGGGGAGCATTAGCTACCAAAAGATAAACTAAACAAATGAGTTTTTAGCCTAGATTTGAAGATTGCGACTGTGTCTGAGTCCCGAACATTTTCTGGAAGATCATTCCAGAGTTTGGGGGCTTTATAAGAAAAGGCTCTTCCCCCAGCTGAGGCCTTCTGAATTCTGGGAACAATTAAAAATCCAGTATTCTGTGATCTGAGTGAACGTGGAGGCTCATAATAGGAAATTGTATCTTGAAGATATTCAGGAGCAAGCCCATGTAGAGCTTTATATGTTAATAACAAAATTTTGTAGTCAATGCGGAATTTAACAGGCAGCCAATGAAGTGATGATTAAACTGGGCTAATATGTTCAAATTTTCTAGTTTTAGTGAGGACCCTAGCTGCAGCATTTTGAACTAGTTGAAGTTTTCTTAAATTGCTGCTGGTGCATCCTGACAGTAGTGCGTTACAGTAGTCAAGCCTTGAAGGAATATAGGCATGTACTAATGTTTCTGCATCCTGAAGGGATAAGGCATTTCTAATCTTAGCAATATTGCGAAGATGTAAAAAAGCTGTCCTAGTGATACTACCTATGTGTTGATCAAATGATAAATCCGGGTCAATTATGACACCAAGATTTTTTGCTACCGAACCAGGTTTAACTGGAAAGTCAGCGAGATTTAAAATTAAATCTGATAATTTATTTCTTGCCACTTTTGGACCCAAAAGCAGGACCTCTGTTTTGTTGCTGTTTAGAAGGAGGAAGTTACGCAACATCCAGCCTTTCACGTCTTTTACACAGTCCTCTATTTTCTTTAATCTGTGTTTGTCATCGGGCTTGGCTGAAATATACAATTGTGTGTCGTCTGCGTAACAGTGAAAGTTAATGTCATGGTTTCTTATAACTGTGCCTAGTGGTAACATGTATAATGTAAATAATAATGGACCTAAAATAGAGCCTTGTGGAATTCCAAATCTTACTTTAGAATAATTTGAATTTAGATTGTTTACTTTTACGAATTGATAACGTTCCGTTAAGTAAGATTTGAACCATAATAGGGCTGTCCCTGTGATTCCAACCATGTTTTCTAACCTTTCTATGAGAATATTGTGGTCTATTGTATCGAAGGCTGCGCTTAGGTCAAGAAGTACCAACAGGGATACGTGGCCTTGATCAGAGGCAAGAAGAAGATCATTTGTTATCTTGACTAGAATGTCTCTGTACTATGATGTTGCCTGAATCCAGATTGGAATTTTTCATATATATGATTCTTATGTAGATATGAACTAAGTTGTTGGGCCACAGCTCTTTCTAAGATCTTGGACAGAAATGGCAAATTAGAAATAGGCCTGTAATTAGACAGTGTACTAGCATCAAGATTTGGTTTCTTGATCATAGGTTTAATAACTGCTAGTTTAAAAGCTTTGGGTACATGGCCCAGACTAAGGGATGAGTTTACTATAGTTAAAAGAGGATCAATAATAGCTGGTAGTACTTCTTTGAGCAACTTTGTGGGAATTGCATCAAGTGTGCTAGTTCTAATTGTGGGAGTGGGTAAAAGGTTTCAAGTCTTTCTTTTACAGTTACATTATGTTTTATATCATTCACATCGGGTGGCAGCCAGGATGGATTTAATCCTGGAGTTTGTTGTCTAATATTCTCAATTTTATTATTAAAAAAGTCCATGAAATCTTTACTGGTGAGAGTTGCTGTAATTAGTTGTTCAGAACCTGCTTGATTTTTTTGTAATTCTAGAAAACACACTAAACAGTGCTCTCCAATTATTTTTATTATTGGAGATCAGCGAGGCCAGATATGCTGAGCGAGCTTTAGTGAGGGCATTTCTATACTCTATAAGGCTGTCCTTCCAGGCGGAATGGAACACTTCAAGCTTGGTTGATCGCCATTTCCGCTCTAGTTTTCGTAATGTTTGTTTAAAAGTATGGGTCTTATCATTATACCATGGTGCGAGCTTTTTCTGTCTTATACTTTTATGTTTAAGTGGTGCTACCTTTTCTAAAGTAGATTGACGGGTATTTTCTAGGTAATCAGTTAGTACATCTAGGTCCATTGGGTCTGATGGAGTTGGAACTGGGGTCGATAATTCTAGTAGGTTTTCTATAAACTGTAGGGCGGTAGATGGTTTTATTATACGCCTTGTAGAATAGCGAGGGTTCTTACATATATTATGGCTAAGACGTAGCTCATATGAAATTAAGTAATGATCGGAGATTGCTGAGGATTGCAAGATATTAATTTTGTCAATGTTAAGACCTAGTGTCAGAACTAAGTCTAAAGTGTGACTGTAGTAGTGTGTAGGCCCTGTTACATTTTGAGTAATACCAATAGAGTCTAAGATTAAGGTAAATGCATTTTTTAGTGGGCCACTTTCCTTCTCAAAATGGATATTGAAATCTCCTACAATTATAACTTTATGATTGCACACCGCTAGGTTTGTAGCAAAATCGCTGAATTCTTTCAGAAATTCTAAGTAAGGCCCTGGTGGTCTGTAAATGTTGCATAATAAAAATGCGTCCTGTTTTTGTGACCGGATTTGTAATAATAGTGGAGAGAACCTCAAAAGAAGAGAAGGTGTCACATTGTTTAAGACTAATTTCTAGGGTATTTTGGTCAATTACACATACTCCACCTCCTTTGCCTGATATTCTTGGGCTATGTGCATAATTATAGTCTAGGGGGGTGGCTTCATTTAGTGCTAAATATTCATTTGGTCTAAGCCACGTTTCCGTGAGACAAAACATTGAATTTATGATCACTTATAATATCATTTACGATGAGTGCTTTTGAGTTTAGTGATCTTATGTTGAGTAACCCAAATTATAGTTCTGAGGTGTTGCTGCTAGGTGTTGTGTATGATTTAATATTGATTAGGTTGCTGAAACAGGCTGATTTTGTTTTTCTACTTTTACATTTAGTTCGGGGGAAAGACAGTCTCAATACAGTTGAACCTGGGTGACGCCTCAAGACAGTTCGCAGATGGTCGGTTTAGCCTGTCTGTCTGCGGCCTGGTCCCGGCTCTGGATTGTCAGCAGCTATCTACACTACTCTGCTGACTAAATAAAAGACTATGTGCTATGCTGCAAGAAAGTAAGGCAGCACCCTCCCGCGTGGGGTGGATACCATCCCTACCTATAAGACCAGGCTTGCCCTCAAAATGTAACCAATTGTCTATAAAGCCCACTTGATTTTTGGAACACCACTTTGACATCCAGCAGTTTAACGCCCAAAGTCTGCTGTAAGCTTCATCGCCACGCCACATTGGTATGGGGCCAGAGCAGATTACGGCATCAGACATCGTCTGGGCCAGTTTAATCACCTCTGTAATATTACCCTTAGTTACCTCAGACTGCTGCAGATGAATATCATTGGCCCCTACATGAATGACTACCCTTGAATATCTCCTATTAGCTAACAGTCTAAGGTTGCCACTAATATCCGGCGCTCTGGCTCCCGATAAACAGCTAACTGTTACTGCCGGCGCCCCTAAAGGAGTAGCTAATTTCACGTGTCGAACAATAGAGTCTCCTATAACCAGAGCACTCTTAACAGGCTCCTCTGCTGGTGCTTCGCTGAGCAGGGCAAACCTGTTTGACACGCGAACCGGAGGAGCGTGGTGTCCCGGTGGGCTAGCTTTGGCCTCAGCATTAGCATCAGCCTTAGCTTTCCGGCTATGATGCCAAGACGTCACCCATTCACCCCGCTGTGAGGGCTCTAACGCCGGAGTCGTGGGGGTGCTAACTCTCCCTAAGGCACCCGGAGTTGCTAACACTGAATCTCACTGTTTATCCCTTTACAATAATAAGCTCCGGATGCGCACTTCTAGCTGGTCCACTTTATCCAACAGAGAACTAACTAGCTGACACTTAGTACAAACACAACCACTACCTTTATCGCTAGAGGTGGAAAAGGGGGTTAAACTAAACATGCCACACTCTGAGCAGGCAAAACAGCCAGTAGTAGCCATGGAATTGCAGATACTTACCGCTTTTAGTTGATTTTAGTAACTTACACCAAAAACGTTACTCCAGGGTCCGGTGGCAGTTTTAGTGCCTCTCTAATGAATATTCCTGCGGAGACAATCTAAAAGATAGATCTATGGATGGTTAGTAGGTTATAAAAACAGATATAAATATAGAAGTAACAGTAGAAACGAGTAAACAGGAAAACCCGAGCAATCAAAACAGCTTCTAAACGGGGACAGGAACAGCCAAACGGGTTGCCAGATCAGCCCGATCAGCCCAATTAACAGGTTTCTCGCTTAACAGGCCTGTTTAGAAGCAATAGGCCTACATCGCTTACATGCTACCTTTAAAAGCATTTCTATAAGTAGAATCTAAAATTTGAACCCATTTGAGTAAAGTATGAAAGAGTTAGAGATGTTCAAGTAAAACCTGTGATAAGCTGAAGAGGTTCATTTGCATATGGCGGCCATCTTGAATCAAAATGTCAACATTCGTTCTATATTTACATAGGGTCAGACACATGTGAACGGTTTGGCACCAAACTCAAGGGAATTGGTCAAAAATTCAAAGACTTATTGACAAAAGTATATTTTGCAAATTATGCAAATTAGCTCAAAATCTAAGTGGGCTGAGCTAAATGATCCAATAGCAAATTAGTTTGTTTTAAGCCAAGGAATAAGGGGAAAAAAAATTTCGTCTATAGGCCTTACGGTGTAGGAGATATAGACCGCAATGCTTTTCCCTTTGCTATAGCGCCACCATCTGGCCAAAGAGTGTCATTTTCCTTGGCTGAGTCATTTCACACCTGCTGGATGTTGCTGCCAAGGGAGGTGTTTCTGGGCCTTATGGTCTTTGCTCCACATTGCATTTTGCATAATGTCTCAGAGCCACTGTAGTTCAACAGCACAATGTATAGTTTTAGACTGCCATCTGCTGGTGAGAAATAACTACTTTCACATATATTTAGCTCTGCCATGAATGCACATATAGAAACATTTGAGTGTGTACTCCTATGTGGATATTTACCTAACATGGACATATGTGGCATTTGCTGAATCCTAAGGATCCGAACTTTAATACTGATCAAAAAATTGTTGCCTTGCGCCCAATGATTCCAGGTAGGCTCTGGACCCACTGCGACCCTGAACTGGATAAGCGGTTACAGATAATGAATGAAAAAATTGTTGCACTTTTATTACTATGTAGCTTACAGGCCCCTCACAATAAGAGAGATCTAGCATGTATTCCACAAGTCAAATATATGCTATATGTGTACACTAATAATATAAAATTTTAAAACTTCACATGCTTGATCAGACTGAGGAGCAGATGTCATAATTAAGTTGGTGTGCCACTGCATTCCTAGATGGCGCTATAACATAAAGCCAATTTAATCAGTTTTTGTCCAATTGTAGCGCCCCCTTTTGGTAAATTTTGATCATATTGAATGTACTTCTTTAGGGTAGGACCATACATACGCCTGTCACGGTTGGTCTTGATTAGACTTAATTTGTTTGAGTTATAGTTAAAAGAATGTTTAAAGCTTCACACGCTTCAATTAAATGTTTTATTACAACAAAAGTTTGAACTTTTTTTCATAATTATTTACCTACAGACTCTGCAGATTCCAACAAGGTCAGCTGTTTGGGAATATCGCAAAATTCCACGGACTAGTTCGAAAAGCTTCAATTTTGAACAATTTAAAGCAAATTAAAGCACCAAAGCATTTTTTGACAACATTTGCAATGACAAAGTTGTTAAGCCCTCTGCAGAGTATAAAACGAAGCAAACTGCGTGTCAATATGTTTAATTTTCACAGAGATATATAATATTTTCTTGATATAGCGCCCCCTAGTGGCTATCGTTATGACAAATTTTCTGCTCTTAGGGAGGCCTCCCAGGGACATACCAGTCAAATCCCATGATGATTGGACCTTGTTAAGGTTGTCAAACAGCTGCTGACAGCTGATTGGTCGATGACAATCACAATTTTGCTCGAATCGAGTTGTCCTTAATTTTCCCTCTACATCCTTGCCCATAGAAGCAGCATGCCAAGCGGCGCTCCGATCCACCTTACGGATGCTGAGATATAAACTTGAAGCATTTACAGCGCCCCCTATATGAATATTGGCTTCTCCTTTGACAAGCTACCTCAGAATCATGTCTGGAAGTTGAATATGAAATGTAAACACATTTGAGTAAAGCATGAATTTGTTATAGATTTTTAAGTAAAACATAAAATAAGCCGAAAAGGTTCATTTCCATATGGCGGCCATCTTGAATCGAAATTTCAAATTTTTATTGATAATTATTAAGCTACAGGCTCCTGCAAACATTTTGACACCAAGCTCAAGAAAATTGTACAAAAATCCACGGAGGAGTACACAAAAGTAGGTTATGCAAAATAGCAAAAAATCTAAGTAGGCGCAGCTTAGTGGTTGTATATACCTTTTTGATTCGGCAGGACCCAAGGAATCAGGGAAAAGATTTCGTCTCTACGCCACACGGGGTAGAAAATCTTTTAATGAAAGCATTTTCCTTCGCTGTAGCGCCCCCTTGAGGCCAATTGGGCTGATATTTTGCGCCTGTGTAGCGAGACCGACTACTACCTATTGACCAAGTCTCTAGGCCTTACGGTTTGGGCTGTGCGATTCGTTTTATGGCAGAAAAAGAAAAAGAATAAATATAGCCGCAAGCGGCGATTTACGGCTTCCTCGCTTTCTATGCAATAAGCTTGCTTACTTTTGCCACTTCGAGATCATACACAACATTGCATAGTCACAGCTGACATTTTCTGATTTTGATCCATCTGTGAGCCTCAAGCTGCATTTGTAAGTATTATATGAGATGGGTGGTGGATTATTCACAGTGCAACACTGCCATCTGGTGGTGGTGTTTTGTACTGGACCTTATGGATCAAACCAAGCAGTGCTGTTGGAGCTTTACCCACATACATTTGAACATGAACTACAATGTGAATTATAACCCGATATGCACATCTTTGGTATCAGCAGAATCACAAGAACCTGAACCTTAATAATTATTAAAAATAAAGTGGAATTCCATTACTGCATGGCATCCAGATGCTGCTTAAAATAGGTCTGTAAGTTTCCATAAAAATATCACACATAAATACCTGTAACTCAAAAATGCTTTTGCCAAATGTTATGAAACATTACAATCTTCTTTCATATGTGCTCCAGAATAACTCGTTACAAATCATTGCATTTTGCATAATGTCTCAGAGCCACTGTAGTTCAGCAGCACAATGTATAGTCTTAGACTGCCATCTGCTGGTGAGAAATGACTACTTTCCCATATTTTTATATCAGCCATGAAAGCACATACAGAAAGATTTAAGCATGTACTCCTATGTGGATATTTACCTAACATGGACATGTGTGGTATCAGCTGAATCCTAAGGATCTGAACTTTAATACTGATCAAAAAATTGTTGCACTTTTATTACAATGCTATTACTTTTAGCTTACAGGCCACTCCCAGAAACAGAGATCTAGCATGTATTCCTCAAGTCAAATATAAGCTATATGTGTACACTAATATACACCTATAACTCAAAAATGCTTTCCCCCAAAATTTTAAAACTTCACATTCTTAATCAGACTGAGGAGCAGATGTCATAATTAAGTTGGTGTGCCACTGCAATCCTAGATGGCGCTATAACATGAAGCCAATTTAATCAGTTTTTGTCCAATTGTAGCGCCCCCTTTTGGTAAATTTTAATCATATTGTACGTACTTCTTCAGGACAAGACTGTACATACGTCTGTCATTTTTGGTCTTGATTGGACTTAAATTGTTTGAGTTATAGCTAAAAGAATGTTTAAAGCTCCACACACTTCAATTAATTGTTTTATTACAACAAAAGTTTGTCTAAATGTTGAACTTTTTTTGATTTTTTTTTTATATTATTTATTTGCATATGGCGGCCATCTTGAATAGAAATTTCAAATTTGTTTTGATAATTATTAAGCTACAGGCTCCTGTGAACATTTTGACACCAAGCTCAAGAAAATTGGACAAAAATCCACGGAGTACACAGAAGTAGGTTTTGCAAATTATGCAAAATAGCAAAAAATCTAAGTAGGCAGAGCTTAGTGGTTGTATGTACCTTTTTGATTCGGCAGGACCCAAGGAATCAGGGGAAAAAAATATTTCATCTCTACGCCACACGGGGTGGAAAATCTTTTAATGAAAGCATTTTCCTTCGCTGTAGCGCCCCCTTGAGGCCAATTGGGCTGATATTTTGTGCCTGAGTAGTGAGGCCGACTACTACCTATTGACCAAGTCTCAAGTCTCTACCCCGTATGGTTTGGGCTTTGCGATTCGTTTTATGGCAGAAAAAGAATAATAATAAATATAGCCGCAAGCAGCGATTTACAGCTTCCTCGCTTTCTATGCAATACATTTACTTACTTTTGCCACTTTGAGATCATACACAACATTGCATACTCACTGCTGACTTAGGAGATCCAAAATTTCTGATTTTGATCTGTCTGGGAACCTCAAGCACCATTGCTAAGCATTATGAGATGGGTGGTGGATTACTCACAGTGCAACACTGCCATCTGGTGGTGGTGTGTTGTACTGGACCTTGTGGATCAAACCAAGCAGTGCTGTTGGAGCTTTACCCACATACATTTGAACATGAACTACAATCTGAATTATGACCTGATATGCACATATTTGGTATCAGCAGAATCACAAGAACCTGAACCTTAATGATTATTAACAAAAATGTGGAATTCCATTACTGCATGGCACCCAGATGCTACTAAAAGAGGTCTGTGACTTGCCTTAAAAATATCACACATGAACAGCTGTAACTCAAAAATGCTTTTGTCAAATGTTATGCAACGTCACAAGCTTATTTCATATGTGCTCCAAAACAAATCATTACATTTTGTTAATGATAAGATAATCCTTGGATGATGGGCTCTCAGCCCTGTTCCCTGCAGTGTGTATCAGTCTGTCACTGCCTGAGAGACAGTGGGTAGCACCGACCTCAGTATAACCCATGCATCACTACTTACAACATATACACAATAAGTATGTATGTATATGCTATACAGGTACACATATACAGCTTGTGTGTGTGTATGTATATATATATATATATATATATATATATATATATATATATATATATATATATATATTCATATTTTATATCAATTTGTAAATGTTGGAAAAATATATATTTTAATTAATATTTTTATTATTTACTACTGTTGTCTCTTAGTAAAGCTATTTGAATCCAAGAGAGAGAATAAGAGAGAGAGATAAGAGGCAGAGAGCATGTCAGAAGGAATAGGAGGGAAGGGGGACTCTTCAATAATGCCTTTGAATACATTGCTGAGAATAACTCACATATGTTTGACTGTGAACTAGTCTGTGCTTAATGACTTAATATGGACATATGTGGTATCAGCAGAATCACAAGAACAAGAATGTACTTTAATAATTATTAAAAAAAAGTTGAAATTTCGTTACTGCGTGGCATCCAGGCTCTGCTTAGCACTGGTGTGTAACTTGCATTCTAAACATGACACACAAACAGCTGTAAGTCAAAAATGCTTTTGCCAAATGTTATTAAAAAAAATACAAGCTTCTTTCATATGTGCTTCAGAACAGATCAATAAATTTTGTTGGTACTGCATCCTTAGGTGGCGCAATAACAAATTATTTTAAGTATGTTTTCCAATTTTAGCGCCCCCTGTATGTGCATTTTGATCATAATTGATACACTTCTTCAGAGTAATACCTTGCACATGTGTACCCATTTTGGTTTGATTTGGGTGAAGTTTGAATGAGTTACAGCTGAAAGAGTGCATCCAGCTCCGCCCACTCGTGTTTGTTGACGTATTGCAGCAACAGCGTGTCCAAATCTAAACATTTTTTGATAATTATTTACCTACAGGTAATACACTTTGCAATGAGACCAAATGTGTGTTGATAGGATCAAAACCCACGGACTAGTATGATAAATTCCATAATCACATACCTGACAATTGAAGAAAATCTATAATTTTTTTTTAAATAGTTGCAATTGCAATATTGTTAGACACTAGGTAGAGTGTATTATGAAACTATTAGCATGTCGATAGGCTAAATTTTCACTGAGTCATTCCATATTTCATGTTTAAAAAATAAATTGCGCCCCCTTGTGGCTATCAACACAATTTTTTCTGCAAATACAAAGTGTGTCCATGAACATACCATGCAAATGCCATGATGATTGGGCATTGTTAAGCTTGTCAAAAAAAATGATGAAATAAAATTTGATTGGCTGTTGACATCGTTAAACGTGCCCATATTGAGTCGTCCTTAATTTCCCATATGTAGGCTTGCTCACTGAACCAGCATGCCAAATGTCAACTTAATTGGCCTTGTAGATCCTGAGATATTAACCAAAAGACATTGTTAGCTATAACAGCGCCCCCTATAATATTTCATGCAACAGCGAATGCATGCTACCTCCAAATCATGTCTAGAAGCAATGTGTGAAAGGTCATCAGATTTGCGTTAAGCATGAAGGAGTTACAGATTTTTCAGTAAAATTTGCAATTCACGGTAGACATTCATTTGCATATGTCGGCCATCTTGTTTTGAAATGTCAGGATGTTTCCGACAATTATTGACCAGCTCACTCCTGTGAACGTTTTGACACCAAGGTCATGGGGATCAGACAAAAATCCAGGGACTAGTTCGCGAAAATAGATTTTGCGAATTATGCTAATTAGCAAAAAATCTAAGTAGGCGGAGCTTAGTGGTTGTATGTACATTTTGATTCATCTGGACCCAAGGATCATGTAGAAAATAAAAATTATCTCTACGCCACATGGCGTGGAAAATCTTTTAATGAAAGCGTGTTTCATCGCTGCAGCGCCCCCTTGAGGCCAAATACGCTGTTATTTTGCACGATTATAGAGTCAGTCCTTATTTATCTTGTGACCAATTACCAAGTCTGTAGGCCTTACAGTTTGCCCTGTGGAATCCTTTTCAGACAAAATTTGGGGGAAGAATAATAATAAAAATCTGAACAAAAACAATAGGGTTCCTTTGCACTTCGTGCTCGGAACCCTAATAATAAGAAAAATCCTAACAATTACAATATGGTCCTACACTACGTGTTAGGACCATAATAATAATAACAAATTAAAATCTGAACAAACACAATAGGGTTTCAAGCACTTCGTGCTCGAACCCCTAATAATAATAAAAATCAGAACAAAAAAAAAGAAGAAGAAAAATCGGAAACAAAAACGATAGGGCTCCAGCACTTGCAGTGCTTGGACCCCTAAAAATCTGAACAAAAACAATAGGTTTCCTTGCACTTCGTGCTCGGAACCCTAATAAATATAGCTGCAAGCGACAATTCCCGGGGTCCAAGCTGGTATTCGCTGGTTGAAGAACAATGCACTAGCATATGTGCTGTCCTGAGATAGGGGCTTCTCTATAGATAGAAGTCACTCTGGAGTTGCATCCTGGTTTCTCACCCTAATGTTCAGGACCCACAAACAGCAGATATGATGTGGAGTTGCTTGTAGTCGATTCTGTCATCAGTGTACACAGGACACTGTCTGCTGGATTTAAAACTCCAACACCTGAGTCATACTTGTGGTATGGGTGTCCAGATCATTAAAGAGCAGGGTGAAAGTGAGCAGTCTTTGAAGAGCAAGAAGGTAGCATATGACATTTCCTGATACAGGAGCCACATTTTAAGATTTTGTAGTGCTTTTAAATGTGATCCTTGGTGTTCTGGATTGTAAGAAGGGGTAGTAGATGACTGGGTGAATTTCTGGTCTGCAGACAGGTGAACGTGGGGCTTGGGTTACAGAGACAGCACAGAGCACAGAACTGACTCTGGAATTTCACCCTTGATTCTGGCCCAATATTTAGGGGTCCAAGCACTGCAAGTGCTGGAGCCCTATTGTTTTTGTTCCGATTTTTCTTCTTCTTCTTCTTTTTTTTTTTTTCTTCTTTTTCTCAGATGAAACGCGATGGGCAGCCCAAACCGTAGGTCCTACAGACTTGTAGTTTGGTCAACTGGTAGTAAACTCTCCCGCTACTCAGGCACAAAGAATCAGCCCGATCAGCCTGATGGTGGCGCTATAGCGACGCGGAATGCGTCGCTCCCTATATCTCCTACCCCGTGTGGCGTAGAGACAAAATTCTTTTTTTTTCCCCCTGGTTCCTCAGGTCAGACCCTACAAAAAAGCCTCAAGAACCCATAAGCTCCACCTACTTAGATTTTGAGCTAATTTGCATAATATGCAAAATCGCACACATTTATGAGCGTGAACTAGTCTCTGGTAATGTACCCAATATGGACATATGTGGTATCAGCGGAATCCTAAGAACCTGACCTTTAATAATTATTCAAAAAAAGTTGGAATTTCATCACCGCTCGGCTTCCAGACTCCGCCCAAATACAGGGGTTGAGCTCGCATTCCAAAAATCACACAAATACAGATATTACTCACAAAGGCTTTCTCTGAAAGTTACGATACTTCACATGCTTGATCCCTATAAGGGCTGGAAGACATGAGTACTTGGTTGTGCAGCTGCAAGCCTAGGGGGTGCTATAACAACATAAAATTTATTACGCTTCACAGGATTGTCCTATTGACATGCCGATTGGTATGCACGTAGTGGGTGATGAGCTGACTCAGATTCTTTGACGATGATGTCATATTCAAAAAAAACATGGTCGCCATCAGCCGATCAAATTTCAGCAGCTGTTTCATGACCTTAACAAGGTCCTATCCTCATGACACTTGCGTGGTATGTGCATGGCACCACTTCCTGAGCACATAAAACATTTCAATACAATAGCCTCTAGGGGGCGCAATTCGATTTTTCAACATGCAAATATGGAATATCTCAGCGAAATATAAACATATTGACAAGCAGTTTGCTTTTTAATTTGCACACAGGATTTAAAGTCTCCAGCAGCACTGCTCTTTCTGATCCACTCATAAGAGCACAATACACACTGACATATCAACACTGTCAGTGTTACTACAGTGCTGAGAATGTATGAGCTACTTTCTCTGATTTTATATCTATAATGTGGACCAATGAAATAGGTGTATCTAAAGGTGTGGACAGTGAGTGGAAACGGATTATAAATTCTCCAGCAACTCTGCTCTGTCTGATCCACTCATAAAAGAACTATACACATTGCCATATCATCACATTGTCATTGTTACTACAGCACTGAGAATGTATGAGCAACTGCCTCTGAATTCATATCTATAAGTTGGACCAATAAAATATATGCATCTCAGTGTGGACAGTGAGTTGACACAGGTGTTAAATTCTCCAGCAGCACTGCTGTGTCTTATCCACTCATAAAAGCGTTACACACACTGCCATAGCACCACAATGTCAATGTCACTGCAATGCTGAGAGTTATCCACCACTCAAATCATATCTGCTTTGTGGGGGTCCTGAACATTGGGTCAGAATCCAGGGTGAAACTCCAGAGTCAGTTCTGTGCTCTGTGCTGTCTCTGTAACCCAAGCCCCATGTTCACCTGTCTGCAGACCAGAAATTCACCCACTCATCTACTACCCCTTCTTCTTACAATCCACAGCACCAAGGATCACATTTTAAAGCACTACAAAATCTATATTAGAGTGTGGCTTCTGTGTTAGGAAATGCCATATGCTACGCTCTTGCTCTGCAAAGATTGCTTGCTTTCATACTGGTCTTCATTACTCTGGACACCCGTACCGCAGGTATGACTAAGGTGTTGGCGTTTTAAATCCCAGCATCACTGCTGGACTGAGAATACTCCACAACCAAACACTGCCAGCAGAGAGTATCTTTTGTCCACTGATGACGGACTCGAGTCCGTCAAGCTACTCCACATCATATCTGCTGTTTTTGGGTCCTGAACATTAGGGTGAGAAACCAGGGTGCAACTCCAGAGTGACTTCTGTGCTCTATGCTGTCTCTGTCATCCACTACTCCTCAATCTCATGCTACACCTCCAAAGAAATGCCAGGACAGCATGGAACACCTTACAAACACTACACAAACTGCCCCAAAAGCCCCTACTATCTCAGGACAGCTCATATGCTAGCACATTGTTCAACTACCAGCGAATACCAGCTTGGACCCCAGGAATTGTCGCTTGCGGCTATATTTATTTATGGTCCTAACACGTAGTATAGGACCATATTGTAATTGTTAGGATTTTTCTTATTATTAGGGGTCCAAGCACTGCAAGTGCTGGAGCCCTATTGTTTTTGTTCTGTTTTTTCCGCTTTCTTCAAGGGTCCAAGCACTGCAAGTGCTGGAGCCCTATTGTTTTTGGTCTGTTTCCTCTTCTTCTTCTTTTTCTCCGATGAAACGCGATGGGCAGCCCAAACCGTAGGTCCTACAGACTTGCCGTTTGGTCAACTGGTAGTAAACCCTCCCGCTACTCAGACGCAAAGAATCAGCCCGATCGGCCTGCTGGTGGCGCTATAGCAACGCGGAACGCGTCACTGCCTGTATCTCCTACCCCATGTGGCGTAGATACGAACTTCTTTTTTTCCCTGATTCCTCAGGTCAGACCCTACAAAAAAGCCTCAAGAACCCATAAGCTCCGCCCACTTAGATTTTGAGCTAATTTGCATAATATGCGAACACACACTAATTTTTGAGCGCGAACTAGTCTCTGGAAATGTACCCAATATGGACATATGTGGTATCAGCAGAATCCTAAGAACCTGAACTTTAATAATTATAAAAAAAAGTTTTTATCACTGCTCGGCTTACAGACAACATACAACAGGGCTGGAGCTCGCATTCCAAAAATCAGACAAATACAGCTAAAACTCGCAAACGCTTTCTCCGAATGTTACGATACTTCACATGCTTGATCCCTATATGGGTTGGAAGACATAAGTACTTGGTTGTGCAACTGCAAGTATAAGGGGCGCTTTAACAACAAAGAATTTGTTACACTTCACAGGATTGTCCAATTGACATGCCGATTGGTGTGCATGTAGCAGGTGATGTCTTGAATGAGATTCTATGAGGATGATGTCATATTCGAAATAACATGGCCGTCATCGGCCAGTCAAATTTCAGCAGCTGTTTCATGACCTTATCAAGGTCCTATCATCATGAGACTTCTATAGTATGTCCATGGTAGCACTTCCTAAGCCCATAAAAAGTTTCATAACGATAGTCACTAGGGGGCGCAATTCATATTTTCAACATAGAAATATGGAATATCTCTGCGAAAATAAAACATATTGACAAGCTATTTAATTTATTGTATTCTCTGCATAGAATCTTACAACTTTGCAATTACAACTATTGTCAAAAAATGCATTGTTTATTCACAGTAGTCAGGTATGTGAAAATGGAGCTTTTCGAACTCCTCCCTGGAAATTTGTCTTATCAATAAACAACTGGTATTTTTGAAATCTGTATCTGCGTTGCTATAGCGCCACCATCAGGCTGATCGGGCTGACTCTTTGCGCCTGAGTAGCGGGAGGGTTTACGACCAGTTGACCAAACGGCAAGTCTGTAGGACCTACGGTTTGGGCTGCCCATCGCGTTTCATCAGAGAAAAAAAGAAGAAGAAGAGGAAACGAACCAAAATCAATAGGGCTCCAGCAGTGCAGTGCTTGGACCCTTAAAAACAAAACAAAAAAACGCGGAAAAAACAAAAACAATAAGGCTCTCTGCCATAAGCAGAGACAGAGAATGAGATAATGAGAATGCCTAGTATACTGGACAGAGACAATTTGTTTTTGTTAATCATTTACTGACACTTGTGGTTCTTAAACACATCAGACCTTTTTTTCTATCATGCAGACTTGCTGGAGAGCTAGCAAATGCTTAGGAGACATCAGGATTTTATCAAATTGATTTATTTATTTATTTATTTATTTATTTATTTATTTAAAATTGTGAACAATGTCTTTAAGGAAGTTAAGACAATATTTCTAGATAAAGTCAAAATTCTCAAGTTATAAAAGTGAGAAGTGGTCTATAAACCTGCTTTACCACCGTGTTAGGAATTAGAGCTAGCAGCTAGAGCAGCTGACACACAAAAAATAATAAATAAAACAACTAACTGCTGCAAGGCAGGCTCATAAATCCATCCTCTTGCTAGTGGCCTATTTTCTTGTTAGGAAAGTCCTAGTTAAAAACAGAAGACAGCTTTTGTGTACTCCTCCTTTTTCAACAAGGCAGTACCAGTGCAGCAATTGTCACTCGTCACAAAGATGTTCAAGTGGCAGCAATAGGAATTCTTTCTTTCCCTTTCTTCTAAAATTCCATTAGATTGCATGGGTTTAGTCTGTACTAAATCCCCAATGGTAAGGGGAAGCTTTTCATTTTGCTCAGTGACTTAAAAACAAACAAACTGGCTGTTCGATTATTTGGAATAGTTTTGGGTGATTTGCAATCATTGGCAAAACTTCAAGCCTCATTTCTAAAAGTTCAGACACCATGCAAAATATAAATGAGAAACAATGCAATGATGTGCAAATCATTAAAAAAAAGTTTGAGGAACCAGAGTAATTGCTTTATACAAGGGGCAAGGACCAAAAACAATTTTGTCTGTTTGTGATTTTTCAGGTGAAGCTGTCCAATGACAAGCTGATCAACTGAAAACATTTGGTGCATTATGAAATGAAAAATACTGTAACAAAGACCAAAACTTGTTGAGCAGCTGAAAAAGCAGGAAAGGAAAAACAGTTCTCTTTCAAAACTACAGCAGTTGGTCTCCTCAGTTCCCCAATGTTTACAGTGTTGTTAAAAGAAGTGGTGATGCAGCACAGTGGTTAAAAAAAATGTTGCTGGCATCTAATTTAAAACAAGCAAATACAAGAAGAAAAAAATATATAAAATGTACTGTTTCAGTGTTTGAATTTATAGTTGAATTTGTACTAATTTCAATTAAATATGAGGTTTAATTATTTGCACATCATTGCATACTGTCACAGCATTTCAACTTTTCTCGAAATAAGGTTTGTATTATGACTGTCCTATTTCGAGTTTAATGGCTGTGGATACATGTCCTTGAATCATCATTTTAAAGGAATATTCATTTTACATGAGTCCGAGTTTTATTTTTGAACTCGGTGGGATGGTTCACTCTGAAGCCAGTGTTTTTTAAATAATATTAACAAAGGCATGACTCCAGTGCTCAATTCCTCACTCATCAAATGCTGATGTTTTACATGATGTGACATTTCATTTCTGTCTTTATTCTTTTCCCTTTATTTTATTTTATTCTAGCTGCTCAGAAAAAGGCACATAGGAAATGACATCGTCACCATTGTGTTTCAAGAACCAGGAGCCCTGCCCTTCACCCCTAAAAACGTTCGCTCCCACTTTCAGCATGTGTTTGTCATTGTCAAAGTCCACAATCCATGTACTGAAAATGTCTGTTACAGGTATGTTGGCAAGAAGAGATTTTATCTGATTTCTATGAAGGAAAATGTTTGAAAGCAATGGTTTTGATTCAGGCTACTTTTTAAATACTTGTTAATGGAGGGAATTTGAATTTCACTCACACACACGCACACACACACACACACACACTCACAAATGTACACACACACCTGGAGCAGCAGGCAGCCAGCCAGTTCATCTGTGAAGTAGTTGGGCATTAGGTGATTTTCTCAAGGGCACCTTAGCTGTGGATCTTGAGGGAGGATAATCAAAAAATTACCTTCTAGTCCCAAGCACAGCCCAAAGTATGTTCAAAGCTATATTATAAATATATCATGTTCTTGAAATAATATTAACAATTTGAAAAAAATAATTGTAGTTTTTATAGTCTTCAGTTTAAGATTTTAAAACTTTTAGAGAGAAGAGCTTAAGAGATTCAAGTCTGTTTAGCTTAAAAGTAGATATGCAAATCCCGTTTTAAAGAGAAACCACACTTTTCAATTTTCTGGGTAGATTATAAGCATTAATACTTGATTTAAAATTGTAACCTTTTGTCATGAGTAATCATAGTCCTTCAGAGTTACATATGTTTGATCGCTTTCTCTCTTCTATCTTTCTTGCAGTGTGGCTGTATCCAGATCAAAAGACGTGCCTCCATTTGGTCCTCCTATTCCTAAAGCTGTGACCTTCCCAAAGTCAGCCGTCTTCAGGGACTTCCTGCTGGCCAAGGTTATCAACGGTGAGAATGCAGCTCACAAATCTGAGAAGTTTCGTGCCATGGCAACACGCACACGGCAGGAGTACCTCAAAGACCTTGCAGAGAACTTTGTGAGCACAGCCACTCTGGACTCGGCTGTGAAGTTCAGCTTTATCACTCTGGGCGCAAAGAAGAAGGAGCGTGCCAAGCCGAAGAAGGATGCACACCTCTACAGCATCGGAGCCATCACATGGACTGTTGTGGCACGTGACTTTGGCCAGTCGACAGATGTAGAGTGCCTGCTTGGCATCTCCAATGAGTTTATTGTACTCATTGGGGAGGAGTCTAAGAATGTAGTCTTCAACTGCTCTTGCCGAGACGTGATTGGCTGGACCTCCAGCCTAATGAGTGTCAAGATTTTTTATGAACGTGGTGAATGTGTGATGCTTTCAACCCAGGACAGTTGTGCAGAGGACATAAGGGAAATTGTCCAGCGTCTTGAGGTGAGTAGTGCACTTGCTTTCTATAGCGTAAGGACATAGAAAATGGTGACACTTAAGGATAGCCCTTTTCCACCAATGTGAACCCAGTTCGGTTCTCATTAGGGAACATTCAGTGCATCTTCACCAGTGGTGGATGCTGGTCTTTCAAGGAGGGGAAGCTCAATTTCGGCCTAGATTATAAAATGTGTCGGCTTTTTTTTTATACGTAAATTCTACCCTCCTTTCCTTTTTAAGAAAATGATCTGTGACCCTGTCGTACCAACAAGGCGTCTTTTCCAGGGACTTGGCCAGCAGAGCTAGGCTGCTTAAACGGCATTGGCCCATGTGAAGTGTGTCCGCCTGTGCTCCCACGGATCTTTACACCAAAAGATCGCTGATTCGCTCATTTCGCTGTCAATCAAAAAGGGATTCAGCCTCAGACAGATCATCCAATCATCATGCAGAAGCTGAGCGTCCGGGCCAGCCCACTGTCCCATAGACCCCCGATTGGTGGGACAAAGCCCAGCATTTATCCAATGACTCGCCTCATTTCGCTGCTTCGCTATTGAACTCTGTGGACGCTCAGTGTCCACACTGTTTTAAGCACTGTGATTGAGAGGACAGCCGCGTCTTTACCAGTGATAAGAAGCTGATTCTAAACAAAAGTTGAGCGTGTTGTAGTGCATATTTATTCAATGACATGTACACACAACAGTATATATTTGATCACTTATTTTTTGACATTTTAGGAGAAGCTGAGATTCCCTTGCAGTCTTAGAGCAATCGCCACTGATCTTCACCAATGTAAATTGATTCATAAATCAGGAAATTTAATTCCCTGCTGGAACCAAAGAAGAGTTGGCTCTTTAGTGTGACCCATGATGGCGTCTGTCGGCATGTCAATGTCCAGAAACAGCATAGAGCCTCAAATAAAATATTATGGTGCAGTTTAGCTGGATGGTTTGCAGAGTTTTATATTGATGTTATATTTATATTCATATTAATAAATATATATAATGTTATAATGGTGTGCTGGGTAAAAAAAAACGGTTTAAAAAAAAAGATTAGTCTGTAGACCTTTTTGTTTTGAAATTTGAAAACAGCAAATGACCTGTTATCTGATTACTGATTTAAAAAAAAAATAAATAAATAAATAAAATGTTCCATCTCTGTCATCTGTTTCTGGGGTTGTGGTCAATGTGACACATCACAATCTCAGGTGGGCAGCTCTGGAACCATACCCTGAAATGCTCAAACGTTTACTGACAGATCCAAATGTGTATCATATATCATACTGATCTGAGCCCATTGTAAACAGTGGATAAACCATGATACTGTCCTGACTCTATGCATTTATCTCTGGCGCTGGCACTAAATTAAACCACAGCAACCTTGGTTCCCATAAAAACTGGTGAAAACACAGCAGCGGGTTCACTGGATAGCACCAGTGTCCCAAGAATCCTAAACAGAACCGGTTCAAGAAACTGTTCTTTTGTTGGAAAAGGGCTAGGAATGAACTTTGATGCTACCAAAAAGAAATGTTACTCCTGTTTTTATCTGTAATAATCCTGTCAAGTTCATATTGCTGTTTCTTTAGTCCTCTGCCTTTGCAATGCACGTTTCTTCTTTGATCAAAGTCTGAAGTCAGTTTTAATCAGGCTAAATCAAAACACTCTGGTTATGTTCCTTGTTATTTCAAAAAATGAAATTGACCCACATTTTTGTTAACATATCTTGGGTAAAGATGTAATCATTCCCACACTGCCGGCTGTGGTGTTTTTTTTGGTTTTTTTTAATAACAAAAACTGGTCTCAGGGGCTTTTTAAGCAGAAAGTATATGGTGGTTGTAATTAAGGATTTACTTTATATCTCTTGCAGCTATGTTCGATGTGACTGCATACCTGCACTCTTGAGCTTCTTGGGGAGCAATCAAATCGCATCTGTGATTTCTAATTGGCTCTCTATAAGCCCTTGAAAATCTATCACAAGATTTCCATGAAGGATCAGATAGCATGGAAGCCTGAGATGTTTGACCTGGGAGAGTGTAATATTATACCTGCCTGTGCTTTTGATCTCTCTTGTTGTAACTCTTATGAATGCCATAAGCCAGTTACGCTCCTTAAACTCCAGATAACCTGTGTTGATCTGTCACATTTTTCACAGACTAGGCTAGTACCTGGATAGTAGCTTGTCAGATTGAAAAACCTTTTATTTCCAAATGTTCTTTATATTTTGTGAAAGTTTCATGATGCACATACCAGTGAAATGGTCTGAAATTGCATAATTCTTTTTTTTTTTTTTTACAGCAGGATTATTTTCTCTCCCCTTCTGAGGAGTTACCTATTTGGATATGCACTACATGGACCAAAGTATTTGGACAGTCCACCTAATAATTAAATTTAATTGTTTCATTTAATTCCGCTGCCACAGGGGTATATAACCAAAACCCTAGCCTTGCAGTTTGCCTTCATAAATGTTTATGAAAGACTGGGTCATTCCAAAGAGCTCACTGAATTCAAGTGGTAGTACAGTACGATGCCACTATTGCAATTAGTCAGTTTGTGAAATATTTGTCCTCCTAGATATTCCATGGTCAACTCTGAGTGGTGTTATTGAAAAGCATGAAATACATTGGGTGGCAGGATTGTGCTACTGTTAATGTCACTGTGATACAACTCCAGGGTTCTGGGGTTGTGGGTTCAAACCCCACCTTGGACCACTGTTGGCCCATTTCCACCAAAAGAACTCTTTTTCTTTTGATTTTTTAGCACCTTGGTGCTATCCAGTTAACCAGATGGAAACCAGGGACAGAGTCATGGTTTATTCACTGTTTACATCAGGTTAAGATCATAATGATACATTATTGCAGGACCGCCTACTGGGCCGGCCTAGAAGAGGCATTTTCGCTTATTGACTGACTGACTCCTAACAGACTGATTGACTCTAATGAAGCATGCGTGAGTAGGAACTGTTAGTTAAGCCATATTTCACAGAAATAACTTAAGGTGGCGCTACTACACTCTCTGTAATTTTTCATATTACAGTTTGTGAACTACATTTGGAACCGTTCGGCACGTTTAAACCGTCATAAACTGGTTCACAAACCATAAAAATTAGTTCCCAGCTGGAACCAAAGAACAGTAGGGTCTTCAGTGTGAACGTGTGCTGAATAATAGGAAATAAGACAGAAACACGCTCAATTTGTGTGTTACTGTGCCTATGTTTGGCTCTGTGTTAGTTAGACTTCTCCGCTGTTCACAACCTCAGCAGAACGGCTCGGAACTCTGCAACATTTACACACGTATTATATCTCACAGAGAGAGGAGGACTGTTGAATTTGTCTTATTTCACGTGAGTGTGTGTCTTTGTGGGGGGGAGATATTGTGGCGTTAGTGTTTTAACAAAATTCCATATAGCTTTGCACAGCCACATTTAAATTCACGTGTTTTACTCGGTTACATTGAATAAATAAGTAATTGTAATTCTTAAAATCAACAAAATGTTCTTGGTCTTCTCTGGTGGTATATCATGTCCATCCATCCATTATCTGTAACCGCTTATCCAATTTTAGGGTCGCGGGGGGTCCAGAGCCTACCTGGAATCATCGGGCGCAAGGCGGGAATACACCCTCGAGGGGACGCCAGTCCTTCACAGGGCAACACAGACACACACACATTCACTCACACCTACGTACACTTTCGAGTCGCCAATCCACCTGTTTTTGGACTGTGGGAGGAAACCGGAGCACCCGGAGGAAACCCACTCGGACACGGGGAGAACACACCAACTCCTCACAGACAGTCACCCGGAGCGGGAATCGAACCCACAACCTCCAGGCCCCTGGAGCTGTGTGACTGCGACACTACCTGCTGCGCCACCGTGCCGCCCGGTATATCATGTATTTTTTTTTTTAAATAAAATGAACAAGAAAAACACTGATGCCAGTGTTATGTTTTATATATATATATATTCAACTTTGTGCTCCTTTTTTCATTTCTGCGTTTATTAGTCCTGCCCTCCAAACACAACACAACCACATAATAAAAAAATAAATAATAATAATAATAAAATCCACATGTAAACAAAGACATTGATATGAAGCACCCAAGCTTCTCCAGACCTTCCAATGACAAGGGTATGTATTTTGGGCTTTCCTGTTTTTGAAATGCCTGAAACACCTCTGACAGTGGCTATATGGCTAATGGCAGTCCGGCTAAATTAGGCTTGCCTAGTTTCTAATTGCTCTTGTAAAGTTAAAGTCTAATATTTCAGAATGTGGTCCCAGAGCCACCCTGCTGAGCTTGTGAGCAGTGAGAACAGTGGACAAATGTAGCCAATTCACCTTATATCATGCTGACCACAGCCCTGGAAATCCCACAAATGGAGCATTTTCCTGTTTTCATTTCCTATTATTTCCTAGTTTTCGCTCTAAATCAGAAATTGTTATAGTGATACAACTGATGGTGAATGTTCTGTGTAACCAGCACAACATTGACCATAAAACACATTGTAAATGACCTTGTCCAGTTCCATTGCACTGTAACATATTTTTGAGACTTTGAGCAGTTTTTGGAAATTCTTTAACTTGACATGCCAACAGATTCTGTCATGGTTCTCACTGAAGAACATAATCTTCTTTGGTTCCAGCTGGGAACGAAATGTTCTGGATTGGGAACCAATTTTAAGTGGGTGGAAATGCACCAAACCATTTTAAATTAGGTTTGGCTCTTCAAAAATGTTTATAGCTGTGAATGTGTAAGTGACTTTGAGTGTGTGGTGCCATGCGATGGACTGGCGCTCCATTCAGGGTGTGTTACTGCCTTGTGCCATTAAATAGATTAAAATAGAAGGAAATTCAGTTGGGCGCCCCCTCCAGGGTGTATTCCTGCCTTGAGCCCAATGATTCCTGGTAGGCTCTGGACCCACTGCGACCCTGAACTGGATAAGCGGTTACAGATAATGAATGAATGAAATTCAGTTGTTCTCACTGTAATAATTTCCAATTTTACCTACGTGGGGTGAATCAAGGGCAGGATGTCTCTCAGGATTACCTGAATGCGCTGGTTGCACATGGGATTAGTGCCATTGTGGCCTATTTTTGCAAAGATAGCACATCCACAGTTCCATGACTGCCGTCAGATGGATTGAGCTGCCAGATCAGATGTTTTTGAATTAATCTAGGATTCAAACCATATCATTATGAGTTGTTCCAATGTCGCCTGTCTGCACAGTCAGCTGAGGTGATGGAGGAATAGATTACAGATACAGACTGTTCTATCGAGATATGCACGGTTATCTCCATATGTGGACTATTACACAGAATGCAAACTGAACTTTTAGTGGATAAAGGGCCCTGCTATATAAGGGTTTGTATTTTTCTTCAGTCTAAAAATAGAAGGACTGAGCTGCTGTGTAAACATTACAGCCAAGCTTGTAAATTAAGGCCAGGTCTTGCTGTAATGATAGAGGACTCTGCCTTCCACTTGAACTCATAAACACTGCATACTACAAATGTGCCTCTACAAACACTCCATTTTTATGTGAAAGTGGTTATCTATAATTTAATTTAAAATCTGGGGGCATATTATACAAATGTATTTTTGATATTATACTCAGATAAATTAAAAAAATAAAGTTCAGTCTAGGATTACGATTCCTAGTAGTAGTATTTTTACATTAGATTTGCAACCATTGTGATGCTTCATTGTCCTGTAATGGGGAGAACAGAGCCTCAGTCGTTGCTTAGCACTGTAAAACTGCACTATGTAATCGGATGGTAGCGCCACTGACACAGTGGTGTGTTAGTGTGGGTTGTGCTGGTATGTGTGGAGCAGACTGATTCAGCACTGCTGCTGAATGTCACGGCTGGGCAGAGAATAGTCAGCAAACCAAAAATATCCACCCAACAGCATGCTGTGGGCAGCATCCTGTGTCCACTGATGAAGGACTAGAGTACAACCAACACAAACTGCAGAAACAAATTACTGTCTCTGATTTACATTTACAAGGTGGGCCAACAAGGTAGGAGTGTCTAACAGAGTGGACAATGAGTGAACAGTGTTTTAAATCTCGAGTAGTACTGATGTTTCTGATCCACTCCTACCAGTGCACCACACACTAACACACCCACACCACGTCAGTGTCACTGCAGCACTTAGAATGATCCACCACACAAATCATTCCTGGTCTGTGGTGGTCCTGTTGGGGTATTGACTATTGAAGAGCAGGGGTGAAATAAGGGAAAAGAAAGTATGCAGAGAAGCAGACTACATTGTAGTGCTCTTTTATGGTAAGAGGAGCTGATCAAATGGACAATGATACATTGGACAATTGATACATGGACAGTGATAATGTAGAAATCTTTTCATAAAACATAATTGTCTTTTAATTTTATTTGCCACAACCAGGTGTTAATTATATGGTACATTTATTTATTTTTGTTATTTTTATTTATTTACTTTATTTCATTTTAGACTTGTTTTCTTTTGATTTTTCAAGTCTGCATGTGTTCAAGTAGCCCTCTGATCTCTCAGCAGGCCTCCAATGTCAGCATGCTGGTGGTCAGCACTCAAGCTGAGTCTGTCCTTGTCTCGCCCAGACATGCACTTCCTTGGCATGTGGCATGCTCTCTAACAGGCAGACTTGAACCCGTGTGTGTGTGTGTGTGTGTGTGTGTGTGTGTGTGTTGGGAAATAAAGAAAGATAATGTGATAAGACGAAAATGACATCCTGTGCCTGTATAACATCCAGCTGCTCTCCAGAAGGACAGGATATATTAGCATGTGAGATGAGCCAGCGAGGATCAGTGCTGGGGTGGATACTCTCATTAACTATGTTAATCACATCCTCTGAGTTAATTTTCCCCTGTCTTTGTTTGTAAGACACAA
Source organism: Hoplias malabaricus (assembly GCF_029633855.1). Classification (NCBI taxonomy): domain Eukaryota; kingdom Metazoa; phylum Chordata; class Actinopteri; order Characiformes; family Erythrinidae; genus Hoplias; species Hoplias malabaricus. The sequence goes on from NC_089807.1 coordinate 23,262,025, forward strand.
ACTGAGTGTGGTCTAGGCTCTATAGCATTCTGTCACTGGGCCCAGAAGCTGTTCCAAGCCCAAATCTTTTCACATTATAGTGATGGTCTGTCGATGGGCAAGCTTTCACATCTAGAAGCAAGCAAACCTTCCTTTTAGCTGTACATGTGCTAGTGCTGGGCGATATGAGTGCAAGTCAATATCACGATTAATTGTTCGTTTTTAAACGATTATGATTTAATGAACAATTATTATTTTGTTTTTGTATTTTTAACCCTCAAAATTCAGTGACGAGTCTTGTACTCTAAATATGCTCCTGTATTAAATATGGGATATTTTTTCTAATGTTGCTGGGAGCTTGTGCCTCACTTGTTTTCTGAGCACTGTTTATATTTGGTGTATGATTGTGCTTTAGTCGCTTTTCTCATTGTTTACATTTGAATTATTTTTGTTCAGTGTGGTCTGAATTATAGTCAAAAAATAACATGTCCAAACCACAGACGGTATGTTTTTCTTTGGTACAAGCTGCTCGAGTCGGCCTCAGCGTTTAGGTTGCTTCCATGTGGCAGAGAGAAGTAGAATCACGTGACTTCAGCTTTGTAGCATGGTTTTAAAAGGAAAGTACATGAACCCACAGTGGAGACATAACAGAATTATACTAATAGATATAGTAGATATAGACAAGGGTACGTTGATTAGAAGTTCTGAATTTAGATAAATTTTTTATTTAATTGTCCAGCCCTAAAATGTGCACATACCCCAGCTGTAATCTGTTGCTCAGAGTGCACAAAAACAAATGAACTGTGATCCATCAAAATATTATTAAAAATAAACATAAACAAATGAACCCAGAAGGAACACACAACACTTTTTGACTGCATGGTACCTACACTCTCAGAAAAAAAAGGTATGGTACAGGTACATTTTTTTTTGTTCCTAAAAGTGGTGGTTTTAAAGATAAGATAGCCTTTATTGTCATTGCACATGTACAACGAAATTGAGCAGCAATCCTTAAAGCGTTTATGCCAGACCTGAAGCGTTTTCCTGAGGGCAACTGTTGGAAGAGATGGTGTCCAGGATGGGAGGAGTCTTTCAGTATATTGGCTGCCCTGCTTAGGCAGCGGGAGCTGAACAGATCATCCAGCCTGGGCAGTGGACAACCGATGATCTTCTAGGCCATGTTGATCACTCTCTGTAGAGTTCTCCTTTCTGCCACTGAGCAGCTGCTGTACCATGTTGAGATGCAGTAGGTCAGCACACTCTCAATGGCACAGCGGTAGTAAGACACCAGCAGCTTCTCCTGAAGGTTGTTTTTCCTGAGAATTTTCAGGAAATAAAGTCTCTGCTATGCCTTCCTAACTACAGCTGTGGTGTTGGTGTTCCAGGAGAGATCTTCAGAGATGTGCATACCCAGAAGTCTGAAGGAGGGGACTCTTTCCACACAGTCCCCATTTTTGTTGAGTGGTGAGGGGTCTATGCGTTTCCTCCAGAAGTCAATGACCAGTTCTTTTGTTTTGGTGGAGTTCAGGGAGAGATTGTTCTTTGCACACCACTCCACCAGTCCCAGGACTTCATCTGGTGGAGATGAGACCGCCTACAGGGATATGAGTCCCACCACGGTTGTGTCATCCGCGAACTTGATGATTGTGTTGCTGGAGTGGGTGGGGGTGCAGTCGTGGGTGTAGAGTGCGTAGAGGAGAGGACTCAGCACACAGCCCTGTGGAGCTCCAGTGCTGAGTGTTACCCTGGAGGACTGCTGGCGGCCTAATCTAACAGACTGGGTGCGGTTTGTTAAAAAGTCCTTAATCCAGATGCATGTTGAATGAGAAAGACCAAGGTCTATGAGTTTGGTCACCAGTCTGCTGGGGATGACCGTATTAAAGGCAGAACTAAAGCCTAAAAATAATATTCTTACATAGTTTCCCTGGTGTTCCAGGTGTGGGAGTGCTGTGTGAAGGGTAGTATTGATGGCATCCTCAGTGGACCTGTTTGGGAGTTCTCTACTTCCTTATATAGGAAACCCTACTTGACTTGACTACATGACCTAATTTTTGAAAGATTTGGACCCTCACCTCACTTTTTTCCCTGTCCCATTAAAGATGGGAATGTGCTGAATTCTCATGCCCTTTTGGTGTGTATGTATGTGTGTGTTTACAGATTGTCACCAGGGGCTGTGAAACAGTAGAGATGACGTTGCGCCGGAACAGTCTTGGTCAACTGGGATTCCATGTCAACTTTGAGGGCATTGTGGCTGATGTGGAGGCCTTTGGTTTTGCCTGGAAAGCGGGCCTGCGGCAGGGCAGCCGACTGGTCGAGATCTGCAAGGTGGCCGTGGCAACCCTCACTCACGAACAGATGATTGATCTACTGCGCACTTCTGTCACTGTCAAAGTGGTGATTATACAGCCTTATGAAGATGGTACACCAAGAAGGTATTTAATTAATTATTACTTTTTCCTTCTCTGTTCCTCCATCTTTTTCTTTCTCTCCCATGTTATTTTTTTTCTGAATTCTTAGTATGGATTTCTGCATATCTGGATGAACAGTTTCTATCATGGTTCCAAAACATATTTTGGATTGGCTCTTCAAAATTGCCAGTGTGTGTGTCTGTTTTTGTGACTGAGTGTGTGGTGCCCTGGCATTCTGTCCAAGGTGTGTTCCTGCCTTACACCAGTGATTCCAAGTGGGCCGTGGCCCTGAACAGGGTGAAGTATTTACAGAAAAAGATTGAATGAATGAATGGACTGGATGAACGGATGAGATTTTGGATACATGATGAACGTTTATTTAAGCCTCTGAGTCCCTGAAATGAGACACACACACACACACACACACACACATGCCTGTAAATTTGATGAAAGAAACTGTTGTACATTTTTAAGCAGGAATTTGAATACGGTTAATCATCTTCACCTGTGTGGACAAACACCCAACTCACTCAGCCCTTGTTGCATATCATTTCATCTCTGTCCAAAGAAAAACAAATATTTCATGAATAGTAACTTTACAGGAGAAATTTTCTTAACTTTCAATGTAAGTCATTGTAAACATTGAGGCATTTGTAATGGTCCATTCATCATGAAATGTTCCCACAATGTGGACAGCTGTTGTATTCAAATGTAGAAAAGTAAAAATTGACAAAAAGGGAAATGCATGTTTGGACAGTGAAGATTTGTAAACGACATGCACAGTTTTCCATTACATACTATGAACATAATTTATATGAAAGGTCCCCTAAATTATGCAGGTGTAATATATATATATATATATATATATATATATATATATATATATATATATATATATATATATATATATATATAATTATTGTATGCAAGTGTAAATGTGAAGGTACAGCAAGGTGATAATATGTTTACTCTTTTATAATCTTGAATTTTAAGTGCTCTTAGATGAAGACATACTGTTGCAATTACCTTCATTTTACTTTGAGATCAATAAAGGGTTAAATTATCTCTCTTTATCAGTCTTTTTTGGGAATCTGAGAGTCTGCATGTAAAGCAACGCAAAATCATTGTGAAGTTTCAGTGAATTGTAATTGGGAGAGGAGAGCCTTTGTCATTGCTGCTCTGGACTTTTCACTACAGTAACTGCACTGTGAACTTATTGGAGTAGGGTAGGAAACCACCCCCACCTTCCCACCTCCCATTGGGTTTCAGGATATTGCTGTAAAAAAAGAATTGCACTCTGCATAAATACCAAATATTACACTGGGTTCCTTTAACCCATGTATCGAAATAACCAAACATTTATGAGCAAGTTTTACACACATGCACACACTTAGGAAAAAACTGGATGTTGACGAGGAAAACAGAGCTGTTCCTGCACTCTCCTTTCCAGGGGATTGCACCTTCTGGCCCTAAGCCAGCTTCTCTGACCTTTAGGCCATTATTGTCTTCATTTATTTGCTGATCGCTTATGCCCAAAACGTAACCTAAACTATTAAATATCGGCTGAAAATTGCAGGGGAAGATGCTTTGAGTGGTTAGCATAAGCTATTAATAGCTTGTGTGTGTGTGTTCAGGTTTTTGCATGTTTTAACAGCTACCAGATGGATATCGTGCTATGGCTGAGGGAGCTCACCAGCTGGCATGAGTTTGAAGGTACATGGACAAGACAGCGTAGTCTGCGTTTGTTCTGCTGACAGTAACAAGGCAGACTGCTTGATTAACAGTGCTGTCTGACTCAATACAAAGTAGTGGGTGCTTATATTGACTTTTTTTCCAGATGTGATGGCATTTATTCTCTGGAAAATGTCAGAATCAGTGTTGTTTCTGATTTCTCTCTAGAGTATGTCAGATAGCCCTTTCACAGTATTAATTTACATACAATATATAGACATTTCTTATATAGACATTTTCAATAATTTCTGCTGACCTCAGTATTGCCTGTTGCATTTGTTTATATAGTAATGAACAGCACAAATATTTTAGCCTGTCATTGTGTGTTTTCTCTGGTTTTCTCAGGTCTCTATTCTAGGGCTGTTATGTTTAGTTTTATTATGGTTCAAGCATGCAGCATGTAGAACCCTATTGTTTTTGTACCAGTTTTTCTTATTATTCTTTTTCTTGGGTAAAACTCGTTGTGCGGAAGAGACCGTAGGTCATACAGACACCCCACCTAGAGGTTAGATGTAGTCTGTGTGCATTTCGGTGGGCAACAGAAAATACACTGATTGGCTAACTCGCCAACGCTTTCCCCGTATGTTACTAAACTTCATGTGGTTGAACCCTATAGGGGCTGCAAGATATGATTACATCATCGTGCAACTGCAAGCCTGGGGTAGCTATGTCAACTAGAAAATTGTCACATAACACAGGATTGTCCAATTAACATGACAATTGGTGTGCAGGTACTGAGTGATGTCTTGAATCAAACTCTATGATGATGATATATTAAAAAAAAACATGGCTGCCAATCAATTTTCAGCAGCAGTTTGACAACTTTAACAAGGTCCAGTCATCATGAAACATGAATGGTATGTTCATGGTGGCACTTCCTAAGTACACAAAATGTTTTGTTACAATAGCCACTAGTGGGCGCAATTCACATTTTCAAATAAATAAAATGGAATATCTCAGTGAAAGTTAAGCATGCACAATGTCTCAAATTTGCAATTGCATATACTACAGGGGGTGCTGCAATAGGACAATGACTTCAAACATTAGTTTTTTGCCATCTAGAAATGTAGTGGCACCACAATTTTATCGTGTGGTCTGATCCTCATAGTGGTTATATTGCATGTGAAGTTTAGGTCCTTAGAATTCTGATGATATCACATATGTCCATGTTAGGTAAATATTCAGAGACAACTTTACATTCAAATATGTGTTTGCATTTTTTAGCAGAATGCCTATATATTTTCAGCAGACTAAGCAATAATTATAAAATCTCTTGTGGTCAAATGAAACATTATGGTTAATATGACAGTAGTAAGGACACCAGAAGGTGCTACAACATTCTTATATTATTTTATATATAAGGTTATGGTTGATCTTTTACTACTCCATTGGGAATCATTTTGGCATGCTTATGAAAAAGTTGGTACTTTCTACAAGTACTAAGCCCAATGGGTATGAACTGATGCTACAGTGAAGGCCAATGTACCTGAATTGTTCCTGCAACAGGTGGCTCTATAATAAAGTATTTGCACTAAAACTTAATAATAAGGGGCATTGAGATATATATGTACACAGAAACCGACGCACGTCACAGAGTCAGACACACATCACAAACACAGTCACCTAATCCTCACACGGACTGTCAGACACATTACACGCTATATACATCACAAAGTATCTGACACTGCACAGACCCACTCAGCCCAGTTGTCAACTACTGTCAATACATTCTTTCACAAGCAATGTATACTACAGGAGTTGTCAGATTTAACTTTGTTGCCATATTAAGCCAGTTTGTGCTTGAACACTCAGATAGCCACTAGCGGCTATATTTTAGTTTTATTTAATTAATAAAACTTCACCCCAGTCCCTTCTGCTCAAGCTGAGTTTGAGTAATGTGACACAATCATCACTTTAATAAAGCTTCTATCTGCTTCAGTAGCTTCAATGTAGCAGGCTAGTGTATTGGTGTGGCTGTATTTCACAAGGGTCTTGCTACATTTGGCATAAGCATGAGAAATTCCACTTCAGCCCTGCAGGTCTTGCTGGTAGGGACAGAAAAAAAAAACCCAAAACAAAAAAAAAGCCCCCTGTCCTTATAGATTATGTGCAAACATGATTCAGATAGGTCCACTATGTCCTTGCCTACACAAAAATCCTCTTAAACCATTTATGCCATGATGCATGATGACGCCCTCATAATCTTTGCTCACAGAGCACCAGCACAACCCAAACAAACCAGTGCTGAAGCATGGTGACATGGCCTATGACACTGTAGAGCTCCCAAAACTGTGAGTACCCTAGAAAAGTGTAGACAGCAAAAGTCCCTGCTTATGTCTTATTGATGAACAGCTGGTTGCAGAATCCAAATGGTGAATTAAAAATGATACCAGAGATAGTCAACTAAGGGCATGCTGTTATAAATTTCCATACAATCTAGGACTGGGCAATTAATAAAAATTAATCAAAATTCAGAACTTCTAATTAATGTAATATTGTCTATATCAATAATTTATTTATTTATTTATTTTTTTAACCTACTGTTCCCCTGCATGTAGTCATATGATTCTGCCCCATCGAGTCTACCACATGGAAGCAACATGAAGGAGAACCTAAACACAGAGCCTATAAGCAAACATACGAGCAATTTGAGCAGCTTGTTCCAAAGAAAAACTGTGTCTGTCATTTGGACATGTTTTGACTTTAGTGAAGATGACACTGAACTTAAGGAAGTGAAATGTATACACTGAAAAAAAAGGTTTTAGCAGCCAGCACTACTACAGTCCATCCAACAGATTGTCTGTTAGCATTTTGGGGGTCTTCTGATTTGCTTCTGCTACCTTTACATTGAGGAAAAACTCTTGTCTGCTGTGGGTGATTCAAATTCACAACCATTAGCTCCTGAGAAAGCAATATTCTGTAAACTAAAGGCCCTGATTCATGTTAATGACATGCACAAGATCTGTGAATACTGGTCTGGAAAAGGCATGTCTGTTCTTGAAGCCTTATATTAAGGCATTTGGAATGATAAAAATATATTGATATTTTTATCAAACATCTCTATCTCTGTGAAATATCTCCCTTACACTTATAGTCAGCAATCTTGTTTTAAGATTTTCACTTTAAAAGCATAAAACATTTTAAGAAAACAAAATGTAAACTTACCTCACCATTATTGCATATCCCTCCAACACATGCCTTTTTAAGGCTTTGCAGTCATCCTCAGTCGTGGGCCATATAGAGTCAAACAAGACATGGGTCTAATATTAGCCTGACCCAGAAAGTCAATTTATTTACACAGTAACAGCAGGAGATGGCCTATGCAGTTATGGGTGTTTTTTTTTTTTTCTTTACTGCAGAAATCATTGAATAACAGTATAGGGCCAGGTAGCCATTTGTCAAATGTATTTAGTTAAATGTTAAATAAAGTTTAGTTTAAAATTTGGTTAAATAAAATAGTTAAGTCTTTATAGTTCAAATGGCAATTAATTAAAAGACATTCTTATAAGATACATTCATGATACACACTGGCCCTCCAGCTATTAGAACAGATATATAAAACTTTATTGACACCCCTTCTAAGGTCATAACACTATAAGCCTGTTTCCAAAATGTTGGGAAATTTTCTAAAGTGGAACAAAAAACAAAGAATTTATTTTTTGTTAATTTCTTAAACTTTTATTTAACTGGCCAAATAATCTAACCAAAACAAAATCAGCATTTTTAAGGAGGCTAACTGTTGCAGATTTGCAATAGTAAATTTTGTTCCTTCTTGCTTGTTTTATAACTTCAGCTGCTTAGCCATCCATGTTCACCGCTGTCTGATTGCCGTCTTATGTTTTCTGTTAATTCCTTCATAGCATAAGCATTTTATGCTAAAAAGACACACTGTCATGGCACATGCAGAATGAGGCCTGACTTTGTATTGCGGAAATAACCATGGATCTACAAGGACATGCTTCTGTGAATCAAATCAAATTTATTTATGTAGTGCTTTTTACAACTAAAGCTGTCGCAAAGCAACTTTAGATAATTTGTATGAATACAGATAATTTGAATCAAAGCCCAATGCAAGCAAGCTGAAGGCAATAGTGGCAAGGAAAAACTCCCTTGAGGCTTGAGGAAGAAACCTTGGGAGGACCAACTGGAAAGCCAAGAGTCAAAAGGGTGAACCATCCTCCTCTGATCAAACTACTGATAGAATTTAAAGCTGTCACCAGTTAAGTGTCATTATGTCACATGTTATTATAATAAAAATAGTAATATTAATAATAATAACTCTGCCTAGTGGCAGCATGTATAATATGAATAATAAAGGTCCTAAAATGGAGCCTTGGGGGAATTCCAAATCTCTTTTTTGTGTGAGTAGAGGAGACATTATTTACTTTTACAAACTGGTAGCATTCTGTAACATAAGACTTAAACCATGATAGGGCTGTTCCTGTGATTCCAACCATGTTTTTTAGTCTTTCTAGCAGAATAGTATGGTCAATTGTGTCAAAAGCTGCACTGAGGTCAAGTAGCACCCGCATGTATACGCAGCCATGATCAGAGGTGAGAAGAAGAACATTTGTTATCTTAGAGTTGTTTCGGTGCTATGGTGTGGCCTAAAAAATGTTATTCTTATGCAGATATGAGCGAAGTAGTTGGGCCACAACTTTTTCTAAGATCTTCTATAGGTATGTAATTGGATAGTACACTAGGATCAAGATTCGGTTTCTTGATCAGGGGTTTAATAACTGCTAGTTTAAATGCTGTGTGTTCTTGACCAAGTCTAAGGAACAAATTTATGATTGTTAAAAAGGGAATGACTATAACTGGTAAAGCTTCTTTAAATAGTTTTGTTGGTATTGCATCAAGTGTGCAGGTCGTAGAATTTGACGAGTAGATGTTTTTCTCCAGTTCAAGCTGTGGAAGTGGGTCAACGGCATCTAATCGTTCTTCTATGTTTTGTTCTAAATCATCCACACCAGATGACAGACAAGCTGGATTTATTAATATGGCATTTATAGTTTGTCTAATATTTTCAAGCTTGTTGTTAAAGTCCATAAATGCATTGATGCTGTGAATGGCTGGGATCAGTGGATCAGTAGCTGCCTAGTTGTTTGTTTAGAGATCGCACTAAATGGTACTCTAGGATTATCTTTATTTATTTATTTATTTTCAATCAGGGAGGACAGATGTGCTGAATGCTCATTGACATGTCCTTCTGTATTCTATAAAGCTGTCTTTCCAGGCACAGTGAAATACTTCCAGTTTAGTCAACTGCCATTTCTGCTCTAATTTCCTTAGTTTCTTTTAAGGTGAGAGCTTCTTCAGTATACCACGGAGCACGTTTTTTTCAGTCATTGTTTTTATGCTTAAGTGAAATATTTCTGAAGTACTCCCAATCCCATGTGGATGCATTCATCCCAGTAGTTGATGGTTTCTGCAGTGCCCTCTGTGGGCTCAAAGTTCATGCACATTTTACAGTGATAATATTGTCATAATATTGTGTATGGTAGATTGTGAAAGTGTGAGATTCTTTGCAGACTTGCACTGAAAAAAATCTTTTTAAAGCCACCACCCAGGCTTGCTTGCAAAAACTTAGCCTTTGGTGGGTGCATCTCAACAAATTATTTGTTAGATATATTATGTACTTAAATGTTTGTCGGTAGGAGCCAGGATTCTGATTGTCTCCTGTTTGTATGTAGTGCACTACATATTTTTGAGTGCATTAACACATTAATTTGCATATCTTGAAGCTCCTACCAAGATACAAACTGTGAAATGATACAATCCAGTTTTTTTAGTGATTTACCAATTTACAGGGTATAAATGTCATTCAATTCAAATTCAATGAGTCTTTTTACAGTTCATAATATCATGAAGTAAGTGTCTGTGTATGTGTGAAGGGCAAGGGCTGAAACTGCTGTTGAATGTGGGTGACCATTGAGCCTAAGTCTCTCTGGCCCGTCAGCACTCTGCAAGGCTTATACGTCAGGTTTAGTGCCTACTTGGCTCACTTTGGACCCCAGGCAAGCAAGTAATATTAACTACTAAATATACTGATTCCAGGTAATACAAAAAAGCAGAGGCAAGCCGAGTAGGTATCATGCAATGGGAAGCACCCTTTGACATCCACAGGTGGTAGGGTTTGAACAGATATCCAGCCCGGTTGGTAGCTGAGTGAGTCCCGGTTGGGAGCTGAGTGAGACCTAAAGCAGTCTGCAGTTGCTAGTTTGAGGACTTAAGATAATTTTGTTATGTTTTATATGTGTGCAAAAAAAGTGAAGAAATGAATGAGTACAAAGACAAAAGGAAAACAAGGCACACGGTTGGATTTCAAGCAGCCATAAATGCCACCCCTCCATTTCTTGTACAGAGCCACAATGTTTATATTGTCATGTTCTTAATATTTCATGTCTGTGCCAGCTTCTGTTTTCATCTGTGTAGATGTGTGAGAACGAGAGAGGCACCCTGACGTAGCTGCCATGTGCTTCTTGGCAGGCAGCAGTGGAAACGAAGCCTGTATAAATCTGGGCTTGTAATGCGATCTCATGTAAACTTGAGACTTGTTGCGGGTTTGAACAATCATCTCTTCACTTCATCAGGTCTTCAGCATGACCTGCATATGGATTTGTTTCAGTAACTGAGACATATTCTTACACAAGCAAAGAGGTGCAATTACAGATCTAAAGAACAGAATAAGCTTACAAATTACTTAGCCAAACAAACCTGTAAATGCATACTAAGCTGAAGACTGCAAAAAAAAAAAAAACTTAATGATGGACTACAGACTGTTGATTATTTCATTGATTTCTCACTATGGTAGGTCAGGAGTTTCTGGTTTCAGGTGAAAATGAAAACAGGAAAATAACTTACAAGAGCAAGAGGCCCAATAGACGTGAAGTAAACAGATAAAATGCAGAACAGCTGTGGAGATCGTCTCTGCTGGGTTCTACTTGACTTTGTTTATCCTGCACTGAAGTTAGTGACATGTGGCAAAAAGGCTTGAGGGATGCATGCTTAATCTGTTTAATGACTCTGCTAGCTGCCTTGTTGAAAAGGCCATTAATTAAGTCATGCTCTGGAGTACTTAACACTTCCTACTTTGTTTACACGTCCTGCTTTGTTTACACGTCCTGCTTTTGTGACATGCTCTTTGTCTGTCAGCATCACCTCTGGAAAAGGTACAGAGAAAATGAAGAGAACTTAAATATCACCTTGGTGGGTTTTTCTCCTCCATAACCATGCCATTATGTTGTAATCAGAAAACCAAAAAAACACACAACCATGCCACCAAAAATAACAGAAAATACAGTACTGTGCAAAAATCTTAAAAATTCAGATTTTTCAGAAAATTCAAAAATACAGAACTAGGCCAGAGTTCAACCTGTGGGCTTCTCAGGAAAAGTAGACTTCCACAGAGAGATGGATCGCAGTGTTTAACTGGTTTAACAAATACTGACAACTTTCTTCTGGCCAATTTATCTACACGGCGTCTCTGTTTATCTTTAAACCAAAATGGGGCAGATCTCTGGATTTTTAAAGCCATGAGTTTGTGGTTTATTTATTTATATTTGTCTCACTAATTTTAGATGAGGTGAATTTGTGTCTGTATTTTTTTTTAAAATCTGAATTGTTTTTTAATATGAATTTTTCAAATCTGAATGTCATCACCTCAAAATTAAGTTAGTCAAATGCCATACAAATATAGTTCAAATATAAACTAATTAGTTAAATATAATTAAAATATTCTCCAGCTCTTTTGTTATTTTATCATAACTATTAAATTGTAACTGTTACACATTTAAAAATGATTATTTTATTTAGGAAAAGGTAACCTAAAAATTTAGTTGCAAAATGGCAAGCCACAATATATTATTGCCATTCTTTGAGTTCTTCTCCCAAAAGTTTTTCTCTAAAATGACATTACTAAAAAGTGCAATTTTTCCTGTTTCAGAGGTTGTTCAGAGCTATACCGCATTCCCATGGTGGAATACAAACTGGACAGCGAGGGCACACCCTGCGAGTACAAGACCCCATTCAGGAGGAACACGACGTGGCACAGAGTGCCCACCAATCCAGTAGGTCATCCCCTTTCCTGTGGGTCACCCACACAGTGCCCTGAGAGAGGCCAGTACCAGGCCATCCTCCAGCACAGTCAGGCCTCTATCCCACGCAGCACATCTTTCGACCGGAAGCTGCCGGACTGCTTGAGGTATTCCAATTCTTTCTCCTAGATTTTCCTTCACAGGAATGATAAGTGTTTATCATATTTTTCTCTTTTCCATACACACAAGAACAACAGGCAAATGAGTAATATTTATAGACTGTCAGAATAATAGTCACTGTGGTGGTACCTTTTGATACCTTTTACCCTCAAGTGCACATATTCATACCTTGAATTAGGGCACAAAACTGTACCTCATTGTATTAACTGTTAATTAATATACCCAATTTTCTTATATATATCTTATATATATCTCAAGGATATATTAGGTTCTTAAATTTAACACAGTTCTCTAATGAAATATTCACCTCTTTGTTGTAGAAGAGAATTCATGGTAACACTTTACTGTAGGGTGCAAGACACCTACATAAAGCCTTTATGACAACTGACATAAGTATACATAAACATTTATAAACGCTTATTCCAAAAGGCTGTACTTGTCATAAAGGCTGCTTTTGTCAACTTTGATGTCAAGATGATATAACAACCATGTCAAGTGACATAGATTGTTGGTGATATTAGGGTGTGTCATAAAACTTTCTGGGGTGACATGACATCATACATTATGACACCTGTAACTTTTTAGTTGTTGTTATGTCAGACAACAGTGATGATGATGTGACGTTGCTTGCCAAATGACATTGGCTTATGACATTTTTAGGATTTAGATTCGTGTAATCTCACTCTGTTTTTGTTTGTATTTTTTTTTTTTGCTTTACAATTTATGACATTTATGAATACTTAAGCAAATACCATGACACCTTTTATTAAAGTGTATCTTTTTCTAATTAAATGTGTTTAATCCCTTTGAGCAGAAGAACGCGCCCATGCATCCATTTAGACCTTTCGCTATGTTTCTACTAATATCTTGGCGATAACACAGTGCAGAAATACAGTTCCAACACTTTCTGTATGTATAGAAACTGACCTTTCTATTGCATTTCTGTACAGGACTTGTATCATGAGTTGTGAGCCTGCTTGAGACACGCCTCCACTGCTTCTCACCATGTGTAACTGGTGGGTTCACTTGTCGGTCATCTGCATCTCTTCTGTAATTGGTGAATTTGTGTGTCCGTCAATGTTTTTGTTTGAAACTGACCAATGGAATATCAAGAAATCACTAAGCACTTACCCATCCGTTCAGTTACCGTCCATGTTTTATTCAGTCGACGTCAGAGAAATGGCTTAAAAATGTTTGCATGTGCTGAAATTGGTGCAGCGATTTTTGAAGCAGCGACGAGTAGAATGAAGCTTCAGATACTGAGGGGTTTTATTGATATGACGAAGAGGAATATGAAAACAATTTTTTCCATTTGAAGACAATGTCTCAGTAATGGGGGACTTAGTGCTGCTTAATGCTGCTTTTATGTGCAATGCATTAAACTGATGTGATACAGTAGCCATGAAGTTTGACAAAATTCTGTCCCTTATTAATGTTTGTTGAAAATAATGTTTTGACTGTAGATTTCATCATACTGCTCTGTGCCCGAGACATTTTTAGAATTGTATTTATTTAGTTGTGTATATGTGTAACTTTAAAATAAATGGAGATCTCCAATAAACCACATGCTGGATGTATACACCAGCCCTCATAACCTCAGCAGTCACTATCAACCTCACAGCCACCAGCAGCACCAGCCTGGCTGGAAAAAGGTTTCTCTGGGCACAACCAACTTTCACAAAGCCACCAGCATCCCATGTACCATCTCCTTTAAAGAGTGTGACAGACCTTTACTGTTCCCAGCAGCCACCACATCCTTTTCTGCCTGTTACCACACCCCAGTCCTTGTCAGGAGAAATGCCTCTATCATGGCTGTTACCTGCACGGCTAGCAAAGAGGCCCTATTCCACCCTGGCAGAAGCAACTTCCCTCCAGCCATGAGAACATCATGCTCAAATGCCCCCACATACACTGCAGCCAGCTATGCTGTCTTGGAAGGCAGAAAAAGACCTAGACACCGGCCCCCTTGTCTCCAGGCTTCGATCAGTTCGAACACCAGGGCCACAACTCGGTTCCACCTCTACATGTACTGAACAAACACTGTCAAAATATAAACAAGCAGGCTGCTAAAATTGTCACAGGGCAAGAAATACAAATGGACAAACTTGGAGGTAGGAGTTTTTTTATAATGACCTTTTTCACAGTAAAATTAACATTTAGCTACTATTGGAAACACCAAGTACTTTTACAGAGTAACATTTATTAATTGACAAACCATGAATATTTACACAATAGACATTTACTAATGGACAGACAATGATCTTTTATACAATAAACTTTACTAATAAACAGACAATGAACTTTTACACAGTGATGTGTTATAAATGGTTCATTTTGTCAAAGTTGAATGAACATTTTGTTAAGTAGAGTGATAAATGGCATTTTTACTAAATAAACGATTTGACAAAATTTCATTTTATTACATAGTTATACAGTATTTAATTCATACAATACAAGTAAAATACAAGTACAAGTACTTTAAAGCTTAAATAAATTAGCAAAAATTGAGAATTTCCTTATACCCAAAAGGGTTCAGTGTAACTTTGTATTTGAATGTTTATATGTAGTTATTTGAATAAGAATCCATAAATATATTATAAAGAATAAAATAGAACTCACTTTACTTAATGGTCAGTGAAAACATACATGAAGGTGTCATAAGTGTCATGGTACTGCGTAAGGATTCATAAATTTCTACATAAAAAAAAAAAAAAGTCTTCCCATTTGTTATGGGATGAACATTTTCATGATTCAGTAAATTAGGTGATGATCTTCACCACCACAGAATGTGGAACAGTGGATGTCAAAGCAAAACAAAATACATAAGTGTGACTAGAGGAATCTAAATGCTGAAAATCAAGTCATGGAAGGACATATCAAGAGTCCAGAAGTTGAATATGCACTATGCTGATTCTTACCACCTGTAAGGTAAGAGTTATCTGCTTTCTGCCTCAACAGGAGGCCACCAAATTACATAAAATATTGCAGTTAGCATTCTGCACCATTATTCTCTTTTTTAAAGAACAAGTAAAGCATTAATGAGTTCATGTATGATGGGACACAACTGTACACAATTTTATAGTCCTAAGAATTGTAAATTTTCTGTATTGCATTTTTCCTTTTAATAGACACCATTTTCCAAAATGTAGCGTAAAGCCTCATATGTTTGTCCAGTGTATTTATTACACAGTTGTTTTCATGTCATTGTTGCATCAGATTACTTGCTGATGGTGCAGAGCATCATCTTGAAGTTCTCACATGTGATTTTACTTGCCAAATGAGAAAAACTGAACATCGCTCTGTCATGTGACATAACTATAAAGAAAAAAGAGGTACGGCATCAGCTACAGCAGTCATAACGTACTTTGTCATGTCACCCCAGAAAATGTTATGACACACCATAATGTAACCAGATATCTATGTCACTTGACATAGTTATGTCAAATTGACATCAGAGTTGACAAAAGCAGCCTTTATGACAATTGCCTCCACTTGGAATAAGCATTTATAAATGTTTATGTATGCTTATGTCAGTTGTAATAAAGGCTTTTTGTAGGTGGCATGTAGCCTTGAGAGCAGCACACTACAGTAAAGGTTCAGAATTGATACAGAGCTAAGTCAATGACATGCATATTTGAATATGAATTTCAAATATTTTATTATGTTTGTCTGAATTTTGAATTTTTTATTATATATGTCTGAATAATTTCTATTTGAATTATATTTGTATGGCATTTGAAAAATTGAGGTGGTGACATATTCAGATTTGAAAATTGTACATTAGACATGTATATTTCAAAAATTCAAAATTCAGACAAATAATTCAAATATTCAAAATTCAGATTCAAGAACATTTGTCATTTATTTAGCTCCATAAACTTAATGTATCGTTATGGAACAAAACTGGGCTTTAAAACCACATTTACACTGTTTGTATTTTAGTGAACAATGATGTACCTAAACTGTATCTTTTTTTCTGAGAGTGTATGTATATAGCAGCCATGAAGAAAAAGATAGTGTTATAGAATTTGTTTACTGCACACAATTTGAAGCATAAACTTATAAGAAAAGTTATAACTGCATGTTTTTCATATGTATGCCCTGACAGTGAAATAATAATAAACATACAATAATAAAATACTCAAAACAACAAAGGAAAAACCCACGAATGTCCTGATGCTGAAAACATGCTTAACATCTATGAGGTTATTTACTGCAGCTGACACTGATATCAGCATTTGGGGGTTGGTTAAATCTTTGCCTTCTATTTGAATAAGAATCTCTTAATTTGGGGAGTAAAAGTTTCAGAGAGAAAATTAGCGTTCAACACAGAATTTGTAATGGAGAAAATTAACCCTACAGCACAACTCATGGCTCCAACATGGAAGGATTAAATGTGATAGAAGATGGAACAGGAGCTGTGTGTGTGAGAAAGAGAGAAATGTTTTTTGCCAATTTTGTTAAAGTAATAAAGACACAAAGATTCATTGATATTACTGTGTTGATATATTTATTTTGGTAAATATACCACTTAGAACACAGATCAGTGAATTTAATGAGTCTCTCTCTCTCTCTTTCTTTCTCTTCTCTCTCTCTCTCTCTCTCTCTCTCTCTTTCTCGCTCCCTCTCTCTCTCACTAACTCACTCTATAGGACTTTACAGGATATGGAAAATCCTCAAATCTCCTGTAGCAAGACAGAAGCCAGTCAACACTACCGGGGTTCACCTAGTAACCAGTCATCCTCCAGTGATCCAGGTCCATGTGGGAGCACAACCTGGAACCAGCAATCAGGATACGAGGGGTATGAGATGCACACAATAACTTAATTATTGTTGGCACAGCAATCTAAAAACTGTTATAAAAGACAGGTACTGGTGATTGTGAGGGTTTCTTCTTCCTCCAAACACATTTAAAATATTATTCAAAACATATAATGCTTTATTGACATTGTTTTACATTTTAGCATTTATAAAATGGAGCATTTTTAACAATGTATTTATAGATTTATTCATAGGTTATATGTCTTATACCAAATATAAAATATTTTTGTTTTTGTAATGTTTGCATTATGGTATGGCAAGGTTATTCAGATTATGTTGCCTTTATATAATAACAGACCAGCAGAGCCTGTTGACTCAAAACACATATATAATGAGTTGTTTGTCCTACAGTTGCCAGTCACCAATACTGCACGAGCATTCTTCTGAAGCTCAGGCCATGCTGGGAGATGGGGAGCTGTTGAGAGAAAGAGAGACCACACTAGAGAGAGCACGCTCTGCAGGTATGACATTCAAGGACAGGTGATTTATTTATTTATTTACCACCCACCATTTGTAAAGAATCCTTGGGTATGTAAAAAGTCTCTGTATAATACATTATTATTATTATTATTATTATGTTATACAGTTCATTGTTATGACTTGTTATGCACTGTATGAGATGTAAAATCAGACAACTACACAACTGTGCAAATATGAAATACAATGAGAAGTATACCAAAGATTATTATGATTACACTGATTTTTAGTTTGAGGCCTGCAACACGTTCTAAATATGTTGGGACAGGGGCGTGTTTACCACTGTTACATCACCTTTCCTTTTAACAACACTCAATAAGTCTTTGCGAACTGAGGACACTAATTGTTGAAGCTTTGTATGTGGAATTCGGGGTCTCCATTGTCGTATTTTGTGCTTCATAATGCGCCGCACATTTTCAATGGGACAGGTCTGGACTGCAGGCAGGCCAGTCTAGTACCTGCTCCCTTTTACTACAAAGCCATGCTGTTGTAACACATGCAGAATATGGCTTGGCATTGTCTTGCTGAAATAATCAGGGACGTCCCTGAAAAAGATGTTGCTTGGATGGCAGCATTACCCATGCCATGGGCATTAACACACACCCCCACACCATCAGAGATCCATCATATTCTGCTTTTATTTAAGTTTTACACAACGTCCCAACTTCATTGGAATTGGGGTTGTGTTATCTAAAATAATTGATGTTCTCAATATGCACGGTGCTACTTTTATATATAATTACACATACAACAACTAAGAAGTAGTAGGTGTGTTATGAGCAAGAGTGAAGAGCTTTTTTACAGATGTTCCATTTGATCCTCTGTATTTGTTAAATCAACAGCACATATGATTTAACATAATGACATATATACATTAACTGGTAAAATTAAGTATGGGATAATGACCTCAAATACAGGACTGCCATGAGTAAAGGGTTAAGAAGAAAAACATCTTTATTTATCCCCTTAGGAAAATTGCTTCTCTGCATTTGAGCAGTTTGGGGGTTAGGTGCCTTACTCAAGGGCACATCAACTGTGAATGAATTTTTCCTTGCCGGTCCCGGGAATTGAACCAGCGACCATCCGACCTCAAGCTTGAACACTGAAATGGTTCTTCAGATTGATTTAGAATGTATATTGTATATGGTTCTATGTAGCGCCTTTTGGAAATTGGTTCTAAATAGCACAGAAAATGGCTCTTTTATTCTATCAGGTTGTAAATACTAGCAATAGAAGAACCCTTTCTAGTGCTCTATTGAACCATTTTCAAAAAGGTGCTACATAGCACCATTCAATACATTCAATCATTGTCTGTAACCACTTATCCGGTTCAGGGTCGCAGTGGGTCCGGAACCTACCTGGAATCATTAGCCGCAAGGCAGGAACACACCCTGGAAGGTGTGCCGGTCCTTCACAGGACAATTTACACACACACATTCACACCTGCGGTCCCAATCCACCTACCAACGTGTGTTTTTGGACCGTGGGAGGAAACCAGAGGAAACCCACAGAGAACACATCAAGCTCCTCACGGACTGTCACCCGGAGCAGGACTTGAACCCACAACCTCCAAGTCCCTGAAGTCACCGTTCCACTCTACATGGAACCATATCCACACAACACATTCTTCATCTGAAGAAATATTTCAGCATGCATATGGAACACAGTTCTTTTCAGAACCACTTAGTTCTTCCATAGTTCTTTAATGTCTTTTTTAAAGACTATACAGAATAGCACTACTTTATATAATAATGTTATTTGGTTTTATAATATTATTAGGGGTTTCTTTGAGCAAATGAACTCTTACCGCTCAGATATTTTTAAATCCCATTTTATTAGTTGCCTAAAACCTTTGCACAGTATTTTATGTAAAGGCCCTTGAAGAATATGAAGTCATTATTCACTGTTTAGTGGCAAGTTGTGGGTTCAAGTATGTCTGGATTATGTGCAGATAGGTACAGCATTTCTCCCCCTGCTTGGATGATACTGTCCCACCACTTTCTTTTAAATGCAGAAATGGAAAAATGAGAACATGGAAATGAGAAAATTGGAAGTTTCCTGAAATACAGATTTTAGAGGAGCTGAAATGATAAACTAGAAGAATTAACACCAAATTAAATTCCATTTGTTTTCTTACTTAACAAATGAAAAAATTCAATTCACCTAATTTTCTAATTTTTAAAGATTAGGTTTCAAACTGTCAGAAATTTGAACTGATAAACAGTTCACAGACCTGTATGCCATAGATATATTCATTTTATTTTGCCAAATGTGATGTTTGAGAATTGGTTTATTTTGCCACCATTTGGTTGGCGCATTTTCTTTATTTCATTTTTTTGTAACTTCAGAAAAATGATAAATAATGGATATTGTGAGAATGCCTTGAAATTTCTTGATGTTTTACTTGGGTCATATCTTCTAGATATTGCCCAGGCATAGGTGAAAATGTCAACTGCTATTCATATGCTACATGTTTTCAGTCCTCCTGTGGGTTCTCCCATGGTCACTGTCGTTATTCTTGCTGTTCCACTGTTAGAGGCCAAATGGCATATCCCCTCCACAAAGATCCTCAACTCGATGAAAGAGAGAGGCAAGGACTCCCCAAATAAATTTGCCCAGGTGAGTCTGCTACAAGCAGTGATTGTAAACATTGTATTTGCCTCATCATCACTTCTGTTGCAGTGTTCAGTGCATTTATGTTAAACCTTTGTAATGTTTTTATGAATTCTAGATATTTTATATATTTTATTTATTTTAGTTATTAATAAACATTCCTTACTTGTATTTTCATTTCTATTTTTTTTGTCACTCAGACATATCCCCCTGCTAGTCTAGCTGTCAGTGTGTATTGGCTTCACTCTGATGAATGAATGGAGATAAGGTCAGCCTGCCCTTGGTGCTGCTGTTCAGTTTTGCTATCAGAGAGACACACTACAATCTATACTGGTGTCAGGCTCCAATTTTTCAAAGACAGGGTCACCTTATTGTTGGATGCTCATTTAGCCCATATGTCTTTGTTCCTGTTGCTTTCTATGTATAATCCTGTCACTCATTATTTCCTTTCTCTTGGTCCACATCAACAGTACCCATGGTCTGAAATATAACAGATTTTTGCTGAGATTGTATTACAACCATCCATATGATGAATACTAGCCCTCAGCCTCCTGAGGTGTGTGTGGATGTTCAGTGCTGAGAAAAATAGAAAGAGTGAGAGTAAATGAAGCATTGTGCTTCCTGCATTAAAATACACTAGTGAATGTACATGGATGAAATATTGAGGTTCAGTCTCACTCGGATACATTTCAAATCTACACACTCTGCTTGTTATTCAGGAGAAGGCACTTCTGGGCTCCATTAATAATTAAATTGGATTGCCTCTTAGCAACAGCCAGAGGGGTGGGGGTGGGGGTGGGGGTTACATATTGCAATCTCTAAATGATCACTTTCAGTGTGAATATGTTTTCTACAGTGTTCAGCTTCTGTTTTGTGAAAGACCCACTTTTACACTCTTCTCCTTCTATCTCCTTCTGGTTCCGTCTTTAACTTGTGTCTCAGACTGTATAAAATATAGCAGTCTTTGTCCTCTGGGACATCTCTGTACATCAGTCCTGTTAATTTATTATCTGCAAGGTAATTGCTAAAAGGCACTTTAAATTTGCATGCATTACCAATTGTGAATTTGCTTATTAGCTGACAGTAATTACTTTTGCTGGACTTGCACTGTTGTACTGTGTGGTGCAAATACAAGAGCTGCCATTAGGAGTGAGTAATCAAGCTGCCACAATTTTTGCAAGAACTGTACAGTATCTTTCCACTACATTATCACTTTAAAAAAAATAAGTAAAAGTAGTATCATAGTAATATTAATTGTTAGCAAAATCATTGATGACTTATTTTTCACAGCGAAAACTAGACAAGAAATAAAACATAATCATGCAACAAGAACTATGATGAAATGTTTTTGTCAGCAAATTTCAACTAAGCAAAAATGTGAAAAGTGTGAAAAGTGAAACTCTGATAAATGACCTGGTATTTCTGAACTGAAAACAGAAAATCGCAAAGAAATAGCCCAGGTGATGACAGCGACAGGGCAGAATAGTGAACAGGAGTCGACTCCCATATAATCAATTCTTCTAGCACCTGCTGCTGTGTTTCCGAACTATTCCCTATTCACTAAATAGTGCATGTTTTTGGGGTTGTGCCATTTTTAACTAGTGTCCGAAAAACATAATGGACAACTCAACAATCCCACAATGCACCACAAAAGTAGTATATAATTTATGTATACTAGCAGATAGAAGATTACACAATTCACTGCGTTGTTTGGTAATAAACCTGCAAATGAAATGGAATTATTTCCCCACAATAATGCACTATATAGTGGATAATATAGGGAATGGTGAATAGGGAGGGATTTTGGACACAGGGTGGTCATGGACTCTTAAATTCAACTCACCCTGTTTTTAACCTGGATCCTTATTTACTATTCCCTATATTAATCACTACAGGGCACTATCATAGGGAGCTGAATGCAGGGGAGTGAATGATTTTGGACATTTCCTCATGCAGGATTTTACCTGGATAACATAGGTTGTACACTACCTTGCTTTGCATTTTGTGATTGTTTGAGTGCACTGAAAATTGTGAATTTAAAATATTAATGTAAAAAAAAATGCAACATATGTAACAATTTTTAAGCTACTGTTTATTGAGGCTAGTAAAAAATAATACCTCTAAAATAGTAAATCATTAAAAATTCTTGACTAAAATTAGACTTTTTTTTTTTTTTTTTTTTTTTTTTTTTTAAATATAATGAACTTAAACTAGACAATTTTTTTGTTTGTTTTTGTCGAATAAAACTAATACACATTTTGGTCAAAACACCAAACCAAAATCACCTGCCAAGGTTAACCCTGATTTGAATATGTGTATATATGTTTCTAGCAGGGTGGAGAAAAGAACTCCAGCCACTCCAGCAGCAACACTCTGTCCAGTAGTGCCTCTAGCAGTAACAGTGATGAGAAGCACTTTGGTTCGGGTGACCTGATGGACCCAGAGATGCTTGGCCTCACGTATATCAAAGGGGCATCCACAGACAGCGGAATAGACACAGCACCCTGTTGTGGACCCCCTCCACCCCCAGGAGTGGCAGCTGCCGCTGTGGCCCACATTATGCTGCAGGGACACTCATGGACTCCGGAGCATCCCAAGGAAGGAGGATCGGGCAAGGAGCACACCAAGCTATACCTGCCCCAGGGTTACACTCCAGCACTTGCTGTGGGGGACAAAGCCACAGATGGCAGCATGGGCGACCTTAGTGAGATCTCCTCACACTCCAGGTGAGAGAGATGGGATAGTAACTTCATTTTAATTATATATTTAATAAAGTGGTATTGGTGAGTATAGGGGTTGTGACTGCGATTAATGGATTCACATGCACCAGTCCTTTAGACTTGCCTTCAGCCTTTTAGCTTTATACCTGTTATGAACACTGGTCTGTAATCAGATTTTTGTTCATCTTTTAATAATTTTTTTAAAGAATATTTTCTGAACATACCAATTCTGTTAAGTGTATAAAAAGGTTTTTTTGTTTAATGTATAATTGTAATACAAACTTTCTCCAGTTCTTTTGTAATTTTATGGTAACTGTTTTGTAGTATTAAACATGACATTGTCATTTCATTTAACAAAACATAAGCTAAAATTAATCTTAAGTAGAAGAATTTATTCGTCATTGCATTTGAGTTCCAACAAGGAAAACATGATGCAAAATCATGTGCATCGATTTGTTCTGTTCTTGGAGATAATATTGTATCCAAAAGTGTGAGGGTTTGGTTTAGACAATTTAATTTAGATGATAACAAAAGCTTGAACATAGCGTATTAATACTTAACTCTCAAAGTTTCTTTTAATAATTTTAAAATTAAAATTATAGATTAAAATGTAAATTATAACACAATAGTTGCCATAAAATGACAAAAGAGAAATATTTTTTGTTTTTTCAATTGGTGTCAAGACATTTCACTGCATCCTCATTCTGCTATTGTAGGAAAGACATTGCTCTGGAGCATATCATCCTGAGTGCTGTGTATATTTTGTGCACATGCCTAAGCAGTAATATAATCAAATGAACAAAGTGTAGTACAGTGGTAAGCCTCCAGTTGGATTTGTAGACATTTTTCCATATTTGGTGCTAATGGATTTATTGGGGAATAATTATAAATCTTGCTGTTACTTATTCAGTTAGGAAAGTAAGCAGTTGCTTGGGAATTCTGAGTGAAATTTGTCAGTCTGTTTGCAAATGCTGATTTTTATTCTTGATTGCAACAATACGAGCCACATAAGTGACATTTAATATAACAAAAACAAAGTAAAGTGCCAGGCACAACCATTATAGTATGCATTGAAACAACCTTTGGTAGGGTGGTGTATGTCATGACACAAAAAAAAAATAGTTAATAATCAGAAACCAAATATAGGTCTAATAATATATATTAATCTTACCAGAACTGTTATGTGCATTAGTCTAATCGGCTAGGTTTGTGTGTGGCCTACAGGGTCACAATTTGGGTTTACAGTGGAAGCAGCATGTCAAAAATGAGGTCACAAATGTTCAGAAATTACTCTGACAGTATTATAAAATATGTGCACAAACAGCTTATGTTATATTTTGTTTATCCGTAGTTTATGGTAAAAAGCTTGATTTCATGTAGTGTTATTCTCTGGTCTGTACTGGCCAGTGGTTCTCATCATTCCAGTAGCCTCCTGGCCCATGACTCCAAAATCAGCTCATCTCCAGAGTCTTCTAGACCTGGGCCCAGCACTGAAGCTCACACACACACCAGCTGCAGGGCAGCAGAGGACAGGCCCAACACAGATGAGCCCCCAAAATTATCTGAGTGTGGATGAGTGGTTGGTGTGTGTGTGTGTGTGTGTGTGCGCGCGTGCATACATGCCTGAGTGTTTGTGTGTTAATAAGTAGTGTAGAAAAGTGATGAATTAGTGCCTTAAATGTAATTAAGAACCAATGATTATTTTTAAACACTATGATTCCAGTGGTTCCCAAACTTTTTCTGCAGTGTCCTCATTTTGTAGATGAGAACATTTTTGAGCCAAACCCTGCCAAACCCACACTGACACAGAAATAATTTGCTTCCAGGCTCCACTGGAATTTATTTACAAATTTTTAATTCATTCTAAACTGCAACATCTTATTTATCAACACAATAAAAGTGACAAATAAACATTATAGTAGAATTATTAAAAGTGATGAGCATTGTGTCTTATCCATTTGCCTTGCTGCAGCCCCCCTGCAATAGTGCCACACCCTTTGTTTTGGGAAACACTGCATTACAGGTAAAAGTTGCACAAATCTGATTTTGTGATGAATTCTGTTTTTTTTTTTTGTTTTTTTTTTTTAACGCACCTCCTCTGCTGTTATATGATTGTATTATGTAACCTATGTAAGACATGAATCTGAACAGATCATGCTCCTAAATGGCCTTGTATACAAATAAGTATGGTGCTCCAGGCTCTGACCAGAAGGAAATGTCAGCTCTTTCTTTTTTTATAATGAAAGAATGAAAACAGACGGGTGTTTTACTGATCAGGGCATCATCACAAAATTACCATTTTCTTTAATCCAAATGAGATTTTGGAATTAAAATTCTTTAAAGAATATTAAAACATAAATTGATGTTTCTTTCGTTCTAAGCATGGGAAAGAGAAGGAGATTGGTGCTGGCGTAGAATAATATTTCCTTGATTCATATATATGCAGATTGAGCCAAATATGAACAATATAAAATTGATAGACAACTTTTAAGAAAGAAGCACTTTCCCTTTATGTCTTATAATAACACTTCCACACGTTTTATATTCTAACAAATGAGAGGCAGGAACCTGGATTAAGAAGTTTCACCTAGTATTCATTGTCCAATATTTTTGTAACAAAAAGAAAATACTTAGACTGAGCAGTTTCCATGTCCTGAATATATCAAATGTCCACAAATCATTCTCAACCATCATGGAGTGACATAAAAGTCACATGAAGTCTGATCTGGCCGTTCAGACAATTAGATTGCCACAAATCTCATATGGATTGGATTTCAGTGCCACATATGAAAGTGGGCCAAATCTGATTTTAAAAAGTCAGATTGAGTGCAATTTGTGCTATTCACACAGCCACACAAATGACACATCTCTCACAAATGAAGAAATGGATGGGATTTGGGCCACTTTTACCTGCTGTTTGATTATAGCCCTAGTGACTAGGTAGATTCTGAGATTGTACTAAAACTGTTGTAAACATGGCATGCAGACACATTCATATACTGAGTTATTGAGGGACTACAAAGAATTGTGATTATTCCTCATGCAAGTTGCAGTTTACAGAATAAATGCAAATAAAAAAATATGCAAGGTAATTTTTGGTGATAAAAATAACTTATTGCTTTTTTAACTTTGCAAGAGATCACAAAAGTATACAGACGAGATGTTTTTAAAACTTTGACTAGGTTCTTGCAGAGGATACTTTTTCATTGTTCAAGCAGTTAATATATTTCTTATCACACATACATTTACATAATCAAATTGTCTTTACAGTTAATCTCCATGTTACTCGTGGAGCAGTATTTCTTAGGAAGCAGTTCAGTTGACCTTAGCCCCAGGCTTTGGGACTCTCAGTGGATGTTGTCTAATGAGTGTCCAAGTTTAAATGTGCCTTCAGAATGCCCAGCTGCTAAAAAATAAACATCACAAGCCCAGTGTAGATCAAAGCTCTTTGAATTCAGAGACTCGTTTGCCTGTCCTGTCAAATCACATAAATGAAATTTTAAGAACAGCTTAACCTATCTTGGTTCTCCACTCTACAAGATGGTTGCAGCTGGCCCTAATTAAAGCAGACAGTTCCAGTTCCTTTCTAAATCAGCTCTATAACATGCCAGACAAAATAAAGTTGATGAATGTCACTTCATATTATTGATGGGCTGAATATCAAGCCTCAGGCATTGTAAACCTTCCTGCCACTGGGTTACCCAGGGGACAAGGAATAAAGAGATACTCTTTCCAGTGCCACTGTAGAATACTTGGTCTTGTTCTGTGGATTGTTGAAGGGGGAAATATATAATATTAGTACAAGTCCTGAAAAGCCCCTAAAGTAATTGAACACAGAAAACTTTCCCTTTCACTTTGTTGATAATCTCAAGGCTACATTTTGATAACTTTTAATTAGGGAGGTTTATTGTACCATATTTTAAAGGAACAATATGCAAGATTCATGGTTTTTGCTCCTAGGGCTCCCCCTAGTGTAATATTTGTTGTACTGAAATCTATAGTGATGGAGGGGAGTAATTTCCTAGCCTCCCAGAAGTTACATATGGTGCTTTTCCACTGCATGATAGCATGTGTGCAAACACACTCTCTTTTCGGACTGTTCCACATAAATACACATACCCACAAATCGGATTCAGAGCTGGAGTGTGAGGGGACGTGTTTAGAGTTGCCAACCATCCCGGATTTGTCAGTTATTTGGACACTAAAAGACATGTTCTGTTTTGGATCAATACAAAATATTCCCTATTTTTGAGGTTAGACTGTTAAAACCAGTGATGAGTTTGAGACAGACAGAAGCTAGAAGCTCCCTAGCTCTCCCTCAGCTGCAAGGAGGGACAGATACTCCACAACTCCTAAACCAAGAATGCACTTCTCATTGGTTGTCACTTTTATTTTGCCAATCAACAGCCAGAGTTAGCTACCATTTAGTGCTGCAGACAATTGAGTCTCAGTCCATCCTACAGTGGTTGGTTTTGCAGTGGCACTGAAGGTATGGAGGACCAAACCTTCCAAAATGAAAAATAAATAAATAAAAGTGGAATTAAAGAAAGAAGAAAGAAATGAGGAATGCAAAAACAAAACAAAATTTAAAATATATATTTAATATAACATCATTTATAATTTGTATATTTATGCATATTTTTATTTTGTGCATTTATTTCTCAATATATTTATTTCTGTATCATTTACTATTTTTATTAATTCCTATATGAATGTACTTTTTCTGTATTTATATTTTTAACTTTTGTTTGGTTTACTTATTCATTTACTAATTCATTTATTTATTTCTGTATTTCCTCCTCAATAGATGCTAATGAAGGGGCATGTTTTTCACATTCAGTCCAGAACAGTGTGGTTGATTCTAATTGAAGTGTCTGAGTGCACAAATGTCACAGTGCAGGTTGGTGTCGGATCTGCTCAGAGAAGCTGCTGCTCACCTTAGTGAAATGGAGCAGTGTATGTATCCGCTTGTTGTGTGTGATGCCATGCCATTTCATGGGTCCGATCGCACCTTGGTCCCATTTCATACATTCAGAGACATGTGTTTACTGTTTGAATAAAGCTGAATGTCTCAATCAATCCTGCGATCTCACTTTAGGAGTTCAGAAAAATGAACAAATTCAATGTAAAAGGAAGCAAACATGACTTTGGCACCACTTTTTGCACATTCGCAGCTCATTCTGTGAGTTGCCGGCTGGACTGACTGTGCTGCTCCATCTCTGGGAGCAGAGAAGCTGTCCCAAAGGACCCGTGTCTCCTGCTGCTCCATTTCTGGGAGCAGAATAACTGCGGGGAGACAGCTGTCTCTCTCCGTGCATGGTTCGTCCCAGTTTTCTGTCAAGTTGTGCTATGGGTAAAACAAGGCCGAATAGCGCTGATGGAGCAAGATATGTACAGTTGATCTACGGCATCGGGTATTGATCAACCAATAAGAGTGTTTAGACTCTGTGATATCATTTATGGACAGCCCCCTTATTATCCTAGAGCAAGGAAAAACTTAAAATAAAGAAAAAATAAATGTGGGAAATAAATGAATGCAAAAAATAAATAGTTATAGAAATTAATGAATAATAAATAAAAGAAACCAAAAAAATATATGTTAAAAAATGTAAAAGTAGGAGAGAGTAAATTAAATACACATGTAAGTAAACAGACATTTTAATCTATGTATAGTTTTATTCATAATTGTTTTCTGGGTTTTTAAAATTTATTTTTATATTTATTATCATTATTATGGAGGAAAGTTATTTTATTGAGTCATAAAACTTTATTTATTTATTTATTTTAATTTTGGCAGGTTTGGTATGAAAGCAACAGGTCAGAGCTGAAAACTGGGAACTAATGTTGTTAGATGTAACTGATGTTACCATTGTGTCCTGGCAAAATTACATTTAATTTCTTCGCATCTGTAGATGAGAAGGGAACGCAAGGCATACGAGCAAGAGATGCTGTGTAAAGTGTACAGTCCCACCCTGCCCCTCCCACCAAATAATTTTGCCCACCCACTTTTGACCAAGCCCACCCAAAGTTCAACTTCTGGCTAGCCCACTGTTTGTACATGGCTGAAGTTTAACTTGTCTAATTTTTTATTCACTGTTTGAAATACCACAGAAACTCATTTGTTATTCAAGCTGTTTTGTAGCACTCTCTCAGTTAGCAGTTTTGCAGTTAGCATTTCTCAGCTTTGGAAACATTTCCACCTTTGGTAAGCCTAACCAGCAAAAATTAGTCAGTATTACCCACCTGTGATATCAGGAATAGAGCAATACCCTCATCTCATTCCATGCTTTTCAAGATTTGGATGACTCTTGTCATTGTCTAAAAACTCCAGATGCTTTTTCTATGCAATGAACTAAGAGGGAGAAAAACCTAGCATACCAGACCAAGACACTTTGGCTTTTTACCCATTTACAGACACTTATTAAACAATTAGACAAGTTTCAAGCACTGAAACAGGCTTAAATTCATTCATTCTCTGTAACCACTTATCCAATTCAGGGTCGTGGTGGGTCCAGAGCCTACCTGGAATCATTGGGTGCAAGGCAGGAATACACCCTGGAGGGGGCGCCAGTCCTTCACAGGGCAACACAGACACATTCACACCTACGGACACTTGAGTCGCCAATCCACCTGCAACATGTGTTTTTTGGACTGTGGGAGGAAACCGGAGCACCCGGAGGAAACTCACGTGGACACGGGGAGAACACACCAACTCCTCACAGACAGTCACCCGGAGCGGGAATCGAACCCACAACCTCCTGGTCCCTGGAGCTGTGTTTTTTTTTTTTTTTTCTCCCTCCAGATACAGACAATGAGAACAGACCTTGCATGCAAGAGAATAAAGTGCACACGGCATACTTAAAACTCTCTTGCTTGTGATTGATTTTATGCTGTAAAGTGGTGTTCCAGGGTTATGAAAACGGCTTTGTAATGCAATTACCACCTTTTATTGTTTGTTTTGGCCTTGTATATAATGTTATGTAACTTTGCCTCCAGTCTCCCAATACCATTCACTGTTATTGCCCTGCCCTAATTAAATTTTTGTATCCCTTGCTCCATTCTCTTGCACAGTGGTATTTTTTTTATCATCATATTTTTTACCATGTGCTGTATACATCTAAACCTATCAAGGCAAACTGCTGATTAACTCCAATTTTCAGATTTATTTTCGGGCTTCTTTTCATTAGAGGAGCTGAGAGCCTGTTGTCTTTCCTTCTAAAAACAGTCCAGGTACAACACTTGAGGCCCGTTTATGCTTCTGTCTCTTATCTAAGCCATAAGCAATATGTAGGTAGCATGTAGCCACATACACTACTCTGAAACTTACACAGTAGTCTCACATGCACCTCCCCAGAAATGTATCTGTGTTAGGACATCACAGACCACAACAGATGTGAATAGTCCATAGCTGGACTTAACATAGATGAAATTGAGAAAGACCAAAAATTAGAACTCCTCCATAAAGACATACACAGGCAAATTCATGGCCAGAGATTTCCTCAAACATTGGTTTGGATGTAAGGGAATATATGAAGATGTAGAAGAACTTGAGGGGAAAAATACAGACACTTCCAGGATTAGTTACCTTTCTGGCGCTACATGTAAACTAAACTGTTACAAATAGCTCCCTACTTTTTGGTGGGCATCTGTGGCCTTAGGTTAAAGAAGTGAGCTTGAGGCCAGCAGGGCACAGGTTCAATTCCCAGGACTGAAAGGAAAAAAAATGTCATACTTGGCTGAAGTGCCCTAACCCCATAATGCTCTCGTTGCTCAGGTTGTAAATGTGTGTTTCACTGTAAATGTGTGTAAATCCACTGTCACTGTTTTGTGTGAAGTATTGCTCACTAGTGTGTTTTTGTGTGCCCTAGCATGTATGGGTTAATGCAGAGAAGCAATTTATAAGGGCATTAATAAAGGTAATTCTTCTTGGTGCACTTCACAAATGATAAAGCGGGGGAGGGAGATCTGAAGCTTAAAGCCAAAAATATAAATGTTTAATTTTTTGACATACAATCCACTTTTTGAATGTAGAAACTATTAAAAACTATTAATTAACTATTGCCCTGTGAAAGACTGGCGCCCCCTCCAGGGTGTATTCCCACCTTGCGCCCAATGATTCCAGGTAGGCTCTGGACCCACCGCGACCCTGAACAGGGTAAGCATTTACAGATAATGAATGAATGAATAATTAACTATTAATTTATTACCTCTGCTGTGCACTGCATAGGGTGGAGGAAGATATTTGGGATTCAGCTTTAGTATATTGGCAGTGTAAATTCAGAGCATCGCAGACACATGATTTGATGCAGAATCATAAATTAACCTGATGTCAATGTGTTTTGCCTTACTGATCTAATGGTGACCTTTGCCCTCTGTCTCCTGACCTTACTTCCTTATTCACCGAACTGAAGTGCTGTGTGCCTTGATTCAGCCATGGCAGCATTGACCCAGGGAGTGTGACTTTTCTCAGCAAAGACTCAAGGAGTGTGAGCTCTCTCTCTCGCTCTCTCTCCCTCCCTCCCCCCCATACACACACAAATACTACTTCACAGACATGTGCCCATATACAACCTGAGGCTAGTAGGACAGAACGTGTGTTGGACTACTGCTAGAAAATAAGTGCTAACGTTTAGCAGGGCCCACAGGCCCCTTTAAGTATCACCTCTTAGTGACCCACATAGTTATGACTTTGAATTATATATATAATACCTTTATTAATCCCCTTAGATAAATTGCTTCTCTGCATTAACCTGTACATGGTATTGCACACACTATATACAGTCAAGCCCGAATTTTGACTTAAATTTACTTTTATTCAACCAGCAATTTTATTTTTGACCGGAAACGACACAGGCATCTCCCAGGATATAATACAATGATGTACAAGAGGCATTATTGTGAAAAAAAAATATGTTTCTCAGCTTTTATTCACATTTGAACAAAAATGGCATGTCCAAAATTATTCATACCCTTTGCAAACTGCCACAGTCTATGAGGAAAATCCAAAGTTCTATACCATTCCAAATAGTCCAAGCTGTTTTAAAGCATCCTAATTACCCTGATTCATTGGGAACAGCTGTTTTAATCAACTCAACAGGTGAAAAACAGCAGCTCTCTGCAGTTGGTTTGTGGACAGTCATGGCTAAGACAAAGGAGCTCACTAAGGACCTGCGGCTGTGCATTGTGGCCGCTCACAAGTCAGGAAAGGGCTATAAGGCCATATCAAAATGTTTTCAAGTTCCAGTGGCTACAGTGCAAAGTATTATTAAAAAATACAAGAAGTTCCGCACTGTGGAAAATCTCAGAAGATGTGGTCGGAAGCCAAAAGTGACACCTGTGCTGGCCAGGAGGATAGTGAGAGAGGTGAAGAAAAATCCAAGGATCGCCACCAAGGCCATCCTGGTGAATCTGGGCTCTGCTGGTGGCAACATCTCAAGGCAGACAGTCCAATGGACACTGCACACTGCTGGGTTCCACTGACGCAGACCAAGGAGGACGCCACTTCTCCAGAAAAGGCACACAAAAGCCCGCTTGAGCTTTGCAAATGCTCATCTGGACAAAGAAGAAGACTGGTCTGGTCTTCTGTTTTATGGTCAGATGAAACAAAAATGTAATTATTTGGCCACAATGATGTGTCCTTCATTTGGCATAAAAAAGGAGAAGCCTTCAACCCTAAGAACACCATCCCCACTGTCAAACATGGTGGGGGGAACCTAATGTTTTGGGGGTGTTTTTCAGCCAATGGACCAGGGAACTTAATCGCATTAATTGGCACCATGAAAAAACAGCAATACATCAAGATTCTCAACATCAGGCTGTCTGCAGAGAAACTTGGCCTTGAGAACCAGTGGACATTTCAGCATGACAATGACCCAAAACACACAGCAAAAGTGGTGAAGAAATGGTTAGCCGACAAAAACATTAACGTTTTGCAGTGGCCCAGCCAGAGTCCTGATTTGAATCCAATTGAGAATCTGTAGAGGGAGTTAAAGATCAGGGTGATGGCAAGGAGACCCTCCAACCTCAAAGAGTTGGAGCTCATTGCTAAAGATCAATGGGCAAAAATACCAGTGGAGAAATGCAAAAAAACTGGTCAGCAATTACAGGAAGCGTTTGATTGGTGTAATAGCCAATAAAGGCTTTTCTATTAATTATTGAGAAGGGTATGAATAATTTCGGGCTTGACTGTGTATATATATGTGTGTGTGTGTGTGTGTGTGTGTCTATATATATATATATATATATATATATATATATATATATATATATATATATATATGTAATCTCATTTGTTTCCAAATGACTCAGGCTTCGAGCCCTGCTCTGGGTCTCAATGTGAGGAGTTTGGTGTGTTCTTTCCGTGTCTGCGTGGGTTTCTTCCCGGTGTTCCCGTTTCCACCCATGGTCCAAAAACACATGTTGGTAGGTGGATTGGCTACTCAAAAAGTGTCCCTAGGTAAGAGTGAATGTGTGTCACCCTGACGGACAGTGAATGAATGGACAGCACATTCTTAGAGCACTTCTAAGTCTGTAAAATGGAATTAATAATGTGAAAAAGTACCTAGCAAATTCTAGCTGAACAGGTGAATAAAAATCCATATTGAGTTCCTTTGTTTGACCACAGTCTAAGAATTACTGGGACACATAGTGAACATTCATTCATTATCTGTAATCGGTTATCCAGTTCAGGGTCACGGTGGGGCCGGAGCCTACTCAGAATCACTGGGCGCAAGGCAGGAACACACCCTGCAGGGGGCGCCAGTCTTTCGCAGGGCGAGACACATTCACATTCTCTCACACGCTCACACCTACAGACACTTGAGTTGCCATTTCACCTACCAACTACTGAGACTCTACCTGTTGTACCACTGTGCTGCCCCACATACCGAACAAGATGACAGAATTCTTTTTTTCGATTAATACAAACTGAATCTAAGTGGATAATTGAGAGGCAAAATGGAGATTTTATAAGAGTGTGTTGGAAGCACAGCCAGGTTGGCTGTAGTTGGTTTTAGGCTTGTATTCAGAACTGACTTTGCCTGTCTGTGTGCCTACATGTGAGATTGTGTGTGCGTGTGACCTGACAGCTATCTAACACCCTGCCAACACCACTCCGTGACACCACACTCAGACACCACCATGACTGCTAACTTAAAGTAGGGCTGCAGTGATAACAAGGTCAGAAAACTAGAATCTCTTTCCACACTCCCCACCCCCTTCAGTGTTTTTTTTTTTTTTTTCCATGCTTCCATCTGTAAGGGAAAGTTCATAGTGCTAGGGTCATGCTTACTGACAGCCTGATTATAATGACTTCTGTTTTAATGTGTAATTGTGTGTAAATATTTTCATTTCAAAAACATCATTTGTACACAGACAGCATTGTCAGAGTGGCCTTTGCCCAAATATAAAGATTATCTTGTAAAATATGAGTGTGATTTCTGTGAATATATTAAGGAATATGGATAAGAACCAGGCTATTTTTTTTTTTTAAATCATATACGTTATATTAAAATACATGCAGTGATCCCAGTATTATATTACTATAAACACTAAACGAACATGTACTTGTAGCAATATTTAAAGGCTTTATAATAATAGTTCATACAGTGATTGGCAAAATATATACTGGATGGATGGAAACAATTATACAGGACATGCATTTTAGCGCTTGTTGTTTTATTTTATTGAATTTAGAGGGCTTGCTTCCAATTTAACATGATCGGTAGGATGAAATTTAACATCTTACACATAGAAGAAGCCAAACTCAACAGCGGGAAAGAAGAAAATCCACTATCTGAGTCAAAAACCCTGTCATCAGTATTTTCCATCATACGCTTGAGAGAAGCAGACTCAGTACTGGACGATCAATTTATAGTACATGTTTTGTGCATTTTATTTAAAATCATAACTTGGAGACAGCTCCTGAAATATGTAAAATAATAAATTAGGGTAAAGTCTTGCTTCTTTCATTACTTAAACTGGCCAAGAACTGCCTACTACTACAAAAAAAGAAAACTGACTGATGGACCAATCAGACATCTGCTATTTTGGCATGTAGTGTAGTGTTTGGCATGTTGTGTAGCAGAAGGCAGATAACCCATCAGAAAGCAACTGGCAGAAGCCTACTAGTGAATCCAGGTTAATGCACTGAAAGTATCAGACCACCCATCAACTTGTTTGTGGCGCGTCTGTGGCTGAAACTAATTAGCTTCTACCAGAGGTGGAAAGAGTACTAAAATATTGTACTCAAGTAAAAGTACTGTTAGTTTGATGAAGTTTTACTCAAGGCGTGGTGGGGTGGATACATTTCATGGCAGTAGGTTTTAATTAATGGAATAGTCTTACAAATTAAATAAACTGTTCATGGTGAGTCTAGTACATAATTATTAAAAAAAAAAAAGTTGAAGTTATGCCTATTCAACATCATATTCCTATTAAAGGGATATTTTTGTTGTTTTGAAGTGGGTATGTATGAGGTACTTATGCCTAGCCAGTGTATTACCCATAGTAAACAGCATTCAGTTTTCTTCCAGTTAAATTTTCTTCCAGTCTGCTCCTGTGATATGGAAGACTGTAGTCTACTATGGGTAATACATATGTAATACATGTGGGTAATAAAAATATATTTGTTTTATATATATATATATATATATATATATATACAATGTATGTGTGTGTGTGTGTGTGTGTATATATATATATATATATATATATATATATATATATATATATATATATATATATATATATATATTGAAAGTCTAGCTAGCAACCTGCTGGTAACGCGTTATTAAAATTTATTTATATATGCATCTCAGTAAATAAGAATATCAAAAAGTACTTCAAGTGTTTCAAAGTATTTCAAGTGTTTATTTCTTTTTTTTCAGTGGCTGTAAGCATTAATCATCAACATTAAAAGAATTAAACACTTGAAATAAATCATTGTTTGTAATGAATCTATATAATAAATGAGTTTTTTTAATTACTGAAACAAATATACATATATATATATATATATATATATATATATATATATATATATATATATATATGCGTCTAAAAATAATTTAGAATATCATCAAAAAGTTCATTTGTTTCAGTAATTAAAAAAAAAACTCATTTATTATATAGATTCATTACAAACAATGATTTATTTCAAGTGTTTAATTCTTTTAATGTTGATGATTAATGCTTACAGCCACTGAAAAAAAAGAAATAAACACTTGAAATACTTTGAAATACTTGAAGTACTTTTTGATATTCTTATTTACTGAGATGCATATATAAATAAATTTTAATAACGCGTTACCAGCAGGTTGCTAGCTAGACTTTATAAATTCTATTAAGTTGTCATAGCAGCCAGGTGCTTTTAAATACAGAGCTAATACATCAAATAGAGACATGTGCAAAAAATGTGAAGCATGTTAATATACACATTGAAAGTATGAGAGAGAAAATTAATTTCTTCAGATCTAGTCGTAATAAAAAGGCCAATAGAGGTAACAGTTCAATAATACCAGCCAATGCACACTGATTTATTTTTTGCTAATATGAGCCTCTTACTAAAATAGGAAAACTTATTTTTAACTACCATTGCAACTATTTTTCAACTACCTGTAAATGCTCTGCATGCGCAGTTTTGATGTTGGGTTTTTATAAGCTGCTAATTCTCTCTTGGCAAAGACAGCTTACACTGCATCATAAAGATGTCACTTTTCTTGCACTTGGAGTATGTTTTGCCCAGGACTGGATAAGCAGTTGTAAACAATGAATGACTATATCATTTGAGTGTGTATATATTTAAAATGATTTGCATTATATGAACCAGAACCAGTGAAGAACTATTATGAAATGTATTAAAAATCTCAGCCCTGATTTTAAGGCTTTATACAAGACTTCTGCTTGGATCATTTACTTGCAGTTTGCAACAGGAGTATAAATGAGGACAGGTGAATTTATGAATCACAAATGGCTGTTAAACATTCTTAAATTGAAATAATTACTTTTTTTTTTTTAATAAGATGACCTGCATTCCATTGATTTCCAAATCTGTTAAAATTGGGGCATTGCTCCTCTGGGATGTGGGACAAGCCTCCAGTTTTCAGGACTGTCCTTTTGTAATGTGGGGCTGGTTGTCGCCCTACTCTGTGCCCTGTGTGCATATAGACCAAACACATAAGACAAGATGTTAGTCTGTTATTATTCACTTCACACTCTCCACAAGACTCCATGACCCATGATTGTATCTTAACCATGTCTTTGAAATACCCTCCCCCATAGCTGCTCTTCTCTATTCTTACTAGGCTGTAAGGGCAGCATAAGTGACAAACTCCCTTCCCACCTTACCCAACCCTGTCCACTTGAATTGGCATAGCTGCATCTGTGCTCTTTATCCCAGCTTCTCTCACATTTTTGCTACTTGATGAGCACTCTGCTTACCACTGACCCAAGCCACCAACGTTCACAGCTTCCACACAACAGGGAGAGGCTGAATCGATTTTGTTTGATTTCATTCCCCTGATTAAGCCTCATTTTGACACTTTGTCTTCTTCAGGAACTTGTATCAGACAGAGACACCATGCAGGCTGCAGACAGTGGAAAGGGACAGAGAGAGGCTCCAAGCAGGGAGGTTCAAGCAGGAGTACATGAAGATGCTGCTGCTGGAAAGCCCGTCTCGGGAGCAGGGCCACAGGAAGGTAAGGTAGAGCTGCTGCTACACTCTCAAAGACTATTGCACTATATTCTCTGTTGTGTGGCTAATTTAAAAACAGGGCCTATTAACACAGTCTGATTTTTGTGGCTTTTAACATTCACTATCTGAATTATTTTAATGTCTAAACACTGAAACTGCGGAAGATGTTGGAAAATGTGAAGCAGCAGCAGTGATGATGAATTTATCATTTTACTTTTAAACACTAAATAACACATACATTGAGATCACCCCATTCTGCAGAAGAGACAACAACACAGGGAGTTCCAGCACCTCATTCAAGATCTAAAGCTGTATACACCAAGCTGTTCCGAAGGTATTTCCAAAGGTCTGTGGGGGAGTTTGAGGCTCTGCTTCTGTGTGTTGCTCCTCTCATTAAAAGGGATTATATTATATCTTATATTTTCTTTAGTCTTCTCTTCTTTTTTTAATGTGAAGGTTCCACTACATTAGAATTTGTATCTTTTGTATATTTTTTTTTGGTAAATGTCAAGCTCAGCAGAGAGAAAGGAGAAAATCCACTATCAGAGTCAATGCCACTGTCATTTTACACTACCCATCAGGAATTTCCAGCATATAAGATGTTATAAGCAAACTCAACAGATACAAGATTGTGTTTTACTTAAAATCATAATCATATTTTAAAGACAGCTCCTGAAATTACAAATAAGGTAGGAGTTTGACTGCTTCTTCATAAGCAAGGCTTAATTAAATTATATATATATATATATATCAGTGGCGATTGCTCTAAGACTGCAAGGGAAGCTCAGCTTCCCCTAAAATGTCAAAAAATAAGTGATCAAATATATCCTGTTTGTGTGTACA
This sequence comes from Hoplias malabaricus, assembly GCF_029633855.1. Taxonomy (NCBI): domain Eukaryota; kingdom Metazoa; phylum Chordata; class Actinopteri; order Characiformes; family Erythrinidae; genus Hoplias; species Hoplias malabaricus. The sequence continues at coordinate 23,300,525 of NC_089807.1, forward strand.
TGTCATTGAATAAATATGCACTACAACGCGCTCAACTTTTGTTCAGAATCAGCTTCTTATCGCTGGTAAAGACACGGCTTTCCTCTCAATCATTCCCGCAGTTATTTAAACGTCCACAGAGTTCAATAGCGAAGCAGCGAAGTGCAGCGAAACGAGACGGGTCATTGGATAAATGCTGGGCTTTGCCCCCCCCCCCCCCCCCATCGGATGCTCAGCGTCTCTGGGGGTCTATGGGGCAGTGGGCTGTTCTCGGCTGGCCCGGACGCTCAGCTTCTGCATGATGATTGAATGATCTGTCTGAGACTGAATCCCTTTTTGATTGACAGCGAAATGAGCGAATCAGCGATCCTTTGGTGGAGAGATCTGTGAGAGCATTACATTTTCATTCTGTTCTGAGTTGAACCGGAGACTTTCTTAAACCTCTTAGCGGCATTTTCTTTGTTTAAAAACGACTAGCGACAAATCGAGCTTCTATTTCTGGTGGTTTTTTTGTAGCTGCTTGTGTTTGGAGACTGACTTCTATAACTCTTTCTGACTTCTATTTCAGTTTCTGTCCAGCAGGTGCTGCTGAGCCCCTCCACCGTCACAAAGCACTCACAGGTGGACACACTTCACATGGGCCAAGGCCGTTTAAGCAGCCTAGTAGTGATGGGAATTTCGGCTCTTTTGGCTCGGCTCTTTCGGCTCCTAAATGGCTCTTTGTTTTACCTCTTATTTCCACTGGTACAAAACAATATTACCTACATTTTACATGACTATATGGACAAAATATTATTGTTCAATATTAATAATAGTGTTGCAATGGCCAATTGTTTTTATGGCTGTCTTGTAATAACTCACTGATTGCACTCACACATTCAATTGTATAAATAACTTTAAATTATAAATAACTTAAAATTTGTATTTAAACACCTTAATAAAAAATCACTTGTAAACTCTGAAATATAGCCAATGGAACCCAAAAGGTAGGTATTACAAAATAGCTTATTAAATTAAATAATCATCAATTTCTTGGTAATAAAATAAACAAATAGTCTGCAAAGTGCAAAACAGCAGCATTCAAAGGTAGTGATTAAAACAACCACAACTGTCAACAAACATTTAACTGATTTAACATATTCTTAATCTATTTTTTGGAAGGCAGGAGTGTCCAAGTGTCTCAGCTTGGAGGGTTGGAGCTTGCTTGTTGTTCTCTGATTGGTTGAATGACAAGCCTTAGAAAAAAATGGCTCGGTCTTAGATGGGAACCGGCTCTCATCGTTTACTTACAAGAGCCGGCTCTTTGAAACGGGTCGTTCGCGACCAACACATCACTACAGCCTAGCTCTGCTGGCCATTGAGAGGACACTAGTCAAGTCCCTGGAAAAGACGCATTGTTGGTACGACAGGGTCACAGATCATTTTCTTGAAAAGGAACGCAGGGTAGAATTTACGTATAAATAAACCGACAAATTTTATGGTGTAGGCCGAAATTGAGCTTCCCCTCCTTGAAAGACCAGCATCCGCCACTGATATATATATATATATATATATATATATATATATATATATATATATATATATATATATATATATGACTGACACCAATGGGTCTCACAAGGCTGTGTTACAACAGTACATTGTGATAGTTTTGGGATAGTTATCCTAGCTAGATTTTACTAAAATTATACAAAATTTGAGTGTGTATATTCTTAACATTATTCATATTTATACATCTGTTTTGTGTCCAAAAACTGGATTCTGTGTTAATAAGTTTTCAGTCTAAAACAGAAAAAAAGAAGGTTTAGCTGAAAAATAAAAATGGCTGAATCCTGTTTAGTACAAAATATACTTATAAGAGGACTAATTACAACAGGTGCATGCACGTAGAATCTTCCATCATTTTTTCTAAAAAATATAGAGCATTTCTGATTTTGCATTTTTGCAGTTACATGTTATCTTTGTTGAAGATTTGTTCAAAGGTTTTGGCAGAAATGCACAGATTTTGTGTTCAAGGTATTTTAATTTTGTTTTTATTTGTATTTATTTATTTATTCATTTATTTATTTTTTATAGAAATTTCTTAATGTCAGAATTAAATACATCAAAATACAGCAATCACCTTCACTAGTGTAATGTGTATCCTGACAAGCACATTTGTTTGATGTTCCTCCTGCTGCTGAAGTCTATTAATTGCATTTAGCCATCCCTCTGTCTCTCCATGCTGTCCAGTATTCAGCTGGAAGGATATGCAATTACCTATTTTAGCGTGCAGAGCTCTGACAAGTAGGGAAGATAACTGATAGTCAATGCTGCTGTACATGTAGTAATGTGTGCAAGCCAGAGACCACGTGTCATTTATTTCATTAATGGAAAAAAAAGTTGAGTATAATTTATTTATTTTACTTTAGGGAAAAGGCAGGAATGATATATTTAACAGAAAATTACACAAAAATCATAATTTCTTGTTAATTACATCCTCCATTCTCCAGTCTGTTTTTTTCCTCATTAATTTTTGTCTCATTAATTCATTACAATAATAATTGTGATCATTTATATAACAAAAAAAAACTATTTTTCACAGAACATCTTAATTGTATTTTATAATTTTATACTACCAATACTCAAACAGAAGTAAGATGGAAACAAGTAATATCTGGTAACAGTTGCTACTGTAGTTATTCCTAATAGAGAATAAATGGTCAATGAGTGTGTATACGTTTGTAATGTAGAACCAAGTTTGCTGTCTTAGGTGTACTTCATTGTGGCAGCTCTGATTTGTCCATCCCTGTCACAGCACAAAGAGGTCATCCTATTGTTGCTCCAATGCCTTTCAAATCAGGACATTCCGCTCTGTCTTAACAAATACAGACATGTTGACATCTTGAAACTGAGGTCTAGAGCTGCACCATCGGACTCTGCATTGGCAATCAGGAAACCACCTGACGGAGTTTGGGTGTGGGTCATGGAATATTTGTGACTGCTCAGTCTCTTGCAGTGCTCTGAAAACATGGGATAAAACATGTGGTTCTGATTCTGTGTTGTTGCTCTTGTCTGAATCAGTGTTGGACCTGAGTTTATGTGGGAGCGCAAACATGTGGTTCTACAGAGCTGTAGACAGTAACAGTTGATTGCAATATTTAATTTCTTAATTATATACTGGTTTCTAGACAGCAACTAATTATAGATCAGTGCTTGACAGAAACACCTTTATTGATCCCCTTGGGGAATTTGCTTCTCTGTATTTGACCCATCTGTGGTAGTGAACACACAAACACACACTAGTGAGCAATTATTCACATACACTAGGAGCAGTGAGCACACACACAACCAGAGCAGGGACTGCCAACCACCTCTGCGCCCGGGAAGCAGTTTGGGGGTTAGGATGTCTTGCTAAGGGCACTTCAACCATGAATGAATTTTCTCTTGCCAGTCCCTGGAATTGAACCAGTGTATAGTTTTTTGTATGCTGCTACATTCTATAGACTTTTGAACCAATAATTATAATCAGTTAAACTTTATTCTTTTGATTGTTATTTTGATGTCTGACAAGAGAAATGTATCATTACCAGGTAATCTATGTTAGAAGACTCCATTTAGTGTTTGGCTATAGTCACATTTTATGATGTTAGTGGGTGCTTGGGGCACAGCTATTGAGAAACAGAGACTCTGTATTTAAACTGTTTAAACCAGTGAAAGCACTCACACACACACACACACACACACACAGACACACACACACAGACTAATAAGCAGTGAGCACAAATACAAACACACCCAAAGCAATTGGCAGCCAGCCTTTGCACCAGGGTGAGCGAAATACCTCCTTATTTAGATTGTTTGTATTTGTGTGTATTACTCAAAAACAGCAGCTAGCAAGATCTAACAAAAGTGTTTTTTTAAGGTCCAGATGACAAATCTTGGTCGTTTGAGGCAGGGCTTTATAGCCACTGAATTTATCGTTAAACTAAACAAATAGGGTATTCAGACATTTACATGCTATTGTCTATCTCATATGAGCAAAAATGTTATTATAACAATATTATATTTTGCCATATGACCTACTTTTAGGATGAAGGTAGAATCTGAGTCTTTTCTATTTGCAGTAAGGGTAAACCCTCAATGTATGTTATGTGTGTTTCTGTCTTCCATCAGGCTGCAGCCATGGGCATCCCATCCCCACACCGCACTCTGTACCGTACTCTCTCAGATGAGAGTGTGTGCAGTAACCGCAAAGCTTCTTCCTACGCCAGTTCCCGCAGTTCAATGCTGGACCAGGCTTTGCCCAATGACATCCTGTTCAGCAGCACCCCACCGTACCACAGCACACTACCCCCTCGCATCAGCCTCAGCCAGCCTGTGTCCAACCTTCGGAGTGAGTACTACTCCCTTATCTGTTACACCCTGCTGCGGTGAGACCTTCATTTTACATTTACCTTTGTTACAGATGTTTGTTATAATAATAATAATAATTATTATTATTTTATAAAAACCTTGGTGGATTCTTTCTGAATCACCAACTCTCCTCAATCTGAAAATTAAGAATCTGCGGTTATACTGTTATACCCTCCATTTAGGAAAAAGATGTGGAGAAATATATATATATATATATATATATATATATATATATGTATATGTATATGTGTATATATATATATATATATATATATATATATATATATATATATATATATATATATATATATGTATATATATATATATATATGTATATATGTATATATATGTATATGTGTATATATATATATATATATATATATATGTATATATATATATATATATGTGTGTATATATATATATATGTATATATGTGTATGTGTATATATATATATAACATTTTTCCCCTTGTCTACAGTCTACAGATTTAATTTGACACAGATATTATAGACAGCAGCACATCCTGCAGATCCAGTATGCAGTAAAATGATTGCCATACAGCTGGTTTCTCTGTTACACAGGCAACTGTCAGCCTGAGAAGAAAGATAAAGGTTATGAATATGGATTAGATTGAGGGGCTTAATGTGCCCTGAGTGCACTGCTGGAGGTGGGAATAGGAGAGCAGACCAAATGTTATTCCTGATGTAGTCAAATCAGAAATTTTTGGAATGTATGGATTTTCATGTGTGGTTATGAGTTTACTTCAAAAATAATTCTGAAGGAAGTGGTAGTAGTCTATAATTGTAAATCTACAGTGCTGCTGAGAGAATGGACAGTGAGATTAGAAACAAGGAGGTGGTTATAATGTTATACATATACATGAGTAGGTTGTATGTGGGAGGAAATATCAATTGAACATTAAATGGTTTTTAATATCAGTTATAATAACCATATGAAGGCTTAGTAAAATTTCTCTTATGGAGGACTAGAAGATAAGATCACTGAGGGCTGGATATCTTTGGTGGCAAGGCTGTTCATAGAACAGCAACAACAGCCTAAAAATTCCAGTAGCTCTTGTGTGTGAATCATAATTGGTAGCCACTCCCATTTCTGTTATTTTCACAAAGATTTTCAATCCAGTGCGAAGTCATTATAAATATGACTGGCATCCTGTGGTAAAATTACATTATCCTAGGTCCCTGTGTAAAACTAATCCCATCCAAATGTGGCTTTTGAGGGATAGTTTGATTTTATCTTTGATAAATATGTGATGTACAGGCAGCAGTTTTTAGTTTCTTCTTTGTCTAACCTTGCAGTCTTTGTCTTGAACAGGAGAGTAAAAAAAATAACGGGTGGAGAACTGGTGCATGGTGATTTTTTTCTGGGAGGTAGATGATGTCTAAGGGTGGATGAAATTAAGTTGTTTATTCTTTTAGTTCCCCAGAGATGGACAATGGAGGCATTTCTCTCATGTTAATATTAACACACACTGTTCCAGCCCTTTCTGAGTGTGTGATTGACAGGTTGCCCCTCCTGCTAGAGTGTGCCTCTAAATATGGACATTGCCATAGTGTAGAAAGAAGCAGATTTCAACTAATACCTATACCTAGTTGGCAGTCTGTTTCCAATTTACCTGCCATTGAGGCCATCAGTGGATAGGGGACGAAGGTCCTGACAGGCTGAATTGGGCCGTATCTGACTTTGAGTAAAAAGAACTGTTGGACAGGGATGCCTGGCAGCATGACAGCTGGTGACCAATACAACACAAAGCCCTTTCCCTATGCCTTCATTCAGATGACACTGCCCAGATGGTCTAAACTGGACAGCTGACTTGCTCAGTAGCTTTGCCAGCAGCTCTTTTATAGTGCCTTTATTAGCTTGAATGGAGGAAGCAATGAAAGGCAAGAGTGGTTTTGAGATGAATAAGAAATCTATAGACTAGCAGGTCCTGCTGAGGGCTGGAGTGTCTAGACCGTGTGTGAGTCACTGATATGTGTGTGTTGGGTTGTGTGTGTCCTCAGATGAGTTCTGGTTCTCCGATGGCTCACTGACAGACAGGTCAAAGTTTAATGACCCAGGACTCATGCCGCTACCAGACACTGCCACAGGCCTAGACTGGTCTCACCTTGTTGATGCAGCTCGAGCTTTTGAAGGTAGGGTGTGTGTGTAAGGGAGAGAGATATGGAGGGAGGGAGAGGGACAGAATAACACACAGAGAGACAGAAAGAGACCCAGTAGTGTTTTTGTTGTTTTGTTTTTTAAATAATTTTATTATTTAATATTTGAGACCACTATGATCATTCATAGTTTAAGTACAAGTCAAAATGGCCATGAACTTCAAGTTACAAATTTTATAGGAGATACTTCTGAGGAAAGTAAATTTATGTTAATGTACATTCATAAGAAAGGAAGAAAAGAAGTGAGCAGACTTTGTTTAAAAAAAGTAATCGTTCCAGTCTCTCCAGTTCACTGCTTTGGTTAAAAAAGATAATACAACATTACTCAGAAATGTAAAAGTGGTTATATTTGTAATTCTGAGAAACTGAGAATGCAATTTGAAGATGTACATAATAGGGGTGTAATAAAGGCAATGTGTAAATACAAACCGGATTCTAAAAAAGTTGGGACACTAAAAAAATTGTGAATAAAAACTGAATGCAATGATGTGGAGATGGCAAATGTCAATATTTTATTCGTAATAGAACAAAGTTTCTTTGACAGATCAAAAGTTTAATCTGAGGAAATGTAACATTTTAAAGGAAAAATATGTTGATTCAAAATTTCATGGCATCAACAAATCCCCCAAAAATTGGGACAAGTAGCAATAAGTGGCTGGAAAAAGGAAATTGAGCATATAACAAACAGCTGGAAGACCAATTAACGCTAATTAGGTCAATTGACAACATGATTGAGTATAAAAAGAGCTTCTCAGAGTGTCAGTGTCTCTCTGAAGCCAAGATGTTAAGAGGATCACCAATTCCACCATTGTTGCGCAGAAAGATAGTACAGCAATACCAGAATGGTGTTACCTAGCGTAAAATAGCAAAGACTTTTAAGTTATCATCATCAACCATGCATAATATCATCAAAAGATTCAGAGAATCTGGAACAATTGCTGTGCGTAAGGGTCAAGGCCGTAAAACTCTACTGGATGCTCGTGATCTCCGGGCCCTTAAACGTCACTGCACCTCAAACAGGAATGCCACTGTCAAGGAAATAACAGAATGGGCTCAGGAATACTTCCAGAAAGCATTGTCAGTGAACACAATCCACCGTGCCATTCGCTGTTGCCAGCTGAAACTCTACAGTGCAAAGAGGAAGCCATTTCTAAGCAAGCTCCACAAGCTCAGACATTTGCACTGGGCCAGGGGTCTTTTAAAATGGAGTGTGGCAAAATGGAAGACTGTTCTGTGGTCAGATGAGGTCTTCACGACTTCACGATTTGAAGTTCTTTATGGAACACTGGGACGCCATGTCATCCGGACCAGAGAGGACAAGAAGGGTTGAGGGTTGTAAGAAGGGGGGATTCTACACAGTGGTAGAAAACGGCCTTGTCCCAACTTTTTTGGGATTTGTTGTTGCCATGAAATTTTGAATCAACATATTTTTCCTTTAAAATGTTACAAATACTCAGATTAAATGTTTGATCTGTCATCTATGTTCTATTACGAATAAAATATTGACATTTGCCATCTCCACATCATTGCATTCAGTTTTTATTCACAATTTGTTTAGTGTCTCAACATTTTTGGAATCCGGTTTTTATTTAAAATCTCATAAAAAGGTACCAAACTGTCATTGCAGTTTAAACTCTTACACCACTTGTGTAACAGTACCATGAATGGTGCGTTTGTGGTGTCTTTAGTTAGGTAAAATAGGACTGTACCATATTGTACTGCATGCTTTTTTTTTTTTATAGTTGTTTACTAAGCTGCATTCTATACGCACAGTTTTGTTTCCAGTCTTACTATCTTGAGTATTATCAAGATATATTTTTTATATATATATATATATATATTATGTTTGTTTTTATTCATTTTATTATTATAAAATATTGCACCATAACAGAAGACAGGGCTGTATAAGTGCTCCTGTCGTTTTCATAATCTGTGCTTTAGATCATTTCTCTACCTTTTAGAGTCAATATACACTGTGTAATTTTTTTCTAAGAATATACATTTTTTAAGTTTTTTTTCTTAAAGATTCTATTAATTCACCTGGAGGTAGTTTTACACAATGCTAAGGGTGGTAAAATGGATAAAAGTAGTCAAAACAGCACCAAAAATTCCTCCACTGCCCAGACCATAGTGTCTGCTACAGAGAGATGACATTAGGAGGTCTGTCCTTGGTGCATTATTTGTTTTTATTGCACTCTGTTTCCTCACAGCACGATTATCTTGGGTCCTGTGCTAGGTTTGCTACATTGCATTTGGTTCGTATTTTATTCAAACTGGAAATGAACAGTTAGTTTCAAAACGGGCTGACACCAACCTGCTCAGCCTAATAAAACAATTGCACCAGTGTTCGTTTTAACCAAACTAAATCTGACAAGTCTGAACATATTCTAAGATGCACACATTGTGGAAACAAAATTATTCTTGCACAGCTCGTATAATCAGCAAAGGACAGCAGACTGAACCTCAGTTTAGATGAATCAGCACAAGTTTTTTGCTCCTTGTTGAACCATCCAGCTCTCACTGTTTGTCTCGGCCAAGTCTGTTGTCTTTCATCAATCCAAGGAGCGTTTGAACCACCTTAAAAGGCCACAATATAATTTTATGAGCTGCCACTGTGAGTCAGATAAAAACAAATGTGATCTCTGTAGCTTGGAGATTTTACAAATTGATAGTTTGAGATGGGTGTCTAGATTTCGTCATAATTGATAAGTCTCTCTGGCCAGTCAGCGCTCTGCAAGGTTTACATGTCATGAGTAGAGCCAACTTGAGTAGGTACCATGCAGAGGGAAAGCACCATAAGCACCATCCAAGTGTATTTTTTTAAAACAATGCAATTTGTTTATAAACCTGTCTGCCAAAACATTGAAAACTTTTCTTTGTGCTTTAGTCAGTTAAATGTTCAAAAGAATAAACAAATCACAGATTATTACTGTTTGCAGATTTGAACAACCTAAGTCAGGAACGTCATTTTGAGCCTTTTCCAAACCACTTCAGCTTCCAAGATCATCCATTCAAACAATTTCTTGGAGTTACATGCAGCTGGTAGTGCTAGCCAGTATAAGTACTGAATTAGTGAATCTTCCAACAGTTTTGTTTATTCTGGAGCATTTCAGTCTTAACAGTTGATGTTTAATATGTGTTTTCTGTGCTTCTAGACCAGCGTGTGGCTTCTTTCTGCACCATGACAGACATGCAGAGAGCAGAAGCTCTGCAGATCTCTCAGGAGCTTACTAAACGGGTGGCTGCAGTGAAGGGAGCTGCACTGGAGGCAGGGTGAGTCTAGTACTACACATCAATGAAAGATGGCTCATTGTCTGCTTATATTCTGGCTTGTCTGCTAGCCCACAGGTCTGCAGATGTACTGTTGTAGAAATATTAGATTGTTTTAGATAGACACTTTATTGATCCCGGAGGGAAATTCATGAAGATTTTTATGTTTTGCTTAATGCTATCAGAAGTGTACTGTCAGGTGTCTTGTTTTCTGTAGTAAACAAGTTATTTGGAATAAGTACAAATACAAGTTATTCGGAATAATATAGACAGTGATCTGATTTTTCACTATTCAGCTGTATTAACTCAATAACTCATCTGTATTGTATTGAAATGTATTATTTCACGCTAATTTTGTTCATTTAAAGTTATTAAAATGATTAGTCATAATAATGACAGAAGAAAACAATGCCTCTAGTCTAGTGCCTCTTTCACACATTAACTCCAGAATACTGGTCCCGAGATGTCCTAGAGTGGTCCTTTCTCACACGTAGTGCACAGCATTTTCTGTGTCAGACGCGTACTCGGGGCCCCATCCACACAGATACTTTCACTTTAAAAACAGATTTTCCTCTCTCCATTTGAAAATAGCCCTGTCCACACGAATACGAAAACCGCTGCAATATCATGCCTGTCCAGTAGGGGGCCATAGTACCTCTTAATGAGGCTTAATACCAAATCTCTCTGTATTCATGTAGAGCAAGTCATGAAATCACTGAATGCAGATCTTAATAGTGCATTATATATTTCTAATACAACATCATTTATATTTGTTTGTATGTGGAAATCTGAAATCTAGTGCTAGCTGCATGTGTACGTTGTAGTTAATGACTTATTTACTTCATTCTATAGGGAGTGAGGCATTGTTTGAATTTCAGCCAGCATTTTCAAAAACCTCTGTTCTCAGTGACCTACAACAGTTTTTGTGTGGACGGGCAACAAATGTCAGGCAAAGGGAGAGGACAAGGAACAAAATCCCAACTCAGAATCTGAAAGCAGTGAAGGGTTGAATGACATGGCTAGGGCTATGCTAGATTTTAGCAAACAGATAAGTAAACTAAATTCTGACCTTCAGAAGAGTCTGGTTGAGCTGCGTGATTATTTCAAGAAAGATATCAAAGGCGAACTCAAAATCCTGAGGGAGGATATTGTCAGGAAAATACAACAGACAAATGCATACCTCCATATACAAGGCAACATACTTGGAGAAGCGCAAAAACATATCCAGGAGCCTGAGGCTGCTAATGCGGACTTGAGAGACACTATACTGGACATTCTGAAACAGCAAAAGGTAACTCAGGCTAAAACAATGGATCTCAAAAGGTAATATGCGAATAATATCCGAATTTATGGAGTTAAAGAAGGTTCAGAGGGAACCTTGATGGCGTTGTTTGTGGAGGAGTTTCTTTGAACGCAGTTAAATCTTGAGGCGGACTTTGATCTCCAAATTCAGAGGGCGCATAGATTGCTTAAGCAATTGCTTATTGCTTAAACCACAGAAAACTGAAGCTCCTCTGAGATCAATTGTGGTTAACTTTCTGCAATACAGCATGATAAAGCTTGTGCTGAAAACAGCGTAGGGCAAAGAGGTAACTGACCAAGGCAGACACATCTCGTTTGCCCAAGATTACCCAGCAGAGGTGACGTCCAAGAGAAAGGAATATAACATTCTCAAAAAGGTTCTTAAGGAACAGAACATTTGCGTCCAAACACCTTACCCAGCGAGGATAAGAATTCAATTTGAAACACCGGAGCCCAAATCTACAATAAGGCAGCTGAAGCCATGGGGGGGAAAAAAAGGCCTTGCGGTCCCAGGATTTGGCTGAAACGTGCTGGGACACACAACTCTGACGCCCTCCGCACTGGCAATCAGCCAGTCACAAGACTAAAGTTATTACGGTGAGAGCCTCCAGGGATTCCGGCAACAGTGTACACAATCAAAATAGATGCTTATATCCATCAATGTAATGTATATAATATAAGTAAATATAAGTTCTCTCTTTCCCGTTAGATTATAACTGTGACCTGTTGAATTACAGTGATAGCTACCCGTAGTATTTAAAGGTTTTGGGACAGCTAGAATTATAATGTTCGACAGGAATTAGTTATACTTAGACCTGTGTGCAGAGCAAGAATGTTTACGACTGGACAGACCTAATGTTACACTGGCCAAGAACAGTTTTAAAGCTTAAAGTGGAGCCCCCTGTAGTAGTGTTTTTCCCCTCAGGGCCTGTACTTGACTTGAGTCCAATTGGGTTGATGGCAGACCCTAATTTTGGAGGTCACTTTCAGTTTTGTTTTGAATTTATTTTAATTTGAATGTTTTTGATATATTAATCAGGTGGCCAGTGTCAGAGCTGTACTTTTATCTGGGGTGGCCATGCATTGCAACTTTAAAGTAGTTACCTTAAAAGTCTCATCTAATTTCATCATCTTTTCCAGTTATCCACTTCAGGGTCATGGTTACCTTAAAAGTGAACGGTCTGAATAGCCCTATTAAAAGGGATAAAATGTTAAGGAAACTTAAAAGGGAGAAAGCACAAATTATATTCTTACAGGAGACACATTTACCCAAAGTTCATTCATTCGTGTCTGCAACTGCTTTTCCAGTTCAGGGTCATGGTGGGTCCGGAGCCTACCTGGAATCATTGGGTGCAAGATGCACCCTGGAGGGGGCAGCAGTCCTTCACAGTGTGACACACACACTAATGCATTCACTCACATTCACACCTATGGACACTTTTGAGTCACCAATCCACCTACCAACATGTGTTTTTGAACTGTGGGAGGAAACCGGAGCACCCGGAGGAAACCCACGCAGACATTGAGAGAACACACCAAACTCCTCACACAGTCACCGGGAGCGGGACTTGAACCGACAACCTCAGATTCCTGGAGCTGTGTGGCTGCGACACTATCTGCTGCACCACCGTTTCATCCCTTTAACCAAAGTTGACATGAGAAATTTTAAAAAATTATAAAAACTTCTAAAAGAAATAAGTGATAAGGAAGGCCGTTTTACACTGATCCAGGTAACTTAGAAACAAAAATTGGTTACGCCGCTTAACATCTATATCCCACCTGCAAGTAGCAGGAGTTTCTTTAAAACAATTTTTGATCTCCTTGCATCTGAGAGTCAGGGAACACTAATATGTGGTGGTGATTTCAATATGGCACTTAACCCCAAGATGGTCTCCTTAGACATATGAAACAAGAACAATGAAGTATATACTAGAAGAACTAAACTTGAGAGATGTCTAGATGGATCTGCACCTGAAGGATAAGGACTATAACTATTGTAGCACCACACATAGCTTATTCTGGACTATTTTTCTCCATGTTTGTCTTTCACCAAAAAACTTTTTTTTCTGGACTTATCTTCTCATGTTTGCAAATAATAGACAAAATAGAAAGATGTACCACAGAAAAGTACAGATACCTCAGATCATTCAGCTGTATGTCTTAGTTTAAGTGTAAACACATTCCTAAAAGCTCAACTTGGTGGCTGAATACAGGTATTCTTAATAACCCTATTATCATCCAACAATTGAAGAATGAAATAAAACAGTATATTCAGGACAATGACTATGGTGAGGTAAGACCTATCATATTCTGGGACACAGCCAGGGCTGTCCTAGGAGGAAAACAACAGCTCATAAAGACCAAGAACAAAGTTTCTTGAAAACCATTTGAAGAACTGACTGAGTGACATAAAGAGATTAACGAGCCAGGATTATATAAAGAAATTCAAAATGTGTGAAAAAGCTAGATAATTTATATATGGAGGAATTTGAAATAAAACTTAAATTTTTAAGACAAGCATATTATGAATCTAGCCCAAAAGCCACAAGGGCTTTGGAAAGGCTCTTGAGAAAACAACAATATTTATATACTATTTATAAAATGAAAGATTCACAAACGGGCATGACTTTACATAATTTAGATGACATCGACTTTTTTTTTTAATTTTTTTTTTTTTTACTTTATTACAAAACAATTTACTCACAGCCAACTCAGGGAAGTCCTCAGATTGCTAAGGAGTACTTTGATAGCCTTGATTTACCAACAATTGGGATAATTCAAAATGATTCACACAGCAGAAGTTAGACTGTGTAATTAACCAATTATAATACCACATAAAATCACAAATAATAAAACTAGTGAGAATAGTACAAGATCTTGAAAAAGGAGATTTCACCACTGCTGCTGTCCTCATTTAATTGGACCCTTAAGAAAGAAGAAATTCCCCCCTCTTGGAGAGAGGCTTTAATCTCAGTCATCCCTAAGGAAAAAAAACAACAAAGAGCTATGCAGCACTTATAGACCAATATCTATTTTGAATGTATATTATTAATTATTTGCTTCAAGAATTGCTAATCGTTTGAGGACTTTTATCTTGGATTTAATCGAGCCAGATCAGACAGGGTTCATCCCAGGATGGCAAACACATGAGAGTATAAGACGGACTCGCCCTGTGATTCAGCACATTGTGCTGGAATAAACAGGTGAATGCAGCCTTGCTTAGTTTAGATGCAGAGAAAGCTTTTGACTGTGTGAGCTAAAGTTTTTTTTTTTTTTTTTCTAGTACTGAGAAGATTTAGGTTTTCAGAAAATTTGATTAACTGCATTAGAAGCCTATATTCGCAACCGATGGCTAGAATTAAAGTAAATGGGAGACTTACTGAGAGTTTTGTTTTGGAGAGCGGATGCCGTCAAGGAGGCCCTCTCTCACCCACACTCTTCTGTTTATCCATTGAACCACTTTCACAGGAAATAAGTGAGACTAGGGATATAAAGAGAATATTTATTACAGAGACAGAACATAAGGTGGCATTATATGCCGATTATGTTTTACTATATAGTAGAGATCCAAGTTCGCCTCTACTTGTGTTAATTGATTTTGTGGAGATATTTGTGGAGATATTTGAAAGTTTCTCTGGTTATAAATTTATGTTAATGATTAATAAAAGACTAGAAAGAGTTTAGGTTGAATTGGAAATCACAATCAAATACTTGGTTGTTTTACTGACTAAAGAGCTCAATAAATTATATGAAACAAATGATATACCAATTACTAAGAAAATTAAAGATGATTTGACACACTGGTCTCTAATTCCCTCAGATATCAGTTCTCGAGTTGAGATAATAAAGATGAACATTTTATCAAGGTTGTTAAATTTATTCCAGGCTTTGCTGGTAGAGATTCCACATGAGCAATGGACTGATTGGGACAGACAGATTTCACGCTTTTCCT
Source organism: Hoplias malabaricus (assembly GCF_029633855.1). NCBI lineage: Eukaryota > Metazoa > Chordata > Actinopteri > Characiformes > Erythrinidae > Hoplias > Hoplias malabaricus. The sequence continues at coordinate 23,315,600 of NC_089807.1, forward strand.
GGGGGAAAAAAGCCCAGAATTAGATTTGTGACACTTCAGTTAAGTAAAGAGTAAGGAAGACTATCACTCCCAAATTGGAAATAATACTTTTATGCTGCCCAGTTGAGGTATTTGATACATTGGTATGATTCGAACTTAACAACAAAGTGGAAAGATATAGAAGTTAATACCTGTACTATCCCTCCACACTCTTTAATAGGAATTTTTTTTCTCAACATACACTTAAATTGTGGTTTAATCTAGTTAAACGCTTCAAACTCGAGGGGCAAATTCAACAATTAAGATGGTTTTCCTATGACCCAGCATTCCAACCTGGAGTGCTGGACCCATAAAGGGGTCATTATTACATTATCATTTAAGAGAGATTGAAGATTCCAGCTCTCAGAGGGAAGAGAACCCCATTATTCATTGTGTAGTGTTGGCTTACCACCAACAAAATAGTGTCATCATTATACCAAGGAATAATGAATTCAAAAAGTGTGTCAACTAAATATGTTTGGGATGTCTGGGGAAGAGAACCTGACATTAATATACCTGCAGTGTAATATACCCCAGCCTTGCTGAAGAGTGTGTGGTATCATTAATGTTGGACAGACTACTATATTTTGGGACTGTACCAAAATGTCATACTATTGGGATCAGGTCGGGGCTTATATTAGTGATGTTTTACAATATGAGATTCCCAAAACTTTATTTTATCTCTTTATTTTATCCATACTTTGTTATCTCTTGTTTTAATGAAATTACAATTGATCCTGACATGTGGTCAACCTTGGAAAAGTAGTGAACTAAATAAAACTGTAATTTTTTTTTTCTTAATGAGACTGTATGACAACGAGCAACCTGGCAACCTTGTATTTGTTGCATGTTACTGTTGTTTCTGAAAAAAGAAAATAATAAAAAAAAAAAAAAAAAGGTGGTATCAGAATTTATACCACATTTAGTTCTGACCCTGCAATGTGGTTGGCTGAGGGATGTTTCAGGAGTGTCAAGCTCTTCAGGTATCTCTCTGCAAAATACATGTAACCTAGCAATGACACCAGCACTTACAACACTGTGTCTTGACTTTTTTACCCAACAGGGAACCGGTTCATTTTCCTTTCACGCACAGTATTTTAAACAGAAAAAACGGTTATGGCGCAGTGGAACGTTATCTGCTTTCTGATTTGTAAACAAAAGAAAATCACAAATAAATAAAAGTAAATTGCTATGTCTATGTGGTTTCTGTGATTTTGTGTAACTTGAGTCAAAGCATGTCTTTTTACTCCACTGCCCATCAGCTCAGCAGCACGGCTCTGGAGTTGATACTCCAAAATACTCACTTTTAACTTAGAGATGTCCTGATTTGGGCAGAGAGAAGCTCTGAATAATGCAACCTTGTTTCCCAACAAATCTGGTGTGAACTTGGACCGGCTCACTGGAGAGAACCAAAGTTCAAAAATCCTGGACGGGTCCAACATCGCACAAATAATTGAAGGTCATTTTCACTTGAACATTTTGTACTATCTTCTGTCATCTTGCATGTACAATGCTTTGCTGTTGGTCAGTGTTCTGTCTCTTGGCAAAAAATAATAAAGTCTAGTAATTTCAGAGATGTGAGGGAAGCTATCTAGTTAAATTATTAATTGTAGTTCTCTCTCCAAAGCTCCAGTTAAAAGGTTTTTTGGTATACCCAGAGTATGCTTAAAATTGAAGTGACATTTCTGTCTCTCTTTAGTGATAGCTCACCTGCCACTCTGACTGGCAAAGTAAATCAGCTGGAAGTCATCCTGAGGCAACTCCAGCATGACTTAATAAAGGTAAGATGTTTCTCAATAGTGGGAAAACTGTTCTCTGAATGCATAGTTATGTTTACAAACGGCATTCCATTCCTTGCCCTATACATTATCCTTCAATCATACATTTCACATGTGCAGTTTCCCATGAGCAGAGCATATTTTTTGTTTCTCAAAGATACATTCTCTAATGGGAATGCAAGTAAATGCATTATATTCTTGAGAATGATTGTTACATTGTCTGTATCTGTTGGTTGTAGTTGGAAGTGCCACTGAAAAACAATGTATTTACTCTAAAAAGGAACCCACAATGTATGGCCACTTAGTCATCCCTGCTTCCTGTCATTTTATTTCAAAGCATTGCATGAGCTTTTTTTTTTTGTTCATCACAGTAATGGCAAAAAAATATTTTAAGCAATTTATTTATCTATTCATTATTCAGTTTTATCCAGTGTATTATTTTTAGCCCAAACTAGTAGAGAAGATACTTCAGAGCAGATCAATTTGCTTTACATGAGTTATTTCTGCAGTTCATCCATATGTAATACACATTATAAAACCCTGGTCATACCTTCAGCATTTTTGAAAAAAAAATGCTTGGCTATGATATCTAGCTAATTTGTGAAACAGCATGAAATGCTGCCCATATTTTAGTGCAGATATTGAAAATCTAAAAGCAGTGAGTTATACAGCTTGAAACTCTCATTGGAGAGGTGTAATACACACAAGAGTGTCTGTGTTTAGAATATATAAGTCTATATTATGTTAAAAATGCAAGATATAACAATACATTTATTTTTAGTAACATCCCCTATATTTATAAAGACTGTAAAGAAATAATGGCTAAATAGATCATTAAAAACTGTTATAAGTAGCCCTCTCAAAAAATAAAGTTTTGTTGTTCAAGTACCTTTCATGAAAGTAATTAATGCTAAATTAAATTAGAACGTTTGTAATAATAATAATAAAAAAACATAATATGCCTATGTATATATTAAAAAGAGATCTGAAGCAAACATATATGGTAGTTATATACATATGATGTTACATTTCCTAGTAACTTTATTAATTTTATATGAAGAAATTGGTAACTGTAAATAATTACTATTACTATTTTTAGTAACTTCCACAACGCTGATATTGTGTATCAGACAATACCTGCTAAGTTTAATTTATAGATATATTTGATTTGTTTTAATTATTCACATTCATAAATATGCTTTTGTGTATTATACCAGCTTTCAGGGGTATAGTCCTGTAGTCCTTAAGTCCTGTAGCTTTGCAATATTTTAAAATGTTGATAAGTAAAACATGACCAATTGATATTTAGGCAAGCTGGCATGTGTATGTATTTTGTTCACTTTGTGCAGGAAAAAGAGGACAAAGCCATTCTGCAAGTGGAGGTGCAACATCTTCGGCAAGATAATATGCGTCTGCAGGAGGAAAGTCAAACAGCTGCTGCCCAGCTCAGGAAATTCACGGAATGGTTCTTTAACACCATGGATAAAAAGCCCTGAAAGAAGCCCTGCCTATTTTTCCACATAGGCAAAAATATGAACCATTACTTAAGAGTACAGTAGAGTACAGCCTCTCCCTCTGTGTGCCCTCTGTAATTTACATGTTAAGAGTTTTTAAAGAGCGCACCCTTGGGTAAAATGAGCCACTGGAATAATGTGGTCTCTGGAGTATCGTATACTCTTTAGTACAACCCTGTGGGTGCTGCTGAAATGAGCTACCAAGGCCAAATTCCCAGTGGAGTTTTGAAGAGAGGGACATTGTGAGTGATGTATTCTGGCTGTGGAAAGTCACTTTTTACTGATGCTGAAATGATTAGAAGAGAAGAACAAGGACAGGGTAAATAAAGAGGAATGTACCATACAATATGAAGTGGTACCCCGTTTTCCTTACGAATCTTTAGATGGAGACTGGAGAAGGATGGCAGTGTAATATGAATGTAATTCAACAAAGTCCTACTTTTGCTTCAGAGTCATTTTTGACCCTTTCTATGTTCAAATGTCATTTTCTATCCCAGACATTTTAAGAGGAAGTAATGTAGCTATTGTGGCACTAGCAGTGCTCTCCTTATGCCATATTGTGTGTGTATCTTTAAACGAAATAGTTCATTTCTAGTTAATATTCACAATCATGTCCTAGCAATAACATGTGGTAGTTGCAGAATTTAAAGAACATAGCACAAAATGTGAGTTTCTGTTTAAGGTGCAGTTGTACTGTATTTATTTTCTAATAAGTCTGTGCCTCGAAAAAGATCAGAAAGTAAGCATTTATATGCATAGTTTCGCTCTTTTTTTTTTTTTTTGTTCTTCTGAACATATGCCTTCTCCATGGCCCATCAAATCCCATTGTGTGTATACTTTTGTCTGGCAGTGACAGATTTGCTCTTTATCAACTTCCTTTCTGTTTCTCCAAACTTCATATGACAGAAAAATACACTCACCATCCCAAAATGTGTTTATCTCTGTACAGAACCTTTGCAGAAGTGTCTTGTATTTAACAATGTTATTTAAGCTTATTTAACCTAAATTTGTTTATTTTATTCAAAAAGGTTTTTGCCCACCCCCCGCACTAACAAAAGGAAAATGCTCTGAGTAGGCTAGACTATAATGTGTGTAGCTTGGCAGGGCTGTGTTTTTTATATAATCCCCCCTCCCCCTCTTCATTCCAACGTTTGGATGCTGCTAGATTACACTGTCTTTGTATGCTCTTATTGTATGTTTATGTAAGATTGGTCTTTTTTTTTAATGTTTGTAAATATTTGGTAGCTTACACAAATGTTATTTTGATGTTAACAAATAAATGAGTTAACGGTGGAAGACAATTATTGGTTTATACATTTATTGTGAGTTGCCACAATGACAGTTTTTTTTTTTTGTAGATTTGAGCATCTTGGGCTCATCTTGAGCAATTTTATGACCATAAGATTTTTCCCGATTCAGTAAGCACAGAATTATAGTTGCCATGGAAGCGACTATTAGTCTTCCAAAAGTATTCCCAACCAGGTAGTCAGCTAATCTTTTAAACACTTATCTGCAGTTTCTCCCTAAATATGATCACACATGTAACAGCACCCACATCGTCTGTGATACAAAACTGTACAAGCAAATGTATTCATACATAGCTTCTAAGTGATTTATTTGGCTTCTTTAAGGTGCACATATTGCTGACACAGGTGTTGGTAAAAACAGTCTGCATTAGCATAAACGTAGTCTGCAAGTCTGCATGAGCAACACCATTCCCAATGTCAAGAATCAGCTATAAACTGGTAGTACTTGGCTGTGGAATGTGATAAGTGCACTATCAAATAGCACTCAGTCCAAGTGCTGTTTGTGACTTGGAACCAATGATCAAACATTACTGTCTGACCTCATTGATTCTCACTGACTGAACCCAATCAAATCAAATTACCTAATAATTTGTGGAAAATGTTAGAAGAGCAATATATCTAATAACTATTTGCAATATGGCACTGTGCAGTAGATAGGCTAGCATTTAATCAACAAATGTGTTTTAGGCTTTTTGTGTAACATATTGTAATTCAAAAATTAAATATCCTCACACTTTTTGTGATTTTATGCTACCGTTGCTTAGTATTAAGAATTTAAATGGTCCTTTATATTAAAAATTAAGCATTAATGCCAGCATTCACTGTCCTGAGCCTCAAAATATCCATTTTTAATGTGATTAAAACAAAACTCACAAATTTTTAGATACAATATCCCAAAGGACAAAGCAAATTAATGACCAATGAGGTGCATATTTTTGATTCATGTGCACTAATAAAAATAGTTCTGCAATATTCATGTGGCGTTTTTCACTCAGTTCTCATTTTACAAGAGCATGCCTAAAAGATCATGTATGTCTTGTTTTATTTGCTCTTGGGATTGAATCTTTGTACTAGGTGTATGTTCAGGCTTGCAGGTGATCGGATATGCTTTAGTGTTTGAGCACTAAGGGATTCACACATTTATTGCACAGCTTGTGAATCCCATTCAGCTTTACTTTGCTTTCAGATGCAAAATAAGAAAAGCTGTGGTTAACATTATCAGATAAAGGTTCTCTACATAGTGCAGTGAATATGTCTCACAACTATTAAATGGTTCAAGAGACTCTGGTGTAATTTGATATTCACTCTAAGGAACCATGTGAGAATTTTGGGATTATCTTGTGTAAAATAGGTCTCATGCAGATACAGAATGTTTGTACAACCCCCGATTCCAAAAATATTTGTAAAAAGGGAACATAAATATAAATAAAAGCAGAATTCAATGATAAGCAAATCTTAAATACCCATATATTATACAGTGGAACACAAAATATATCAGATGTTAATAGGGGGGCCTTTTTTCCATTTCATGAAAAAATATGAACTCGTTAAGAAATTGATGGTAACAATGCATCATGGAAAAGTTGGGATGGGCAACAACAAGCTGTAAAAAAAAAAGTAAGTGATACTAATAAAACTGCTGCAATTAGGTCATATGATTGGGTAAAAAAGAGCATATTTTGTATGCAGTCAAGCAGAGATGGGCAGAGGTTCATCAATCTGTGAAAAACTGCATCTAAAAAAAGTGGAAGAATTTCAGCAAACTTTGACTTTTAATATCCCACCATCTACATTACATAATATCATCAAAAGGTTCAGAGAATCTGGAGAAATCTTAGAGCGTAAGGGACCAGGTTAATAGGCAATATTGAATGCTTGTGATCTTTGGGCCCTCAGAGAGCACTGCATTAAAACAGTTTTTCTTTTATAAATTTTTGCTTCTAAAGTCTTCTAAACTACTGACTAAGTTTTTGTGGCATAAGCCACATACAGCTACAGTCCAATGACTACACATCATATGCGAACTTCATCTTTTTTTTTTTTTTCCTCAGAAGGACTGATTGAATAATATATTTTAATTGCATTTTGATTTAAATCTGTCTGAAAAGCCCAGGCATAGCTGGTGCAATGTAGCCCAAACTCTGCTAGGGATTTTGAAAAGGTAGCTGTAATGTGTCATGGAAAATCACTGTATGTACACCATGATATTCAGATCTTAGCTCAAGCTCACTGATCCATCACATTTATGTGATTTCATGTTCTATTCATATAGAGTATCTTACCAATGCAAAGGTCTGATGGTTCATATAGAGTATCTTACCAATGCAAACCAGATGGTTTTCCTCCCCTATTGTAACTGCACAGGTAGCTGCTAAGATGTCTAGATAGACAAAAAAGTCATGGTTCAGTCATGGTTATCAGCAGTTATGGTTGTGTTTCAGTGAGCCATGAATTCCTCTCCTTATGAGTAGGCTTAAGGTTAATGTAGTAATCAAACCTTCTTTGTAGCACCCATTGCTCTTTCTTGCACGAACAGCCTGCATCCCTTATCGACGTACAACACTGACTCAAAGGCAGAAGCTCACACAGCTCATAGAGGATACCATTAATAAGGAATACCATTACATAGACAGTTTGGAAGCAGTTTTGCAAGCCTTTGGATGTCTAAGGGGACTCTCTTGGCTGTACAATGGGGATGTTTACTGTACCACTGGGCTTTGACTAATATGGAGGTGCGCACAGACGCAGTGGCTCTTAGCTCTCACTCTAGATGTCGTTTTTAGTGCTTATTGAAATATTTTTTTCTTTCATTTTGCACTATACGTCGTTCTCTTCAATTAGGATTGACTGACATAAGCTACAATAAGCTGGACATTCTGGGCTTACGGAATAATAACCACATCTGATATAACGGAGGAGTTGCCCCACTGTTTACATACAACTGCAAGCTAATGCTAAGCTAGCAATAGCGAGGCTACATGATGCCATCCACGGGCTGCAGAACGAACATACAGATGGTGTGTTTATAGTAGCTGGGGACTTTAACCACACCAATCTAAAGACTGAGATGCCTAGATTCCATCATTCATTCATTGCCTGTAACCGCTTATCCAGTATCATTGGGCGCAAGGCAGGAACACACCCTGGAGGGGGCGCCAGTCCTTCACAGGGTGACACACACACACACACTCACTCACACTTATGGACATTTTTTGGGTTACCAAAGTAGGAGGAAACCGGCACGCACCCGGAGGAAACCCACATGGACACAAGCAGAAGACACCAAACTCCTCACAGAGTCACCCGGAGCAGAACCCACAACCTCCAGGTTGCACCGCAGGATAGAGAAGAGGGAGAAGAGGTAGGATCACCTTCTTCTTCTCCCTCTATATGCAGGACTGCAAACAAATAAAATGTGGAGACGACACCGTCATGGTAGGCAGGATCACATTAATCGATGGAGCTGCCTACAGAGCATAGGTAGGGAACCTGGAACAACCTAAACCTCAACACAGCAAAGACGAGGCTGATCCTAGATTTCAAGAAAGTAAGACCCCTCATCCATCACTCCATCACCATCAGTGACAAGAGGGTGGAGGTTGTACAGAGCACCCAGTACCTGGGGGTCAACATCAGCCACAACATGACCTGGACCGCCAACAGTACAGCAGCGATGAAGAAAGGTCTTGAGAAGCTTCACTTCCTGAGGTTCTTTTCAGTATGACACTATGGCTGCACTGCAGACAACAAAAAACACTCTCCAGCACATTATTAAGGATTATTGGCTTCCCAGATTAGATCAGTGGACATTTACAATACCCGCTGCCTTAGATGGGCCAAAGCTATAATCAGAGAAAGCACACACCCTGCACATTGCCTCTTCACCCCTCTGCCTTCTGGGAGACACTACAGAACCACAAAACTGCAAAACAGCTTCTTTCACAGAGCTGTTACACTGCTGAACTAACCAAATATTCAATATTTGCACGACAAGTCACTTTAATACAGAGTACATTCATTTGTTCCAAACTGGTCAGCTTATTTCTTATTGTTTATTTAAGGTTACTATTGCTTTACTAGTACATTTATTCTGATATTTATTTATATTGTTTATTTTACGACATTTGGAAGATGGCTCCAACACAATTTCATTGTGTAGTGCAGTGACAATAAAGAGATCTCTATGTGTGCATGTTCTAAGCCTAAGAATGTGTGTTATGACTCTGCTCAGTTTTTTCCCCCCTTAGCCTTTGTTGCTGGTGCTCCCTTTTGGTTGGTTTCAGACAAAACCAGGCCTTGTTTTACAAAACATGTTAGTGAAGGTGGTCGAGAAGTTGCGAGCTGCTAGTGTGAATTGCCAAGATTTAGCTCTGTGCATGCATTTGTTCATGCCAGTGAAGCAGATGGGTTCTCACACTACATGAGGCACAACTGTTGGCAGCTTTCTGAAAGGGGGCTTATTTTCATGGGCGTGTTCGGGTGTTCTGGTGGTGAGAGCAGCAGGAGTTTAAACAATGTCTAAAGTGGCTGGGCTGAGACTTTGGCATCCACTCTTCAAGGAGGATTCAGCCTAAGCTCTCTATATAATCCTGGGGAAATCACCTAGACTTATCATGGTGGAGTTCTCTCTCCCATTTTGGCTTCACCATATTAACAAAGCCAAAGTCTGTCAACCGCCTCTACACTACCACCTCTATACTAGTTACTCTTAAGGACATACTATGTAGTTTCATTGTAAGTTCTTTGATGGATGGGAGTGGGGGTGTGTGAAACACACTAATCTGAGCTAACAGTTTGTGAATGGTAGTGGTCTCAGTGGTCCTTACATGGCTGGTCTGCTCCAGATGGTAGCAAGCTGGCTGCTTCTCTCTGCCCAAGGCTCCATTACCTCACCTGCCTCTCCGCCAGCCCATCTGTCCATCCAGCCAAAATCGCAAAGATCAGAATGGAAATAGAGGACATTGAATTTTCATAATATCTCACTGAGCAATTTTGTGTCTAAGAGAAGGGTTCTTCAATAATATAAAAATAATAAAATGGGATAATCATCTGTTTACAGAATGTTCAATTATATAACCTAGAATCACACAAAATGTGTTACAATCTGAGCAATGGACATATCTCTTCATATATTTGTTTTTTGTCTTTTCCACAGATTTTATGTATTTAGGCACTCATGATTTTGTTGTACAGATTTCTGTACAATGACAATAAAGGCTATCTTACCTTTCCCCCAATAAACAGAAATTTTGGAATATTATTAGCTTTAAAATAGCTGGTCATTTGATGCCATGCAAAGGGCACTTGTGCTGTAATTTTCTAGCAAGTCTTAGTATACACTGATGTTGGATTAATAACCATTAAAATAGGCAAAAGAAAGTACAGAAAACTACTAAATTCAGACTGCATGTGGAATTTAAGTGGTTCCTAGGTATGGGTTTCTGGACAGCATCTAGGCTGTTGCCACTTGGTCTATAAAATTGTCCAGTGTTTATTAAGTTTTTTCTATGGTATTCCAGGTGTTGTCAGGCTATATATATATATGTTAGCTCACATGACTGTTATGTGGTGTCCCAGGTGATTGTTAAGATGTGGATAGGCAATTGAAGCAGCTGCCAGGCTGTTATGTTGTCCTAGGTTGTTGCTAAGGTGTTCATAATCTGTTGCTATACTATACATAGTGGCTACTAAATCACTGTGGCAAGGCAGTTGCAATGCTTTGGTATCGAAGGCTATTGCCAAAATGCAGGTTGTTGGTACAGTTTTCAATGTGGTTGCTGAGATGTTCCTATTTGCTATAGTACTTTAGGTGTATTTCAGGTTGTTGCTAGTATCCCACGTGGATAACTGGGTGTTCTTAGGAGGTTGCTGTGGTCCCAGGTGTTTGGTAGCATGCTGCTCAAGCTCAGCTCAGATCTGCTCTGTCAACTAAACCATGCCTGTTTCCTAGTATTGTGATGGGGAAAGGGAGAATTATCCTATCCACTCAAAGACAGCAGGGCTAGTAGTTCTCTCTTGGACTCCTGGCTGTGGCATCACTGGGGAACTAATAGTGATCTCCCAGATGTAGTTTAGTCTCAGTGGTGGTAGTATCGCTATTAACAAATACTACTTTTCTCATCAAGTCTGTAACCATGCATAGATGAAAAATATCACTGTACCAAAGATTTTCATCACCTCTGACAGATCTGATGTGAAAGAACAGAAGGTAACAACTACAGGATTCTGCCCAGAAATGGTCTATTCTTGTATTCTAGGTACACTGTGACAGAGAGCAAAAAAATTGAACTGACAGTTCCTCTTCAGTTTTCCCATTCTCTCATCCTGAGTAAGATGAGCATTGCATTGATTTTCAGTCATCCAATGCCAGAGACACTGGATGACTGAAGTGTGTCTAAGTATCTGTGTGTGGTGTGTGTGTGTGTGGAGTTAGCCAAAGGACTTCTAGACCCAGGCCTCCACCCAAGGATGTTTGAAGGGCACATTCACCATGTAGAGATGACTAGAGATTTGTCTGCGTTTAAGATTGTCTAGATTTCTGATTATAACAGATTTGTCTGCTTCTGAAGTAGGCATTTCTTTATTCAGCCATGTTCAATTTTGTGTGGGTTGCACTTAAGGCGAGGGAAGATGTACTAAGTAGTATATACTTTAATATAGTATCCCAAATAAATATTACTAGGGGTGGCGCAGCAGGTAGTGTCGCAGTCAGACAGCTCCAGGGACCTGGAGGTTGTGGGTTCGAATCCCGTGGGTGACTGTCTGTGAGGAGTTTGGTGTGTTCTCCCCATGTTCGCATGGGTTTCCTCCCACAGTCCAAAAACATACGACTCAAAAGTGTCCATAGGTGTGAGCGTGTGAGTGAATGTATGAGTTGCCCTGTGAAGGACTGGCACCCCCTCCAGGGTATATTCCCGCCTTGTGCCCAATGATTCCAGGTAGGCTCTGGACCCTGAACTGGATAAGCAGTTACAGATAATGGATGGAAATATTACTAGAGAAAGCATGAAAAAAAAAAATAGGCTTGCCAGACCGCCATTAGCCATAGTCACAGAGGTTTTTCCTCTCATTTCAAAAACAGGAAAGCCCAAAATACCTTGTCATTGGAAGTTCTGAAGAAGCTTTGGTGCTTCATATCAATGTCTTTGTTTATATATGGTTTTTTATGTGATTGTGTTGTACAGAAAATATAGCAGGCAGGAGAAATTAATGCAAAAATGAAAAAAGGAGTTTTGTTCAAAATATATAACACCAGTATCAGTGTTTTTCTTGTACATTTTATTTCAAAATAAATATTAGACCTACCATCAAAGAACAAAGACCAAGAAACTTTTGTTTATTTATTTATTTAATGTAACTGCTTCATGTAACATGAAGTTTAATGTGGCTGTGTGTGTTTTATAAACACTAACATCACAAAACGTCTTCCCACCACAAAGACACACATGTGACATAAGACAAATTCAGCAGTCCTACTCTCTGTGAGATATAATACGTGTGTAAATGTTGCAGAGTTCCGAGCCGTTCTGCTGAGCTTGTGAACTAACCAATGTCAAGCTGAGGCTCTGGCCAACACACATGGCCCCAGAAACACACAAACGGAGCGTGTTCCATTATTTCCTATTATTCAGCCACGGTTCGCACTGAAGAATATACAGTACTGTTCTTTGGTTCCAGCTGGGAACCAATTTTTCTTTTTTGCAAACCTGTTTATTGGCGCTTCCCACTGCACAACTCAACATGACTCAGAAGGCTCTTTTGATTTTCCACTGGCCAAATCTGGTACCTGGTCCCTGGAACCGGGTAAGTTTTCCTAGCTAGCTCCGCATTCCAACCATGCTGAGTAGGTACTAAATGGTGACGTGTAAACCTTGCAGAGCGCTGATTGGCCAAAGCCATGTCAATCACCACAAAATGCAGCACAGGTCCAGCACAAATTCACTGCTTGGAAAATCAGTGCTTTCAGCAGCTTTCATTTTTTTTTATCTGACTCACAATGGCAACTCGTAACTTTACCTAGAGGTGCTTTAAAAAGATTTATATGGTCCTCGGTACTCTACACTCAACGCATCGTGTTCTTCAAAGCATCCAAACACCACACATAGCACATAATTCACAAAATATCAGTGGATTTGTATAACAAACAAACCCCCCCCCCCCCATACAAACACACGCACACACACACAAACAAAAACCAGTGAATCACAAGTCACACACACACCACACAGAGACACAGCCCACAAGGCCATAACAGCAGCCTGGCAAAACACCTAAAAAAAACAACCTGCAATACTACCAAGTAGCCACCTTGAGTACCATAGAAACCATGTATCAACACCTTAGAAGCCACTTAGCAATACCATAAAAAACACAATGGCTAATATTATCATAAATTTCAGTCTTACAAAATTTTGGGAGTTAGTTGCAGGTTTATTCAAGAGACAAAAAAAAAAGTTGAAGAGGAGTCAAAAAACCATGAAGACCATCCGAAAAAAAACAACCATAATCCAAAGGGTAAACCGATCAAAGGAATAAACCAAGTCCAAAACCAAGATTCAAAAAAACAGAAAAAGCTTTTACAAAGACGAATGCTCAGAATTGCCAATATAGTTGAAACAATACTTCGCGACCTGTGGAACAAAACAGTGAGCTTAGATGTTCTACCATTGATTTGGCTAATCAGATACAGGTGAGGAATCTAAGCTAGAACTCAGGTGAGTGTGACCTCTGGTTGTTTGGAGGAGAAACTGCTTGGGCTGATGTGACAAATATATTTACAGCCTACAATAATTAAATGTTTACATAATTGTGAATAATTTTAACATTTTTTGTTGGCGTAGTCATGAAAAGTTGGCCACTCCAGTGTTATTGATGCACCTCTCTGTTTTAAAGGAAATGAATGGAATAAATCTGATTCACAAAATGGCGCCGACGACAGTGGCAGCATCTCGAGGTAGCTCCGTCTCCGTGTGTTTTTTCTAAGTCTTTGTTTAGTTTTTTATCTTGCAACTTTTTGGTTACACACCTGAGGAGTGTTTTATTCTATCCTACGGATATGGACCGATCGCAACGACCCAGCGACAGCAAACATGTGTACACAAGGAATCAGCTGGTCGCACTACGGAAGAACGCTGGCAGAGTTAACGTCAACATCCCGGAGGAGCTATGGCGCTTTAGAGGGTGCCGTGCGGGGATTAAAGTGAAGACAAGGCGGCGGGAGAAGAAGTGGAGATACAAGCCCGCAGTTCCTTCGATGGTGATGGGAAACGTGAACTCTCTGGCTAACAAGTCTGACGAACTGGCTGCCTTGGTAAGAAATCAGAAATTATACAGAGAGTGTAGCCTGCTATGCTTTACGGAGACATGGCTAACTAGCCAAATCCCCACTGTTAACGTTGAGCTGCCCGGATTCAGTGTGGCTCGCTTGGACAGAGACTGTAAACTTTCTGACAAGAAGAAGGGAGGTGGACTGGTGATGTACATTAATAACAGATGGTGCAATCCCGGACATGTTACAGTGAAGGAGACTGTATGCTGTAAGGATGTGGAGTTACTGGCGGTCAGTCTTCGACCGTACTACATGCCGAGAGAATTCTCGCACGCCATTGTGGTGTGTGTTTATGTTCTGCCGCGTGCTCTTCCGGACAGAGCGTGTGACGTCATCCACTCAATAATCGCTAGGCTGCAAACTCAACACACTGATGCATTTTTTGCGATCTCAGGCGACTTCAATCACATAACATTGGACTCCACTCTCACGAATTTCTACCAGTTTGTCAACTGCCCTACTAGAAAAAACAGAACAATAGACCTCATGTACGCAAATTTGAGGGATGCATACAGTGCCACGCCCCTCCCCCCACTGGGGAAGTCAGACGACAACCTCATTCATCTACAGCCAGTGTACAAGCCCAAAGTACAGAGGCTACCAGCCACCACACGCACCTTCAGGAAATGGACACCTGAAGCAGGTGAGGCTCTGAGAGACTGCTTCGGATCCACAGACTGGAGTGTGTTGCAGAGTGGGGAGGACTTGGAGGAGGTCACACATTGCACTACTGACTACCTGAACTTCTGTATGGACATTGTTGTTCCCACGAGAACTGTACGCTGCTTTCCCAACAACAAGCCTTGGATAACCAGCAATGTCAAGGCCCTTCTCAATAGGAAGAAAATGGCTTTTAGACAAGGAGACATGGCAGAGCTGAGGCGCGTACAAAGGGAACTCAAAGTTAAGCTGAAAGAGGCTAAGGAGGACTACAGAAGGAAGGTGGAACAGAAGCTGCAGGAGAACAACATGAGGGAGGTTTGGGATGGTATGAAGACCATCACTGGCCTCAAAAAGAGCAGCAGTTCTGTGGAGGGGAATCTGGACATGGTGAATCAGCTGAACCAGTTCTACTGCAGGTTTGACCTCCCTGATCCTGATCCAGCTCCGATGGCAGTGGTATGCCAGCCACCCCTTACTGACTCAGACCTGCTCGTGTGCTTGCCTGACTAACCAACACCTCCATCACACTCTAGGCGACCCCCATCACAGGCCATCACACCCCTCCCTCACATGGTGTCAACGGCTTCAGTCAACAGCCATCAGTCTCCAGCTATCCAACTACCCCCCGAAACAATCACCTCCCCTGCCCCTACCCCCCCTTCCCCCCCACCATCACGGCTGACCAGGTCAGAAGACAGCTGAGGAGACTGCAACCTGGTCAGGCTGCCGGGCCGGACAGACTGTGTCCAAGGCTGCTCAAGGCCTGTGCTGCTGAACTGGGAGAGCCACTGAAGCACATCTTCAACCTGAGTCTCCGTCTCGGACGAGTTCCAACACTGTGGAAGACATCATGTCTCACCCCTGTCCCTAAGAAGCCACACCCAAGTGAATTTAACGACTACAGGCCTGTGGCTCTAACATCACATGTGATGAAGGCAATGGAGAGACTGGTCTTATGCATACTGAGACCCCAGGTATGCCATGCACTGGACCCACTACAGTTTACATACCAGGAGAAAGTGGCCGTGGAGGATGCCATCACTTATCTCCTTCACAGGACACATTCACACCTGGACAAGGGGAACAGTGCTGTGAGAATCATGTTCTTTGACTTCTCAAGTGCTTTCAACACCATCCAACCTCTCAGACTGGGAGACAAGCTCCAACAGATGGGTGTGGACGCTCACCTGGTAACCTGGATTACAGATTATCTGTTAGAGTGGCCACAGTACGTGGGACTGAAGAACTGTCTCTCCGACACTATGATCTGCAGCACAGGAGCTCCACAGGGAACTGATCTCACCAGTCCTGTTCACCCTGTACACATCTGACTTCTGCTACAACACTGAGTTGTGCCACATGCAGAAGTTCTCCAATGATACTGCGATTGTGGGGTGTATCAGGAACGAGCAGGAGGAGGAGTACAGGAGCCTGGTGGAGGTCTTTGTGCAATGGTGCAAACTGAACCACCTCAAAATCAACACTTCAAAGACCAAGGAGATGGTGGTGGACTTCCGCAGGTCAAAGCCTGTCCTGCTACCAGTCACCATTGATGGGGTCGACGTGGAGGTGGTGGACACCTATAAGTATCTGGGCTTACACCTAGACAATAAACTGGACTGGTCAGCCAACACTGAAGCACTCTACAAGAAAGAGCAGAGCAGGCTGTACTTCCTGAGGAGGTTGGGGTCCTTCAATGTCTGCAGTAAGTTCCTCAGAATGTTTTACCAGACTGTTGTTGCCAGTGTCCTCTTTTATGCTGTGGTATGCTGGGGAGGAAGCATAAAGAAGAGGGATGCTGGGCGACTAGACAGGCTGGTTAAGAAAGCTGGCTCTGTGGTGGGGCTGAACTGGAGTGCATCACTTCCATATCAAACAAGAGGACCCTGAACAAACTGATTAGCATCTTGGACAATGAGTGCCATCCACTCCACAGTATCATAACTAAGCAGAAGAGCTTGATCAGCTGGAGACTTTGCTCACTGCCAGGCTGCCAGGAGAGGAGAGATGGACTTCTCTGCATAGTCTGTCTGCCCATCCACCAACACCACCTCCTCCATATTCGTACATGTGTACCTAACTGGACAATAGACAAGTCAACCACTGGACAAGTCAACCATCTCATCTACCTCATGTGTACCTTAATCTGACAGCTACAATAGTAGTTTTATACTTAATACAGGAACATTGCACTAAATTGCCTTGCACTATTTATTTGACTATATTTATTTCTAATTCTGATACTGCACAGATATTGCACTGTACTGATATTGCACATTTCATACCCTTTGCACTATCCACACTTTTTCAACTTTTAAACTATATACTGCACTCAAGAGATCATCCTCAGCTGCTCACTGTATCACAGATTCTTAGATTTTTGATCATTCTTAAGCACATTATGTTAACTTCTTGGTATTGGATTTCTTGTTATTTGATACATGACTCAGCCTACATAGTATATTGAAGTTACTATGTCGATTTTGATATTTGTTTTAGGGTTGTTTTTTTTTTTTTTTAAATTAGTCCATTGCTGTTAGTGATTGTTGTATGTGATGTCTGTAAGCTACTGAGACCTTGAATTTCCCCTGGGGATCAATAAAGTATCTATCTATCTATCTATCTATCTGATTGGATATTGCTTTACCATGCATCTTTATATTCTATCTGAGCCAAGGTGTTTGCTACATTTGCCTGCCCATTTTTGCTCTTGCACTGTATCCACCAAATTGATCCTGTCAACGGTTTAGATAAAACAAATTGCTAAATAAAGTTATAGTAATAGTATAGTTATAGATAAGATAAAGTAAATTTTAATATGTAGAGTAAACCACATTTTACATCAGTTACTTCAAAACATCCATAAAAGTTTTAAAAACAATAGCCACAGTATTGAATAAAGTTCACATAAACCAATCAAATGGGTGCATGGAGTGAACAAGTTCCTTCTTGGAGAAAGTTACAATCCTACATGAATTTACAGATATGTTAAAACATTCCTTATCTATGGATTCATTTGCACAGTTTCAGTTACCTGTGGTAAATATAGCAGCTCAAAAATATTAAATAGAAAATTTCAGATATGTGCAATTTTTCATTACACATTGATCTGAATAATGTGATAAATAAAATTAAATGAATCATCCTGCGTTATCCTGCTTGGAATGTAAACAATACCTTTGTCAAACTTATTTCAATATTAAACTGTCATAGGTACAGCATATATGTATATAATACATCTCGATTTTGTTTTAAAACACATAACATGAGGATAAGTGGGGCTACTGTAGTGACATTGGTAAGTTGCTAACAATGTTGTGGCGTTCCTCGTCACAGATCCTGAGTGGCACATTCTATGAAGTGTGAGTGAGAAAAGGGAGGGGGAGCATGTTTTCTCCATCTGTAAATTAGGTGTTTTGATGCGCCTTTCAATTGTTGCTGTTTGGATGCACTGTTTTGTTTTTGTGTCTTTGTAGATCAGTTTATGTCTGTTTCCTCTATGCATGTCCTCCCCTCTAGTCTATGGCTGGAAAGAGAGTCCCTAGTCATTGTCCACATTGTGCCTGTCAGCAATATTTGTGTGGTTAAACCAATAAGTAGCCATTGCAATGGAAATCCTGCTGCCTGCCTCAGCATACTCTTGGAAAAAATATCAAAGATACAAACCCCATTGCCAGAAATGTTGGCACATTTTGCAAAACCTAAACAAAAACTAAAGGCAATGATGTACAAATAAATTAAACCCTAAAATTAATTGAAAATAGTACTGATAGTAAATTATTAATTTAAAATCCATTACATATTTTGTAATATCTCAAAAACAGTGTTTCTGCTCAAAGAAACTGTGGTTTTAGCACTGTAAAATACACAATTTTTTAGGGCTTTGAAGCTTCGGCTGGGATATTCAGGGAATATCTGAATATTCAGGGAGTGGGGTGGTGTATAATGTTGTCATTAAAATAAATCCACTTTTGACCCCTGTTTTAACATCCCTTTAAAGGGATGTTAAAGCTGGAGTCAGAAGCAGACCCCTGCTGCCATTTCCCTATACTGGTTAACCTGCTAACTAGCTTGCTAACTAAGAGCAGCGTATACAAAATTTAACCAGGTAGAGTGGAGGTGCAAATTACTTTTATGTTGATGAACCTGAATATAGGTTGAGTGGGCAGAGCGTGAATGTGTTGAGTGAAGCCTTGCCTTTATTGATAGTCACATTTATCAAAAAAAAAAAAAAAAAAAAAAAAAAAAAAAAAAAAAAAAAAAAAAAAAAAAAAACACAGAGCTTCATGCATGTGTTCTAATTTGAGGTGTAAAGCTGAAAAAAATAACTTTAGCTTCGCCATGCTTCATTTTAAGTGGGTTGCTGTAGTGTGTTAGGCTGTTTTAGGCTTTGTTCAAGACTTATGTTGACAAGGCTGAATACATGTGGAGTGGAGAGTTGCCTTTATAGATAGCCACATTTATCCAATAAAACAAATATCCAAATCTCAAAATTATAAACCAAATTCCTACCCAACAAATGAATACAGCCCCAGAGGAAACTAGAGCACCCAGAGAAAACACACGAGGAGAGCACACCAAATTCCTCAGAGTCATCCAGAGCGGCACTACTGAGGAATTAATTTGAAGAAAAGTGTGAGTATCTCCTCATGTAGGCATCACTATGACCTTTGCACTTCTACACCCTCTGCATTGTGAAACTGTAAAGAAAGGAAAGACTTTAAATATTCTGCCAAGTGACTGGAAATTTTGAAATTTTGGCAAAAGTACAGCACAGAATTATTTCATTGTCTTTCTCTTACACACAAGCAGCTATCCTCATTTATGTTTACAGCAAACAGAGCTTTAGGTAGAAAACTATTTTTAATAGTTTAAATTTGTAAATTGCATTATAAAACAAATATAAGTATATTAAAACGTGAATACTGAAATGTATGCAAAGAAAAATAAACATTTCATATTATTAATCAAGTATTTAAACCTTCAAAAGTATATATTGTACAAATATATAGCTGTTCACATAAAAGCTTCCAGATACAGCAATTAAACAGCACTTTTCATAAAAAGGTTAAATACATATAATGATTACTTTATGAATGGATATAATGGAAGATATAATGAATTGTCTTTCTCACACACACAAGCAGCTGGGAGAGGAGAAGCACACATTCGTTAATTCATATAACCTTCTACACCCATTAAAACACTCACACTAGGTAATATTCACAGAAGTAATCTCTCGCTAGATTCATATGTAAATACATTACATATAAACAGTTGAATGAGGGAAAAAGTGCTTTTAACATCTTTTAAACAACATTTTTGTGGAACACAGAACACCACACTCTGGTAAAGTTGGTTTCATATTCGCATATTCAGATTTCTTTCTTCAATAGCTCTCAAACGGTGCATGGAAATGACTTAAAACTTGCAAAGTATTGTTTTTGGGATCCAAGACAAGCAAATACAACTCAGTTTATGTCAGAAATGTTTGCCATTTAAAAAACACGAAATATATTGTTTTCTATGGGCTGCCGCCATCTCCGCGAGAGCTAAGGGACCGTTTACAAACTACACTACACAGTAAAAAAGGTGACGAACCTCACACATGATGTATGCTACATCTCCTACCTTGAAAAATTTAACCATTACTGGCCCGTGGTGATACATTTTTCATTACAAATTTCAATAGATTTTGAACCTTTGATGATATTGTTTTTAAACAAATTGTATGTGATCAAGTGCCACCCACATGACATACTACACCTCTTATTTTGGCAAATTTAACCCTTACTGGCCCGTGGTGATACATTTTTCATTACAAATTTCAATAGCTTTTGAACCTTTTATGATATTGTTTCAAAACAAGTTTTATTTGATCAAGTGCCACCCACATGACGTACTACACCTGTTATTTTGGTAAATTTAACCCTTACTGGCCCGTGGTGATACATTTTTCATTATAAATTTCAATAGCTTTTGAACCTTTGATGATATGGTTTCAAAACAAATTTTATTTGATCAAGTGCCACCCACATGACATACTACACGTCTTATTTTGGCAAATTTAACTATTTCTGGCCCGTGGTGATACATTTATCATTACAAATTTCAATAGCTTTTGAACCTTTTATGAAATTGTTTCAAAGCAAGTTTTATTTGATAAAGTGCAACCCACATGACATACTACACCTTTTATTTTGGTCAATTTAACCATTGCTGGGCAGTGGTGATGGGTTTTTGAAAATAAATTTCAATAGCTTTTTAACCTTTTATGATATTGTTTCTAAACAAGTTTTATTTGAACAAGTGCCACCCACATGACATACTACACCTCTTTGGTCAATTTAACAATTAATGGCCCATGATGATGCATTTTTGAGAATACATTTCAATAGCTTTTGAATGTTTATTGAAATTGCTCAGAAAGAACATGTAGCTGTTTGAAGTAATGGTGGGGTAGGCAATAATTTGAGCAGCTTTTGTAACAGGTTTTAAAATATTTTTATTGACCAACTGTCAATATTTTGCAGAATGTAAGTATATACACACAAAACAACAGCAATAGTAATAATCCAAAAAAATTACTTTCAATGTAAAAATTAAGTTGTCTGACTCATGAGAGACATAACTTTTGCCAGAGGTGTACATACAGTAGGTGTATGCTGTTGTAGAAAATAATTTTATTACTTTGTGTTTGTTGACAAATATCCTTAAATGATGATTAGTTAAATTAGCATACTTATTGTGTGAAATCCTGTACCCTATATGCATGTATATGAATGACTAACCAGTATTTACATTATTAATTACTTACACATGTAGTTAAACATTTTTGCTTGATTCTGCATTACTAACTCATATGATAATTACTCCTCAAAACATATTATAAGCTAACTTCACTATATGGCATGATAACTTGATATTTACACACAGTTTTAATTCTTAACATCTAACCTTGAACGGATGTGCACTCCAGGATTGTAACACACTGACATCATAGTGTTGGGCATGGAGGCGCTGATCTGTAGCTTCTTCTTGTGGCCTTGAAGTGTATCTCTAACTCCCTAAATTTTAGTCTCTAGGGAAAAAAAGTGCTGAGAAGAGAGGCCCATTATAAGCCTGACCAGATAAAGAATGTCTTCAGGGTCACAACAGGCACCTGAATATTGCACGTGAAGAGCTGAGTACTAACACGTGAAATCATGCATATTAATATACGCTAATCAGCCAGAAACACCTCACCACCAGGCTATACGTCATCATGGGTATAACTTTTTGAGTCAGATGATGGGAGGTCAGAATTTTCACTTGGGAGGGGTATCACACTGTTCTCAATGTGTGAATTCTCCTGGATCCAGTATTTTGGGAAATAAATACTTTGATTTGCTTTGAACTTCACTCGACTGGTGTCTGCGACTCTCTCGTAACGGACATGCCTCCCCCGAAGAGGGAGAGTGTATTTTGGACCTTTTTGTTATTTTCTCATTAGTTGGTAAATTTTAAATACTTTGAGAACGGTCCAAAAAAAAAACATTTTTATCTTCAATGCAAAATGTTGGTGTTTCCACAGGATTCATTTAAAGAAAGCTGGAGCAGACATTCCCAGAAACAGAGACTACCTTATGTAATGCATAACATGAGATGTGTTGCTACTTGTCTTGGACAATGTCCTAGATCCACAATGGCCCTTTACAGACAAACAGTCTCTGTTTCTGGGAATGAACACCACCTACCTATCCTCGGTCATTTTTACTGCGAACTCAGGATAGAGACGGGTCCCGCGCTAATTTCGCAATCCACCCGATTTCAAAAGAAAAGTCCGCTTCTGAGCTTATTTTAGACACAAACCTCCTACATGAAATTAATGAATACAAGTGAAATAAATACGTTAAAAATCATCACAGAAACAAACTATGGACATTAAAACAAAACCATATAGTGTTCATATTCACATCATTCACCTCCCCATGAATTTCACTAAAAATATAGCCCCCACATACATATTTCTTTCCTTATCCGAAACTCTTAAACCTCTGAGGCCGGTCTTTCAAAACCTTTAATCTTGATTCAAATTGTCTGTATAATTAAATCCCCTTTTTCCTATCCAGGATCTACGACGGAGTTTTAGGGCCGCAGCGTAAAAAAAAAAACGTATTTTCAACGCAGTGGCCCTAAAACCCCGTCGTAAGTATCAAAATCAGATTTTGTCCCAGTTTTTAAATCATTTTCAGACTGGATTAAAATGATACAGATACCTCAGGATAAGGATTTATAGAACTGGATTTTCTTTGATTTAATACCCCTCGATATTGCCATCTGCTGGACAAATAATTTTACCATTTTTTTTGTTAATGAAAAATAAGATCATTCAATAAAGTATTTTTAGAAACCAAATTGTTCCCTTTGTTTTCCACACATTAAAACAATTATAAGAGTTTAATTGCTGATTTCCATTTTATCCTATCTTCACTTTTATTGTAATTGTCTACCTTTTATAGTAACAATTTTGTCTGAAAAAAACTGAGCTATGTGTATTTATGAATCAAAATTCTAAAATTTCTATAATCACAAGAAAAAAAGGTTTAACCCTGCATTACTCATTCATAATTGTTGCTTACTCTTGCCAAAATATTAAAAAACACATATATATAAAATATATAATACATACATATATACATACACACATACACCTTTTCTTTTTTAATTGTAAAGAACAAACAGAACATTGGTTTATTTCAAAGGCATTTCTATACCAACTGTGTCCTCAACACACTTGAATCCTGCTTGAATCTACCTCTCAAGGTACCTCTCATGATCATCCTGTCATTTGATATCAAAACTACCAAAAAAAAAAAAAAAAACTATCAAAAAACGATTTCAGCTAGAAGTTTTGATGCTCTTTTTCTGAAATGCAGTGTTAATTTTACACCAAATTGAGACGAGCCTTAACGTTCTTTTTGTTCAGCAGTGGTTTTTGTCTTGCACTTTGCCATGCGGGCCATTTTTACCCAGTCTCTTTCTTATGGTGGAGTCATGACCTTAACTGAGGCCTGCAGTTCTTTGGATGTTGTTGTGGTGTCTTTTGTGACCTCTTGGATGAGTCGTCACTACACTGTTGGGGTAATTTTGGTCAGCCAGCCACTCCTGTTAAGGTTCACCACTGTTCCACGTTTTCGATATTTGTGGATAATGGCTCTCACTGTGGTTTGCTGGAGTCCCAAAATTTTAGAAATGGCTGTATAACCTTTTCCAGACTGATAGATCTCAATTACTTTCTTTCTCATTTGTCCCTGAATTTCTTTGGATCTGGCATGATGTCTAGCTTTTGAGGATCTTTTTGTCTACTTTGCTTTGTCGGGCAGGTCCTATAAGTAATTTCTTGATTGAGAACAGGTTTGGCAGTAATCAGGCCTGGGTGTGGCTATAGAAATTTAACTCAGGTGTGATAAACCACTGTCAAGTTATGTTTTAACTTTTTCCACACAAGGCCATGTAAGTTTGGATTTTTTTCTCCCTTAATAATGAAAACCTTCATTTAAAAAACTGCATTTTGTGTTTACTTGTGTTGTCTTTTACTAATATTTAAATTTGTTTGAAGATCTGAAACATTCAAAAGTGATAAACAACAAACATGCAAAAAAATAAATAAAAATTAAGGGGGCAAACACATTCACACCACTGTACTTCTCTCTCATTGTTGCTGTGTTTTTGCTGAATATTAGCATGGGTAGCTTTTTGGGAACAAACTTTTTTAGGTAGGTGAAATTTGCTAAAATATCAGTGCATGTCAGATCACCTCAGACGTGGCTGAAAGGCCTCAGACTCCCGGGGGTTAATGTCTATTGACTACGGCACAGGTTAATAAAGAATCTAATCCTTCCAATAACTCAGCTATATGAGGTACCCAAGAAACAGGTCAAGATAAATCATACAAAGCTCATGACCATAGGTGAGGGTGGAAATGTAGATCAACTGGTTAATTGAGAGCGTTGCTTTATGGGTGAGTTTACCACGACAGTCCAGTAAAGTAAATACATTACTGTGGGATACTGCACTTATCCTACAGTCAATCTAACAATCCCTTTTTCCATCACTTATGAACAAGACCCCAAGACGCTTCAACTTCTTCACTCAAAGCAGGTCCTCACCCCCTACCTGAAGGAAGCATGCCATCTTTTTCCAGGAGATAACTGTGGTGTCAGACTTGGAGGTGCTGATTTGAATACCAACCACT
Source organism: Hoplias malabaricus (assembly GCF_029633855.1). Taxonomy (NCBI): domain Eukaryota; kingdom Metazoa; phylum Chordata; class Actinopteri; order Characiformes; family Erythrinidae; genus Hoplias; species Hoplias malabaricus. The sequence goes on from NC_089807.1 coordinate 23,340,445, forward strand.
TCACTCAGCTGCGAATCACACAATTGCAAACAAGAAGCATTCACAAGCAAACCCAATTAGAACAAAATCATGAAAAATATCCCCAACCCCCCTGATGGAAGCCCTCCTGTCCCAGACTATGCCTTGGCACCCTGTACATGAAGTCTAGCATTCTTTCACTGGGTTCCTGTGTGACCTTGTACTCCTTGTGCTAGTGTGGACCAGCAGCACATGTATGCTGCACCTATCTTGCAAATGGCTCATTGATGCAAATTAAAGGAAGTGAGACTGATCAAAAGTCAATAAATTGTAAGGTATATATTTTATGTATTTTTATGAACCCATGCAGAACGACACAAAATTAACACTTGCTTTTTCAGTAAAACTTAATGCCTATTCTGTCTATTAATCTGATTTCTGGGTCTGAAGTTTTTATTTTTAATCAGCTGTTGTGAGTTTGAGGAAAACCTAACCTACACAAATGATTGCAAGAAACGTTTAAGAATTTTGGACCTTAATAGATAAAAAGAACATGCCATAATCAATCTAGATAGAAAAGTGTATATCCTTTGTGAGACTCTAGACGGTGGCGAGGGACCACAGGAGAACGATAGTCAGCCATTACGTTTTAATGTTCAAAATAAAGGGATTAACAACAAAAGATTCAGGCGCTCAAAACTAAGTTCAATGAGTGCCTTCCCAGCTCGTCCTCCCCGTCTCCAGGACAGCGGAGTGAGGTTCCGGGGCAGCATGATTGTCCGCCATGGCTTGTTCCGGGCAACGGCCAGGTGCACGCCAGCACCAGGTCAGTCTGCTCCAGAGAAGAGAAATAGAAAACAAGAGGGGGAGAGAGAGAGAGACGAGGGGAAATATTACACGGAACAGCACAACTCAATGTTGAGTGTCGGTCAGTAGTTAGCCCTTTTCCCTTCCCCCCTACTGAGGTTCCTTGGCGGTCTTTTATGCCTTTGCTTTCACCCTGGGAAGTAGGAGCAGCTGGGCCGCTTATCAGCCGCCAGGTGCGGGTGCTTTCTCGCTCCACCCTGAGAACCACGCGGCCGTTGGCTGTCCAAAATAACAGTTATTGAAGACCAACCGAGAGGCCCGTGGCTAGCGTGGCTTGGAGCAGCTGGATCGATGAGACGGCCCTCAGCCACACCTTTCACTATTAACTCGACCCAAGCTAGAGATATACTTATAAGATTTTATGAGAAATAAAATATGTTGTAAAAATGAGATGAGCATCTTGTTTTTATGAGATATTATGTCATAATTACGAGATAAGTATCTTGTAATTATGAGAATGTCGTCATTATGAGATATGTTGTAAAAACAAGTTTAACATCTCAATTTTAAGAGATATTATGTCATAATTATGAGAAAGAATATCTTTATTATGAGATGTATCTGTCTCCATTTTGTCGGTAACACAAATACTGTTCAGACACAAGAGCCATGAGCCATGGTTTCACTGGATCACACAGCAGTGATTAGATGAGATAACTGTGGAACTCCATTGATCCAGTTGTCTCAAATTTGTCATCCATGTTATTTTTTATGTCTTAAGATGTTTGGACATATTTTCCTGTAAATTTGACTAATCGCGCCTCTTTCACAAAAGCAGCGTGTCATTTGAGTAATGTGAGCACCTGCTACAAAAGCTGTGTTGGTTTCACCAACTCACAGTGCAACTTGGCACTCAAAACAGCACTGAGTCTTTACAGTAGAAAGCTATTACTACTAATAATAACTACTACTACTAATAATAATACATTTTATATCAAGCGCCTTTCTATACACCCAAGGACACTGTACAAAGAAAAATAAAATAAACAGTAAAGTTTAAAAAACATTATACCAATCAATAATCTCTATAATATCTAAATATATAAAATCCTTGAGATTGTGTGTATATATTTATATTGACTTGTGGTATCTAGAGTTCTACATATGGTTTTTGTCTGTGTCCATGGGAATAGAATGTTTAGGTTTAAGTTTCTTTCCTGGAGGTGAGAGGTCAGTGAGCCCCTCATCCATTCTCTCTCAGTTTGGGAGCATGAGATAATGTAAATAATGACCATATGTGTACCTTAGTTCACAGGAAAAGCAGAAATAAGTGAAGCGTTTTGGACTGGAGAGAGAGAGTCGAAAAGTATTGACTCGCTCTTTCCAGGCTTCCTTGATAGCTTGTTAGTCACTGTTCTTTTGTGTAATAAAAATACATTTACAACACAAGAGTGTGGGCATATAATTTCTTCTTCACACCATTGCAGAGGAAATAAATGACAGACTTAATTAACCATACATCTGTATAAAAAGATTTTGAGTTTTGATTTAAAAACCCTGAGAGTAACAGAACCTCTGATATCCTGAGGAAGAGCAATCCACAACCTTGGAGCAGCACTGCTGAAAGCCCAATCCCCAAATGAAAATGCCTGGAACAGTAAGGAGATCAGAGTCTGCAGAATGAAGTGCCCAAAGAGGTTTATAGGTGTGAAGTATATCAGAAATATAAGAAGGAGTCAGTCTTTTATGTAAGAAGTAATGATTTATAAGTTATATGGAAACTAACTGGGATCCAATGGAAATTATACAGAATAGGAGTAATGTGGTCATAATGCTTAGTCCACGTAAGAAGCCTGGCTGCAAAACTTTGAATATTAGTGACACATTGTATTCGCTAAATGGCTCTTCTTGTACAAAGCAAATGAAATGTACCATTAGGCATTCAGCAGCCTAGATTATGTAAGCATGGTTGACAAGAGGCAGCATTTTCTTATTATGCCCCAAACTCAAACTCAACTCTTCTCTTTAGCTTTTAATTAGTTTAAACATTTATCTTTAGCTTTAATACTTAATAGTAATTTTTATATACAAAATTTTCTGCCTTTAAATTATGTTCGTCCCTTTCCTTTATTCAGTTTTCTTATTTACCTTTTAAATATATATTTTTTAACATGTCTATATAAACTGTACCTGTCACGTGTGGTGCTTGTACCAAAGAAAGATGGAGGTTTATGCATTTGTGTAAATTATAATGGCCTTTACATGATGGCACTGTCTTTAGCACGTTCGACTTACATAGTGGATACTGGCATGTTAGTGCTGATTCTCAGAGTAGTCCTAAAACGGCAGAAAACCACGGTACAGGCCGCAGAAAATATCATAAGGGATCATAAAATATCATAAGGGATATGAGCGAACCGCTCAGAACCAGCCTTCTGATTCTAATAAAGAAAAGAAGGAAAAATACTGGTATCAAAATAAAGAAAATCATGCCAAAGACAAGTTTAAAGGCAAGGAATTTATCTCTAAGGAGTTAGAGTAAATCTGCTGAATGCTTGCAATGACTTGCAAAGAGAAATAGAAAAATCCTGACGTTCTCCCTATCACCTCTGTGCAATCTGACCTAGAGCCATCCTCTAACACCTCAGAAATGCTAGAGAGTTATTTAGGAGAGGTGACAAGGAAAGCTCTGTCTTCTAGTGTACAGTGCGATTTCTGTACTGCTGGACACTGCATCAGATGTCATCCTAATGCCTTCCACCTTGTTCCACCAGGTCTGAGCCATTGCGCGACGTGAGAATCGTGAGCTACAGCTCCAAAACTGTTCTTTTCAGCCATACTCACATGCAGGCCTCACAATCCAATCTATGGCACTAATACCCTTAGCCATCAGACCAATGACTTTAGTGCATCCAGTTCACGTGTCTCCTTTTGAAACAATTCCCTTCCTCATTAGCAAAGATCTCCTTAATCAATTCGAACTACTGATTGACTTCAGAAGGTCAAAAATCTGGGCACAAGTGCGTGAGCCTTTGTCCATCTGCACCCCACACCACCAGGAAGCTCAGTGTTGCCGCCTTGAAATCCGGCCTGAATCAATAGGAGATCAAGTCAGATCCCTCACTTTGAGGAGGAGGAAACTGAGCCCATGGTGGCCACACCAGAGACTGCAGTCTCTTCTTGGCCCCCTAACGCCATGTTAGAACAGCGGAGCACATTTCTGTGCACTTTCACTAAGCCTTCCACAACAGACACTCCCGGCTTTCTCAGGGTGAACGGTCTCACAATGCAGGACCATCACATTGACAATGCTGTTCTGGCTCTGTGGACTGACAAGTCCACCATAAGCCGAACATTCTTTGAGACCCTGCGCCTCACTCAACCAAATATTCCTTTGGTGAGCAGTCCTTGTCGCTTTCCTCTCGACCCAACATCAAAGATAATGTCACCCACTGATGGAATTTGTGCTCTAACCATCCAGTGGAACAAAAGGGTACTTACCCATTACTTCTTGGGCCTCCCTAACTTGCCACATGACACATACATTGGAAGTGACGTCTTGGTGTGCCTTGATGTCCACGTAGACACCCTCAATAATGTGCTGTGGTCCTTGACTGAAATTTCGACAGAAACCTGGTCCTCAGATCCCAGCAACCTAGGCTCAGGACAAACTATTCCTGAGGTATGTCAGGTTACTAACCAAGGTTCCCTTGTGGTACCTGCAAATGTACCCATCCGCTTGGCCATGCGACCTGGCCAAAACTTAAGCCACGCTCACGCGCATTTCCAACCGTCACCTCAGTTCTTTGAACTAGGTCTCACCTTAGAAGCCACACCTTTGGTAGAAACACGAGCAAGATCCACCTATCTGTTCGTACGAAATGAAACCACTCAAATCTTGACGATTCCTCATTCATCTCCTTTGGGTTGGTTGGTCAGTACGAAATTCCATGACTTCAAGTTGCGAATCCCTATTATAGGACCAATGCCTGAATCTCTGCTTCTTGATCACTCAGAACTAAAGGTGTTCTATACTCAACCGACACTAGCTGTTGCTCTCTTCTCGGCTCTGAACATGGGCAAAGACCTCATTTGCAGAATCGATCTAGCTGATGATAATCAAATGACCATCATATGGACCGGTACAGGAAATCATTGATGACCTGCTGGAAAAGGGCGTACTTTGACCCAGAAACAGCATGTACTCTGCACCATTATGGCCTGTCATAAAACCCATTGGTAAATGGCGCCTGGCCATTGACTGTCGGAGACTAAATCAACAGGTTCCATTGTCTCGGTGGCCGATGAAACAATTAGAGCAAGAACTTCCCATGGTCTGAAACACTAAATACTTTTCCACCATCGATGTAGCCTCTGGATTCTGGACCATCCCTGTGCAAGTAGACCAACACAAGCTAGCTTTCACCTTCGCGAACCGACAGTATACATTCACTCGGTGCCCCTTTGGGTACGCCAACTCTCCAGCTGAGTTCAACATTTTCTTGAACAAAGCATGCCCTAATGCCCGTGAGCGAGGCACCCTCATATATGTGGATGACATACTCATGCGTAACCACTCCCTACAGGCACACATTGACAAGATTTATCATGTTCTTGACCAGCTCACAACAGCAGGTGCGAAAATATCACTCTCCAAATGTCAGTGGTGGAGAACAAAGGTGAATTATGTCGGTCTGCTTGTAAGCACTGATGGCGTTGAACCACAAGTGAGTTTAGTGCAAGAGGTAACAGACCTCACAGCACCACCCAATCTTAAGGAACTCCATAGTTTCTTAGGAGTATGCAACTCACGCCAGTTCATCAAAAACTATGCGGACCTAGCCCGTCCACTTTATGACCTACTAAAAAAGGATACCCAATTCACCTGTGGAAAACCAAGAACTACACCACATCAAACAAAAAGCCAGTCAAAAACAAAGAGCTTTTCATGGCATGTAAACACTTGGTAGATACACATGACCTGCAGATCTACTGGAAGAAAGTGAGGGGTCACTCCCGAATCCCAGGAGATGACAAAGAATTCAATGACCAGGCAGATAGCTTAGCCAAACAAGTGGCCCGCGAAGGCATGGACATTTCATCCCTCCCTTTATCCAAACCCACCCTACATCGATGTGCTAGCTATTACACAGTCTCAAACAGTAGCGACAATGTCACCTGTCACATTGTCACCTGACAATGCTAAAAGTACCATTGTCTCCATTAACCCTGCCTTTTCTGACGCCGACTTAATTGCTCTCCAAGCTCAGGACCCGTCCATTTCCAAAATGCTTATGCATGTCTCTGACCCATCTACATGTTCCATCTCAGCTCAAGATCTTGACACCATACCTGGCCTTAAAGACCTATACGACGCCAGAGCGTCCCTCCAAGTCATCAAAGGCTTGCTTGTTCAGGCCCTGACTCGCACACTTCACCTGCGTTCGTGGTTCCTCAGTGCCACAGGGGTGTGATGCTGATGCACGCCCATGACTCCCCATCTGCGGGACACAAAGATGTCTTCTCCTACCCAGTCGTGTCGACTATGACAGAGGGACACATTTCACAGCAGAGGTCATGCAACAGCTCTTGCAGCTCTTAGGGGTAAAAGCCAGCCTCCACATTAGATACCATCCTCAAAGCTCAGGTCAGGTAGAGCGAGTCAACAGAACTTGTTAGCATACTGAAAAAGAATGTAACAGCAAACCAGCAAGACGGGGATGTTAAGCTACCCCTTGTACTGATGGCCATACGTGCGACACAACATGATGCGGTCGGGGTCTCACCCTTTGAGTTGATGACAGGGAGACAGATGACTCTGCCTCTATATTTGTTATGTCAGCCAGGTGAAGCTAGCATAGCAGTAGCCTACACCACTCATCAGTATATGGAGGATCTGCAGAAACACCTCAAAGCCACTTTTGCATTTGCCCAGCAGAAACTGGGAAAAAGTGCAGAAGGTCGTAAAGCGATGATCACAAGTCATAAAGCTATGATCACAAGGCATCCCATGACGAACTCCAAATAGGGGACAAAGTGTGGTACTACATCTTTGTCCAACCTGATGGAAGGTCGCGAAAAAAGGGGGAATCTGGCCCACAAATTCCTACCCTGATGGTCAGGTCCCTATGAGATCACCGACAAACTGTCCCCTGTTGTGTACCAGATCAAAATCAACAAAGGTCAGGGCAATGCTGAACTCAAATGGGTCCACCACAACCAAATCAGGCCACACAAAACCCCCATGGGACTTGTAGGGGACACTAATGTTTGTGTTAGGTCATAAACAATAGAACCAAAGGCAAGAAGGGTGCGGTTAACAAACAACTTCAGCCTTCTACTCCAAACCTTAGTTCTTCTACCTCTTTTCTCCTATTCCTCTCACTCTTCAGCAGGCAACAAGCTTCTATCCAGACTGAGGACACTCAGGGTGCAAGATCCTAGTCCTTCATCGTCAATAATTTTAGAGTGTTTATCCTAGACATAAAACTTTTATCAAAAGGGGGGTATATTGGTAAATTTTTCTAAAAAGCAACTCGCCATAAGTACCCAATGGTTCTGCTGCTCATTCTCCTGATCATTGGCTCCCTAGGAACCGTCGTGAAGTGATTGAACCAGGTCCTGACTCTGGGATAATACTGAAAGACCAGCCAGGACTGCTAATCATTAATTGTCGCCTCCATACCCAGAGAGTATTCATATGGTTGAATCCCGCCGAAGCATGTAGGAAAAACCTACCGATAACCGCCTTGCAAACTGGCCGGAATGGAGCTAGATGGACTGAGGAAGCTATCAGCCATGCCGAAGCTGACGTAACTCATATGCTTCACCAGCTACAAAAGTTTACCCTAACGCAATCAGAATTGAGTGGTTTTAATAAATTATCTAAACGTTTCATAGGGGGATTGCTAATGGCAGCTGCAACTGTGGGATCACTACTGAGCCTTGGAACGTCCACCGTCAACGGCGTCAACTTAGCCACTGTCAAATGTCAAGTAGGGGAATTGCAGGCTGAAATTCCAAACATTAAAACCCAATTAAACAAGCAGCAACAACACCTGCAAACAATCAGGCAAACCCTACAAGGCACCGTCGTAGTACTCAATGCTCATAGTGCCACTTTGAACAAAACACTCCAGACGGTTAACTCTTTACTTTCAGTAGTACAACTTGACTTTCCCCACATCCAGCTTGTGAATATGCTATTGTCTGATACGCTACAAGACATCAGCTCCTCTGTGGATAGCCTAGCCATGGGGAGGATTCCTCTCTATCTGGTTCCTCTATCCTTAGTACAGGAGATTCTGTCTACAGCAACTCGAAAAGTAGTCGCTGATCTCCAGGCCCACCTAGCCTATACCTTAGGTAGCGCCATCCCAATTTATGTCAATCCTGAGAACGCCTGAGAACATCTACCGTTTGAAAGATGTCGTTAACATTGGTTTCTGGCAAGATTCTACCTATGTTCGTGTAAAGACAAAACCTCTTGTAGCATACCAAGATGACAACCCTGATCTATACTTGGTGCCTAGCTTGCTTATGTGCACACTCACTAAATACATCCACTACTTGTGCCCTAGCAAATCTTTTTTTCATGATAGCGCAAATGGGATTTGTGGTGTTAAGCCTATGATGAGTAATACTCAGTGCCTGGTGGTCGTCACACCTCGACATTTGGTAACCAGTATGCAAGCTGAGATTGTTGGAAACCGTTGGTTGTTTAACATCCCTTTTAGAGACGCCCTACTAACCTTTGATCAACATGACACCTCAGAAAGGGTACCCCTTCCTAGCCAGACTTTCTGGGTAGACGTCCCCGTAAACGCAATCCTACATGTAGGAGACCTGGACCTGACCAATATGAGAGCAACATAGAAATTTCAGATTTCTTCTCCAAGCACACCATCGAGCTAGATACTAAAACACTAACTCACCTAGAATATGAGGGAGCCCAAGTCATTGACCTAACCTCTATTGATAACACTCTTAAAGAACTGTCGTCTCATCCCCTCTGGCCAGTACAGCCTGTCACCTATGCATGGTCTACTCCAGACACCTTACTAGTTGTACTGGTAGGAGTAGGATATCTTTTGAGCTTTGGTATAGCTTGGTTCTATTTCAAACGCACTCAAGCCCTACAGAGCAGGTTAGAAACCTGGTCTAATAAAATGGTTAAGTTGTTAGAAATAAGAGAGCCCAGAGTGGTGAACCCCCAAGTTTTATATATGAAGCCAAAGGCAATGTTGAAGAACCAGTTCTTGAGGCTGCGTTTGAACAAGACCTATCCATAAGTAATTAGAATCCCTTTAGCATGCAAACATCAACACTCAATATGCACCCATACACTGATAGGAAGACATCAGCTCTAAAAATGTATTTGAATGTGCTTACTGATCTCACCTCCCTCCACAGCAAATTTCTTTTCAGCTCCATGCTCCCTACCAGACCATACAACTGAAAAAGGGGGGATGAGGTGGAGGATGAATCCAAATCAAGAAATGAAAAAACGCTAGGATTCAAACAGTAAATTTTACTGATTTTTTTGTGTAATTTATCTGTGGATTGGCACAGTATTAGTACTGCTCAACAAAATGAAGTGAAAGAGATGATGAGACAAATGTCAACTGTTCCATGCAAAATGGATACCTAGTTCTGTATTTACCCAGGAAGGATGGAGTACTGCAGTACTTTGGTGGCCCCAAATAAATTTAGAAATGCATTTCTTGAGCATGATTGTGTGGACATTTAGAATGACTTAAGACACTTTTGAGACTTCTTGAAATAGCACACTGGCCTACTATAAGAAAAGATGAATGGAAACATATCTGCATAGATTACATTATCTGCCAAACATATAAACCCAGAGTAATAAAATATTTCCTGGCCAACCACAATCCATTTCTCAGTACAGTAACCTAACCATTTTTCTGTTATTTATTCTTTCTTAACCTTGAGGATCAAAGTTAAAAATCAGGAAAAGAGATGTGACGTGGTTTTAGAGATTCTTTTAAAAGTTATTTTATTATTATTTGTCATGTCATATCTCATAGAGGACAAAATGAGGAGATTCTAAGAAATTTGTTTGCAGATACTTTTGCTTATGTAGAACTTTTGAACAAAATTCATTGCATAGCACAACAGGTTACTGTTAGCTAGCCAGTAAAGTGACCTCAGGATTTAAATGTCTTCTCTGTCCCTTAGCAAATGACAAAAAAAAAAATTACTGAAAGACAACCACAAAGTAATGTTAGAGTGTAGGGACTACTGAACACTATTGAACAATATTCAAACAGACACTGTGTCAAGTGGACCGTTCTGTTGGCTCTTTAAGTCAGACTGAATAGAGGAGGTTCACTGATAGCGGTGAGTCAGCTCTAGGTCGGCTCTTGAGAGAGGAGAGTGGTGATTTTTGGTTAAAAATCAACCTCGCCTCAGCGTTCTCTTTTGAACTCCCACACTGGTGACCCCGACGGGGGGAACGATTTCAAAGCCTCCAAACATGGCCACGAATGCCATAGCCATGAAATTACCGGAGTTTTGGGAAGAACATGCCGCCATTTGGTTCGTTCAAGCTGAGGCTCAGTTCGCCATTATGAAAATCATGGACAACAAGACAAAATACTATTATGTGGTCGCAGCTGTAGTGTTTATATATAAATATATATCATATATATATTTATATATTGTATTTGTAGCGTTTGACTTTATTCAAACTCTTCTGATTAATCATGCTTTGACTAATGACAATAATTGTTATTGTTATGATTGACTTAAATGACAAAACATTAACAAGTAGTTAGAGAGTGAATACTGTCATCGCTACGTGAGTTCTTCAGGATTTTCAGACCTTTAATGAACAGACTCCACACACTGTTATTTCAAATAATGGAAATATTTTATTAAAAGAAAAGAGACTATTTACTAGACATAGCACGATCTTAGAAATTCTCACTGGATCAACGCAGGTCAAACTGGTTCAAATTTAAAGATAGGCTAGGCGATATGACTTGACTAATGTGTTGCTAAATGAGATTTAATTAATGTATAAATTTATCAAGAGATTTAATTCAATTTTCAGCTCTGGAAGTGCGTAGTTTTAGCTTACTTTTCTGTCGATCTCAACCACTCAATGGGTACAGAGGCGCTTTGAGGTTATGGGAGAGAGGAGTCCCGCTTAGTTCCCGCAGTTCTTTCGTGGAAGTTTTTAGGCTGGGTCAGCGTGGTTTTAGTCATCCGCGAGTCAGGCCGCATCGGGCATACTCAGAGCGTGGTGATGCAGATGAAAGGATTTCCTCTGGCTCACTGTCCTGAGTGGGAGGTTCCATCCATATGAAGCTTTGGGAGAGAAGTTTGCTTGTCCTTGCAGGCTCCAGAACTAAAAATCGAATTAATAAGCTTATACTTATTTTAGGATTTTCCTCTATCTCTACGGTGTTTCTTACTCTGGCCACGAATAAGTTTCACCTGCTTTGATAAGTCGTGAGATTAAACTTAGATTGGGCAACAAAACATGAACACAAATAAGTACAGGAAAGATTACTGAGAGTTACTCGACGTTACGCTGTAGTTTCTGTATCACACTGCTAACTAGCACAAGGCGTCCCTTGGAAGCTGAGTGATGTCCTTTGTTAGAGTCTTTGACGAGTCGTTTCGTCGGCGTAAGGAAGAAGGAAGAGCGTCACACTTGAAGTGAAGAGAGTGACGTGAGGAGCGTAGCGGAAAAGAGAACAGGGTCGCAGAAGAGCGTAGCGGAAAAAGCACAGAAGAAGCACAGAAGAAGAGTCGGGCATCCCCTTTTCAGATGTGGCGCGGTCACGCCCGTTTGGGAGGTCTCCTTCCTTTGATTGGATCCTGGGTCTGAGGCTCACGTGACTTGTTTCATGTTTCAGAGAGAGAGAAAAGAATCACGTATACACATGAAACTGAATAACGTAAAAATTACTTATACATGCTTGTGGTATAGCACAATGAGTGTCCTGGATTATTAATATCAAATATCTATGTATATATATCTTGGGTATTTTACGATTACATCCCACTACAATATTATGCTAGAAGTTAGAAACTAATTCGTTTTCCTAATCAGAGACAGAAATTTTCCTTCATGATTGAAACAGTAATACACATCACTTCATTAGTTGGTAGACGTTCACTTGAGAATAACAGAGAGTAACATTCATACATATTGCATAAACACATTTATAAATACTCGATTAAGTCCATTATGTATTTAGATGGCAGCAGGGCGAAACATGATTTCGCAAATGTCCACTTGGGGTCGCTGTTGGTCCATGTTATTTGTTTGGTTCGGATCGGCTAACAGAGTTCAGCGCGAGGTCAACTCTGTGGGCCATCTGTGTGATTTTGCATACGATAAGGATTGCCACCTTGACGCCGCTCATAATAAAACTGGGTTGTTAATCCTAGTTTTCACCACTTTGTTTGATCTTCTTTTTGCCTAAAAGCGTCATAAACTGGCTTGTTATCTTTCCATTCATGGAGAAGAGGAGGGGGTCATTGGAAAGTGTCCTTGTCAGTCTTTGATGAGAGTGAGCTTATGGGTGTGTGTGTGTGTGTGTGGGGAGGGGTGCAGAGTCTGTACGCACACACACAATTTTGTGGAATGTGGGGTTCTGTCCCAAGAAATCCTTATTCAGAGTGGAGAGTCTTTCATTCAGAACTTTTCATTTCTTTATTGGATCCATACTCCACTACACAGCGCTGAACAGCAGCACAGCCTCCCGAGTAATTAACTTTGTGCAAAACCCCCCAGAGCTCGACAAATATGAAAAATAAAAGCTCTGCTCTCGCAAACTTTTAAATTGTCTTATGCCGAACGTGCCCGCCTGCTTCTCTCATTACCAGGATTGGGCGATTCCAAACCATCAGAACTCATGGACCACATGCTGTCGCTTCTGGGTGAACACGAACCATGTTTTATCTTTAGAGATCTTTTTTCTACAGCAGCTGCCTGGAGAGGTTCATGCGGCGCTGGCAAACTCCAGCATTGAGGAGACTCCGGCTCTGGCGAGACCGGCTGACAAAATAGTCTCAGCCAGACAACAGTGTCATGCCACTACACATCCGACAGCATCCCAGCCCACTATTTCTCTCTGTTTCTACCATGTGTGTTTCGGAGACAAGGCAGAGAAATGTCGCTCCCTGTGCAGCTTCAAGGGAAACGACAGGGCAGGTGCCTGTTAGTGGCTACAGGTGCCAGCTGTTCTAGCAGCCTGCTTTTCCTTACAGACGCTGACTCGGGTCGCTGTTTTCTGTGTGACACGGGAACCCAGGTTAGTGTACTGCCTGCTTCAAAATTGGACGTGGAGTCCTGGAGCATAGGTCCATTGTTGGAAGCAGCCAATGGCAGTCCTATCCTCACCTATGGCAGACGGTCAGTGCCTTTGTGTTTTAATGGGCATCGGTTTAATCGGGATTTTATCTTGGCAAGTTTCCACACCACTTCTGGGCGCGGATTTCTTGTGTGCTAATAATCTGCTCGTCGATGTCAAGAACAGGCACCTCGTCAACCCAGAAACATTCAGTTCACTCCCATGCTCCCTCAGTCACTCTGGCTCTTCCAAGTTGTCCAGCACACTCTCCCCCTCTGAAGAGGTTGCACAGCTCCTGGCCAGTTTTCTGACTTTTCTGCTCATTTAGCTGTTACAATCATATTTTCTAAAGTGGATTTGGTCCGTGGATACCACCAGGTTCCTGTGCACCCTGCAGATGTTCCGAAGACTGCTGTGACCACCCCATTTGGCAATTTCTTCGCATACCCCAATTTCTTCGCATGCCTTTTGGTCTCAAGAATACAGGACAAACCTTCCAACGTCTCATGGACAGTGTACTGCGTGACCTGCCTTTTTTGTTTGTGTATCTGCATGACACATTGGTTGCCAGCACCTGTAGGTTCAAAACATTTGCAGCAGCTCAGAGTTTTATTTGAGCGCCTCAGCCAGCATGGCCTTATTATCAACCCTGCGAAGTGCTAGTTTGGCTTCCTTGGTCATCGCATCTCCAGCACTGGTGCTGTTCTGCTTCCCACCAAAGTGGAAACAATCCAAGGTTTGGCCCGCCCCCTCACCATCAAAGGAGTTCCTGGGCATGATAAACTTTTACCCCATTTATCCCACGAGCAGCTAGTCTCATGTGTCCCCTTTATGAAGTGCTTAAGGGTAAACCTGCCAAGCACCTGGTGGACTGGACCGACGAGAGGGCTCAGGCATTCAATGCCTCTAAACGCGCGCTACCGAAAGCTATCATGCTGGCACACCCAATTCTGAATGCACCTATTGCCATCGTGCACGAGCAGTGGGTCAATGGTGCTTGGCAACCGCTGGCATTCTTCAGTCGGCAACTCCGTCCAAATGAGAGTTAGTATAGTACTTTGACCGCAAGCTCCTTGCCCTTTATCTGGCTGTGCGTCATTTCCATTTTCTCTTGGAGGGCCACCTTTTCACGGCTTTTGTTGACCACAAAACACTGTTTTTTGCCATGGCCAAGCCTTCAGAACAGTGGTCCGCTTGCCAGCAAAGACAACTTGCTTTCATCTCTGAGTTCAATACCCACATCCAACATGTCGCCAGGAAGAGCAACCCTGTGGCCAACTGCCTCTCGCCTTCAGTTACTGCTTCTGTGTATATGGGCATTGATTACTCTGAGATGGCAGGTAACCAGCTTTCCAACCCGGAGATCTGGGCCCTCAAAAGTGCAGCCACCTGCTTGCTGCTAGAGGACATCCTTTTTGGCGATGCTGGGGTGACACTTCTCTGCGACACCTCCACAGGCCAGCCCAGACCTGTCGTTTCTACTGGATGGTGTAGACAAGTTTTTGACGCCATACACGGCCTTTCTCATCTTGGTACTAAGGCTTCGTAAAGACTGGTGGCAGCCCAGTTTGTCTGGCAGGGCCTCAAGAAGGATGTGCGTAACTGGGCGAAGACTTGCGTGGACATGCTGCGAGCTAAGATGCATCAGCACATCAAATCCCCCTTAGCAGTTTTCCCTGTTCCTGAGCGGTGTTTTGATCATGTGCATGTGGACCTGGTGGGGCCACTTCCGCTGTCTTACGCATCTCCTCATTATGGTTGACCGGGCAACAAGGTGGCCAGAGGCTGTTCCACTGTCATTGATGACATCAGCTGAGGTTGCCAGGGCTTTCCTTGGAGTGTGGGTTGCAGGTTTCGGGGTTCCATCTGACATTTTTTTGGACTGGGGCTCGCAGTTCACTTCCGCAATCTGGCACTGCCTGGCTAGCAATCTTGGTGTGCGACTCCATCACACAACCGCGTACCACCCTCAGGCTAATAGGTTGTGCAAACGTTTCCACTGTTCCATGAAGGCTGCTCTCCTGGCCAACCTGAAAGTTGGCAACTGGGCAGACAAACTTCTATGGGTTATGCTGGGTCTTCGTTCTGCACCTAAGGATGACCTCCAAGCATCCTCAGCAGAGTTGGTGTACGGCCAAGTGCTGCTGGTCCCTGACGAATTACTCTGGACAGCCATGGGCCCGTGGTCGGCCAGTCAGCAGCGTCTTGTTCTTCAGGAGTTCTCAAGGTCTTTTGTTCCCCTGCCCACCTCTCAGCACGGCCTGCAGCATTCACAGGTCCCTCATACTTTGCACAAGGCAAGCTATGTTTTTGTCCGCCATGATGCTCACCACACTCCACTTCATCCGGTCTACGATGGTCCATTCTGAGTGATCGTCCCAGGGGACAAGTTCTTTGTTGTAGACTTAGGAGGTACACATGAACAATATATATATATAGGTGAGGTATAATAACATGTGTGTAATTACATGAGAAAGAATATTCTGTTACAACTATGAATATCCACTTGTGTAATTACAAAAGGCAAAACTGAAGTTGGTACACACATGTAATTACATACGCTTTACTACTGTAATCCATCTGTAACAGGTACTAATTCTCCAGTAGTTACATTGTTATTGCATAACTTGTTGTGTAATTACACAGTTATTAGAGACACTTAATATAAAGTGGGACCAAAATGACTTTATGAGTGGAAACATATGTGATTTAATGTCATGGATGTGTTTTTTTAGTGTATCGTTTCTAATAGCAGATTTCTACACACAGGCTCCACCTTCTGTCCAATCTGATATTATAGGGTTTACATTTGTCTTTAAGATTAGGTCCACATAGTGTTACGGAATCCACCATGATGTGTTATAAAAAAAATTTAACTGATTTATGAATATTTCTTCATCTCCCTCTAACTCAATGGCAGTTCCAGCTTGTGTGACGCCCTGGAAAACCCACTTTTAGAGAAGAGGTCCCTGTAAACAAAATCTAGACATGAACAGTTTGTGTTAGGGCCAACTGCAGCTGAGGCTTGAAATGCTTCATCACATCCATCACCTCCTGTTTAGTCCACAGTGTTCTTGTCCTCTTCCTAATGTTTTTAACCTCTTCTGGGATAAGATGAGAGGACACTATCAACGAAAAAAAGACAGATTAACAAATTGATTACCATGACAGGATGGAGATTTCTGGGAACAGAAGTTGCAAAAAATACCACGCGGACACAGGGAGAACACACCAAACTCCTCACAGACAGTCACCCAGAGTGGGAATCGAACCCACAAACTCCAGCTCCCTGGAGCTGCGTGACTGCGACACTACCTGCTGCGCCACCGTGCCACTAAAACAATTATTAAAAAATAAATAAAATATGGATCATTCACCCCTATCAAAACAGGGAATTGCATTAATCAGCATGTCTGTAAACTTGAAATGCCACTAAAACTTGAATAAGGGCTAAAACTATGGGACATACGGTAAGAGTAAACAAGTAACACCATTATTTGTTATTTACTGTACTTCCCATGCATATATCCACTCCAAACATTTACACACAATGTATTTTTTACTCATAAGTAAAAACTCAAGATACTGTGTGTAAATTAGTTGTTATGTACACTGGAAGTATATTAAATAACAAACAAATTAGTTAATGTTGTTTACCCCTCACTGAATTCACATGGTGTCCACTTTATTGGGCACAACCTAATCATATCTACATTTTATCAGGTCTACTGACCATACAGGTGCACTTTGTAGTTCTGTAATTACAGACCGCAGTTCATCTGTTTCTCTTCATAAGATATTTGTATATCTTTACCTTATTTATCCACATTGGTCAGGGCAAACGAAATAAATATTATTTGGAGCAGATCATTCACAGAAGTATGGCACTAACGTAGTAGTGACTAGCACAACCATGAGGCAACAGATTAGCTGTCGTCTCTAACTTTGTTCCACATGTGTTCCACATAAGGTGAAACAACTAAGAAATGATAAATAAATTATTCAGAGAGACAGATAAACTACAGTGTATTACTGTAAATCTACAAAGTGCACATATAGTGTAAGTGAACATAATAAAATGGACAACCGAATGGTAGATACAAAGTAGGGCTACCTAATACAGTGGACACTGACTCTGTTCTGCAGCACTGAATTGCAAGTTGAGTAGCAAAGGATGACTGCATAAATAATTCCATAATGCCTGAACTTCTTGTGTAAAACGTAATGGTGGTTCTTGGCATAATCTGTATAGAACTGTGTACCAGCCATAACTCTACAACACAACTGATGGAGTCAAACACATTAAGAGGCCAGCAGTTCTACAAATGAACTCTGGAGAAGAAACACATTGTTGTTTTGAAGCCCATTCCCAGTGAACACCTCATGAAGCTGATTGAGAGAATGCCAGGTATAGGCAAAGCGGTCATCAGAAAAAGCAAAAGGTTCTACTTTGAAATCCAAGACTTTGAAGGTATAAAACGTTTTTCTGGATTGTTTAATCCTTTAGGTTCACTACATAATTCCATATGTGAGGTGGTGTGTTACTGTTCTGTATGTATAAAAAAAACTCTTGGGGAGCTCATCCTTTTTCCATGGCCAGCAAAATTTTTATATTTTAGCAAGCTGAGTAGTCACTTTTGGGAGCCTGTAATAATCCCAAGAAGTCTGCGTCTTGATCCAGTCCATTATTTTTAAGATTGAGTATTTGTGAGAGAATTGCCACATGTTTGCGCAAGTGTGTTTTAATCTGAGGTGTTCTGGACTGTGAGCACCACACAGAACTGAATAGAGCCGCACACAGTCCTGCCCTCTGTAATGGCTTTGACAGCTGGGTCTGGCAAACAAGAAGCAGTTTGCATCTAGAAACCCACATAACTTCTATGTATTAACCAAAAGGGTCAGAGCATTAACAATGTCTGGTGTGAGAAGAACAGGGAATTTTGACCCCCTTTTTCCTTTGATCTCAGCTCTGCTAAAATGATTTCCGAGTTTCTGTTTAAAATCTGAAAGACCAACTGCAACATCTTCATGCAGAAGAGTTTTATCTCTTTCTTGAAAGCTATCAATATTAATTTTTGACACATCTCCAGCATGTCTTCAGTTAAAAACAATTATTCTTTCAAGTGTCATTTTGGCAAGCTCAGCATAGCTTTGTGGTGAGGGTGTCTTCTTCAAGTTTTCAGATGCTGCCTCTGCATCTCCAGGTGCTTGTAAAGAAACTTAACTTCATGAGTGAAAGGCAGTGTTAATGGATTGTTGAACTTTGCCTTTAGTGTGCTTAAAGCTGTGTGTGAGATTAGCTCCGACCATTTGGTGGTATAAAGCTTTTTGAAAATCTCTCTTAACTTGATTAAATCTTCATCTTCTGTCATAAGGGCCCTACAGTGAATGATCTCCCAAACCTTCTGCAATGTGTGCCCCAATTTCAGTGCTAGGCTTGGTGTTTGGTAGCAGTTCCTTTCTTCATCATAGCCTGAGACATGCTTAACATTATCAGCTTGAATAACATTAGAAAAGTCTGCAGGTTTTACAGCTTTTTCTAGCAAAAAAAAAAAAAAAACTATTTCATGGAGCTTTTGACGTATATACTCAAATTTGGTAGAGTCATTCCCATGTTTGTTAAAGAAACACTGTGCTAGTTGAAGAATGCAGAAGTCATTGCATACTACTGAGGCAACCTCATCTTGCTTCATTGCACTCAAGAGCTTCTAAACTCCTTGGGATATATGTTGTGAAAATGTGATTTGCCAGAGTTGCCAAACCCAAAATCTTGGTTTTTCCTTCCTGTTTGTTTAGTATTCCTGGCTTTGAGGAACATCTTCTTGCATGCCTCCACAGGTCTTTATGCACAAGCACCCCCTTAAGGAATCCACTTCCTTTCTGTAAAAATATCCTAATTATGCCGATAGTTACCCTTGTTCCTAATTTTTTCCATCAAACGTTTACATTCTTTAGAGCATTTTGGAAAAAACAATGCTTCTGCAACTTCCACTCCTGTCATGTGGTTTCTCAGAAATATAACAGAACAAGAAATTACAGATGACAAAATACATATTTCAGCAGCAGCCATAGCACCCTCCTGTCCTGTCACTGTGCATCTTGATCTTCATGCAAATCACTCTCACCAGCTACACCACTTACATCCAATAGCTTTACCCCTATAGGTGTTACAGTTACTGAGCTGGATAAACCCAAGTCATTTGTTACACTACTTAAAGCTGTAGCTATGCTGTACATAACAGCATAGTAACTAATACAACTACAGGAATGTCACCTCGCCAAATTAATAATATACTTTTAAGTTGTGATACAGGCTAATAATTTAGTAATTTTTGATAGAGGCTACACATAATCAACGAAGAAAATTGTTATGTCATTAAATACAGTACAGTAAATAATTAAATTAAATCCAGTAAATGGAAATCTCAGTCTATTTTAATAGCACAGGAAGAGCACAGAAATATCAGCAAAACAACATTTAAAGGAATACAATGAAAGAATTGGCTTTTTTGTCTCCTTAGCACCCACTACCTGCTGGTGAGTGTAATTCATGTTTGCAGTAGTGTCATGAAATCAAGTCTCATTCAGAAGATGCTTAGTGCAGTAAACTAGAAGAGGACCCAGCATAGCTGCAACAGAGGCTCTATTCTATCTGTTACATCTCCATAGAACATTACAATAATTCAGAAGCTGTAATTTTAAGGTAGAAATACTACATAGTGTTCCTTTAACACAGTGGTCGCCAACCAGTCTATCGCTGGTTGGTAAATCATGGCTGCTATATATATTTTTGGATATACTAAAAAAATCTGAATCCATAACCAATAAATGTAATTTTATAATTGAGAAAATTCTCATTAATATTGAGAGTTATAAAACAGGTTGGTAAATAGAATATTCATCATCATCATCATCTTCTTTTCCACTAGTCCATTTCAGGGTCGCGTTTAAATAGAATATTTCTGTATTTAATAGACTATTTTGAGTTTAATATTCTTGAAGAATCCATTTTTATTTTCATTCCGCCTTTTCTCAGTTGCGCTTCTCTTAGTCTTGCTTTCACCTACAGAAGTTTCTCGCTTTTGAATTTTGATGAGGGGGCGGGACCCCGGGACCCCGCCCAAAAATCAAAAGCGAGAAACTTCTGGAGGTGAAAGCGAGACTGAGAGAAGCGCAAGTGAGAAAAGGCGGAATGAAAATAAAAATGGATTTGTGATGATGTACAGTACCTGTGACACATCACCAAGAGAAACCATTATGTATACTTACCTGTACTTACTCACCTGCATACGGGTCATGTGAGAGGGAAAAGAGTACTATCTCTTGATGCTGAGTTTTACTTACCTGGTTGAATCCATTCTCCACAGAGGGAAGGGGGAACTAGCATCTAGAAGAGGGAAAATATATTATCTAATAAATATTGATATTATGAATGAACGTTAAACATGCCATGGCTGTAACTGAATCTTGGTACAGTTGTTAGTTCATTGTTAATTTTTATTGTGTATGAAACTTGTGTCCAAGATACTTTAACTTATACCTCTTAAGGGAATGGTATATTCTAAGGGGCGGGGCTACCTATATATATACCACACAAGGGTAAAAGAAAAAGACTCGGCTAGACCGTAGCGAGAGGAGCATAACCTAAGGGCATAATAAGACTCAATTGATTTAGTTGTCTTTATCCTTTTTGTCTCTGCTTATAGAGAATTTTGTTTTGTTAATTTTTTTGTTCACAAGGAGCGCGCGTGTATGTATATTGTAAATAGTAATTTAAAGTCTGGTGTGTAAATAAAGGTGGAAGGGAACCAAAAATCGAACCTCTCGGTGTCATTTCAAGTCGACCTTATAACATCTCAGGCCTCTCGCCCGACTCTACCCATAGAGAACACCTCCCACCATTTCACTTTGCGATGGTGTAGGGGTGAGCTTTATCACAGGATTCTTTAAGAATATTAAACTCCAATTAGACAATTATTTACAGAAATATTCTCGTACAAACCTGTTTTTATAACTTTCAATATTAATGAGAGTTTTCTCAATTACAAAATGTAATTCATTGGTTGTGAATTCAGTTTTTTGGTTCTCAGAACTTTAGAACCTATTTTGACGCCATTTTTGAAATATTTTGCTCCCAACAGAAATATGCACAGCCTAAATCATTTAATCCATTTATCATTTTTGAACTTTTGTTTCATTATGTACAGCTTTGGAAAACTGAAACAAACAACAGTAAGACTGTATAATGCACTCGAGGAAAACATTTCCCATGAAAAACACAAAAACATTCAAAATTGTGGGTCTGAGCATGCGCAGAGCTGCTGTAGGAGTTATTTTTAGCACTACATCACCTGTTTAGTTCTTAGTCAGCCTCATGCATTAAGTACCCTTCCAGCTAACACTCAACTGTACTTGGAATTAAACTGTTAGATTTTATGTTATTGGAGGCGATGGGGATGTACACAGCTTTGTTTTTAAGTAGCCTAAACTTGGCATTTACGCTGGTAGGTCTTTCATTTTTTTCAGATTTCAAAAGTTGATCTTGTATGTAAAAAGGATGGTGACCACTGATTTAGTGTGTCTGCCATTTTGTAGCATTGTCCAAATTCTCAGTGAGCGATCTGATTCCCTATATAGTACACTAGATTCAGATCCAGTGAACAACTGAGGTACGCTACGGACTAATATCCCTCAGTACATAGCGGTTTAATAAAATAAAATGAAATGATTTCCAGTTTGTCTGTCTTTCTGGTGGTACAGTGATATGAGGTTTGTTTCTAAAAGTTACAGTATGTCTACTGTTTTAGTAATAGCAAATGAGATTAAATCAGTTTGAGTATAAAACATTAGTTAATCATTTTTGCTTACTGTAAAATAAGTAATAAAAATGTTTTCAAGTTGTAGGGTTTTATAATAATTGAATCTAGTAGAGGTGGGCTGATCGATCCAAATATCGATAATATCGATACCAACGCTGGTATTGATATTCAGCAATACTCATGTAAAAAGATCGATACTCAAGCTTTTTTTCTCTTCTGCACTCAGTGACTGCTGTGCAAACAGATTCATGAAAGCCTACTCTCTGTCTGTATGTGACGTGCAGAGTACCACATCCCCCCTCTGTAATGACAAGCCCTGAGTAAGTCTCTGAATAAGAGCGTAGCCTTGTGGCCACAGCAGTAAGTTACAGCTCATCTCAGATCCCTAGTTTCTGTCAAAGCACATCTACATCGCTGTCTTAGGGCTAAAATCTTTACTAAAACCAACAGGACTGCAAGTATGATGGACATTTTGATTAATACTGAATACAAAAGTATGCGCGTGAAGATTATTGAGTAAATGGAGCTTGAATGCCGAAATAAGACATGTAAATTGTTTTTATTTATTACATATGTATTACATGTAAAAAAACCTACTAAAATACAAAATTAAATATTTTTAAAATGATTACAGAAAACATTAATAAAAACATTACCAAACTACATTTCTCTTGTGTCTCGTGATGAAAGGTCAAGAAAATTTCCTTAATAATTGTTGTCTGAATTCCCACTTATTTGTTGCTCACTGCTTCCCTATATAATGTTGTACAAAGTACAGTCAGTGATCAGTGACTGAAGAACAAGTGGATAATTTCAGACACAGCCAAGGTTTTGGCAGGGTTGCTGTTAGAATTATTTTTTTCTTTGCATTTGCTAAGGCTGTGAGATTAATAAAACAAAGCTTGTTCCTTTTAAAACTAATGTCTCTTATTTCTTTACACTTCAGTTTTTTCTGCTTGGTGCTCAAAAAATGGTCAATTGGAGTGAATGGTGTTGATGCAACTTTCTCTCTCTCTACAGGGCTCTGTTTCCAGTGTACTCTGGCTTTAAGTTCACCTCCTTGCCTTTCACGGATTAGAGGATTATAAACCCACATACCACAGGGCTGTTAAGCAGTGGAAATGACTGCTGTTAGTCACTGATACACACACAAAAAAAAAAAAACCCTGAAACAGCTAAAATAAGGGCATTATAATCATTTGTTACATTTACATTTAGGGATGAATTTCATCCCTTTAAGTGACTTTGTACATGATCTCATATATTTTTTGATCCTTCACAGAAAGATCTTGACATTGCAAACATATTCCATATTTTACATGAGCATTCTCCTGTGTGTGACATTGATAACTCTTATATAGTGGAAGGTTGAAGCCAAACCATGGACACAGATTCATGGAACAGTCAGGAACCCAAGACTGGATCTTAGAATAAATAGACAAGATAGAGACACAACAGAGGAACATAGCAGAATAGAGACACAACATTGAGAAACTTTCATGCCCATAACACCCCCTCCCACATCAGTGAACCAAGTAGCAATTAGTTTGCAATGAAAACACAAAAAAACAATAAATGAAAAAAAACCAAAACCTACTAACACCTAGACAGAGCATCCCAGTTAACAAGGAACGTCCCTGGACGTTCAAAATAGGTCTAAAAGTAGTCTGTCCGTCAAGAACATATTTTAAACGTCAATGGACGTCCAAAATCCATCTTTATATGTTAGTTAAGTGGTGCCCAATCGATAACGTCAGTGGACGTCCAAATTGCGTTTTCCATCCATCCATTATCTGTAACCGCTTATCCAATTTAGGGTCGTGGGGGGTCCAGAGCCTACCTGGAATCATTGGGCGCAAGGCGGGAATACACCCTGGAGGGGACGCCAGTCCTTCACAGGGCAACACAGACACACACACATTCACTCACACACTCACACCTACGGACACTTTCGAGTCACCAATCCACCTGCAACGTGTGTTTTTGGACTGTGGGAGGAAACCGGAGCCAAATTGCGTTTTATACAAGTAATTTATTTCGGGACCAATTAATAACGTCAATGGACGTCCAAAATACATCTAATAGTCGTCTTTTTATTCTCTGTGTTTGGACGTCTTTTGAATTTTCATTTTCAACCTTAAGAGAATGTTGATTAGACGGCAGTCATTACGTAATTTCAACGTTGAATCAACGGCTAAATGTTTACTGGGATTGGCCACAATATTTTCAAAACCCTTTTTGTGAATAATGTTGAGGATGAAGCCTTAACTGATTAGAGACCAGCACATTAAATGTTGGTTAGCGTTACACATGTGGTGCAAAAAAAGAAGGGGGTTATGATCGGTGTATACAGTGATGGGGTCAAAACTGCTACTGAGGTACACCTTGAAGTGCTGCAAGATGAGAAGGAGAGTCAGGGCTTTCTTTTCAATGGTACTGTAAGTTAACATGCTTGACAAACTTTTTTGAAACATTGACGTTCAACATTATTTATGTAATAATAACTGGTCTTATGTTGCTTTCATTTAGTATTAGCAAAATAAGCATAAATAATTTTTTTTAAAACCAGCGTTAAATATCCCAGTTGTCACTGAAATAATGATCTTCCTCTGCTATCTTCTGCCGTCATTTATATTTTGAATCTGTTCCTCAGCACTCTTCTTCAGCTGGGCCAACATGTCTTGAAGAGTAGCCTTCAATTCTTGGACCTCCTTCTCCAATGACAGTGCACGTAAGAAGTTAAGGAAGTTAAAAGTGCAACACAAATGTAAACAGGCTCACGTTGAACAATATCAGAAAAGCATTATTATGACTTAAGAGTAATCACCAGATTATTCAAGAAATGCCCAGCTTCTACTATTGTTTTGCTCAGTTATCAAATATCTACCCTCTAATAATATCATTAAGTTCAAACACCAATTTGCTTCTCATCAGGTCCAATTTAGATAGAAATTAAAATGTGTCCTAAATAACTCAGTGTCTTTCAGGATTTGCAATGGACTTTTCTCATTAATTTCAGACTGTTTAACTTGCTTAGAGATCCAAATTAATGGAAAGAGTTTCAAGCTTAAGTAGCAAATTAAAGGTACACCTCTCATGGCAGATGGAGCTTGATGCAGCCCATTTCCAAATGTACCCAGATTGTCCTCATTCATAATTAACCAGGCGTTAAAGAGTGCATCATGAATTATGGAGAGGGATCAGTGAGATCCCCCCTCTGGCTGAATGGACAAACGTAATGAAGTTCCTTTGGCAGAAATCCCTGTTATCTGCCTGCCTACTTAAGCTTTGCACAGAAGGAGTTTCTACTTCCGCTAGCTTCCAAGCAGCATTGGCTTTCCATTTTCTTGAAATCAGAGTGAATTTAATAAGGAACCATGGCTTTCTTAAAATCAGTTTCACCAAGCACTGCTCTAAATGACCTAATTTAAAAGAGTAGCATTCTAAGAATGCTTCACAACAAAGTGGCTATTACAGGAGTTTCCTCATATGGCATAAGCAATCTCTTCAAGCGTCACAGCACTTACCAGCCACTGCAAGGTTAATATATCAGCTCTTGTTCTGGACTGGAGCACCATTCTGGTCATAGTCATACTAAATGTAATATTAATGTTAAATCTAAATATTATGCTATGTGACATATACAAAAAAATCACATATTACACACAGTAAACAGTAGTGCCTTTATAGTTATATTATTTGCTTTGAATAAAAGAATTCTCTGAAATTAAACTGTAAATTAGGGTCATAGCAGTTATACCAAGATATGCTCTGTCTGAAACGGTGTCCTCTTTCTTATACAGTGCAAAAATTAGTGTTCAACCCACATGCACTAACAGATAGCACATTACCCATAATCCACCGTGTTGTTTAGTAAATACCTGCAAGAGGTAATGCCTGAAAATAAATAAAGTAATATTTATTTATTTATTTTTTACTAATAAAAGGGTAAATAGGGAGCCATTTCAGACACAGGGACAGATTGTTTACTGCCAGGTAAAGACTGAGAGGTGGGAAAAGAAAAAGGCTTTTACAAATACATTGCCAACATATCATCTACCATTAGCTGGTTGTGTCCTAAATCTTTAATAATAATAATTGTAGTGGAGTATGGATCGAATAAAGAAATGAAAAGTTCTGAATGAAAGACTCTCCACTCTGAATAAAGATTTCCTGGGACAGAACCCCACATTCCACAAAATTGTGTGTGTGCGTACAGACTCTGCACCCCCCCCCAAACACACACACACACACAAACTCACACACATCAAAGGCTAAGCAAGACACTTCCGTCGTCTTCAGAAATGGAAAGATAACAGACCCAGTTTATGACGCTTTTAGGCCGAAGGAGATCAAACAATGTTTTGGAGACCAGAATTAACGAACCTAGTTTATGGCCCTCGGCGTCAAGATGGCGACTCCTTATCGTATGCAAAATCACACAGATGGCCCACAGAGTTGACCTTGCGGTGAACTCCCATAGCCCGGCTCAAACCAAACAAATAGCATGGACTAACAGTGTCCCCAAGTGGACGTTTGCGAAATCATGTTTCGCCCTGCTGCCTTCTAAATGCATAACGAACGCAACGAGTGTTTATGAACATGTTTTATGCAAATATGTATTAATGTCACCCTCTGTTATTCTCAAGTGAATGTCTACTAACTAATGAAGTGATGTGTATTACTGTTTCAATCATGAAGGAAAATTTCTGTCTCTGATTAGGAAAACGAATTAGTTTCTAACATCTAGCATAATATTGTAATGGATGTAATTGTAACGTACTCAAGATATATAGATACATGGATATTTGATAAAAATAATCCAGGACACTCATTATGCTATACCCCAAGTATGTATAAGTATTTTACCCTAGTCATTATTCTATATTATTCAGTATATGTGACTCTTTTCTCTCTCTGAAACGTGAAACAAGTCACGTGAGCCTCAGACCCCGGATCCAATCAATTGACCTCCCAAATGGGCGTGACCGCGCCACATCTGAAAAGAGAGTGCCCAACTCTGTTCAGTTTTTCTGCTACTCTGTCTCAGCTCTCTTTCAAGCTTACACTCTTACGCTCCTCACGTCGCTCTTCACTTCGCTTGCGACGCTCTTCCTTCCTCTTTACGCCGACAAGACACTTCTTCAAAAGACTCTAACGAAGGACCTCACTCAACTTCCAAGGGACGCCTTGTGCTAGTTAGCAGTGTGATACAGAAACTACAGAGTAACGTCGAGCAATTTTCAGTAATCTTTTCTTTGTTTATTTGTGTTCATGTTTGTCGCCCAATCAAAGTTTTAATCTTAAGACTGATCAAAGCAGATGAAACTTATTCGTGGCCAGAGTAAGAAACACCACCGAGATAGAGAAAAATCCTAAAATAAGTATAAGCTTATTAATTAGATTTTTAGTTCTGGAGACTGCAAGGACAAGCAAATTTCTGTTCCAAAGCTTCCATATGGATGGAACTTCCCACTCAGGACAGTGAGCCAGAGGAAATCCTTTCATCTGCATCACCACGCTCTGAGTACGCCCGAGGCGGCCTGACTCGCGAGTGACCAAATCCACGCTGACCCAGCCTGAAAGCTCCCACGGAAGAACTGCGGGAACCAAGCGGGACTCCTCTCTCCCATAACCGCAAAGCGACTCTGTACCCATCGAGTGGTTAAAATCAACAGAAAAGTAAGCTAAAATTATGCACTTCCAGAGCTGAAAATTGAATTAAATCTCTTGGTAACATAATCTCTTAATCAGACCATAGCAACATATCTTTTCCAAGTCATATTGCCTAGCCTATCTCTAAATTCGAACTGGTTTGACCTGCGTTGATCCCGTGAGAATTTTTATGATTGTGCTATGTTTATTAAATATTCTTTTTTCTCTTAATAAAATATTCCCATTATTTGAATTAACAGTGTGTGGAGTTTGTTCATTAAGAGTCTGAAAATCCTGAAGAACATTACTTGTTAATGTTTTTGTCATTTAAGTCAATCATAACAATAACAATTATTATCATTAGTCAAAACGTCATTAATCAGAACGAGTTCAAATAAGGTCAAAACGCTACATAATAATAATAATAATAATAATAATAATCCATTTGTCTCTAAGCACCTTTCTGTTTTCTTCTGTTCCTTAATAGAATTCTTTATTTTTGTCACAGATTTATTGTAGCCTGTAAAGTGAAACTTCTCCAGATTAATCTGAATGCATATAAAACCCATATTAAATTGAGCTCTTACTACTATATATGACAATTTATACAATGCTGCTCCTGACTAATTAAGCACAGACATATTACAACAGCCTTAAATGCCTATGTCAGACTGTGAAAAAAATCTGCCATGTTTTATGATTGAAACTCTGATGTAGCTGTAGTCTGATCATTTCTTGTTTCCAGCCTTGTCCCAAATGTTTCTGGGTAAGCTCCAGGCTTGCAATTAATTTCATTCCTGGAGAACCTATTGTGAAATATTTAGTAAAGCTCAGTGAAGCTGAATTGATATTCTGCAATTAACAGTAGCTGTGTTTCTGTCTGTATAGTTTTATGAATATTTGTTATATTAAATGGAATATATAAATCAGTATGGATCAGTATTTAGAAGGTAAAAAGAAATGTTATAATTTGTAATTAATAAGTCATTTAACCAGTCATAGTCACATGATTAATCAGGTGTTAATATTTTTGCCCATTTGTTAATTTGTGAAACATTTCAAATAAATTAAATTTGAAAGTTTACAATAGTAAATGTTTTGTACAATTTAGAAGATACTTCATATTTTAATTATTGGATTAATATTTAGACAACCATGACCAGGAGGCTTTAATTCTGCAACACTGCTTTTGACAATGCTTTTGAATTCCACTGGATGCAAATGCAGCAAATATATTATGATCACAATTCCATACACACATAAAGTAACAGTGCACTGTGAGGATATTAGTGAAATCCTTGTCATTGTTCTGCATTGCAGTCTGTAGCTGCTCTTCCAAAGACTGCAGTCTTTCACTGATACGCTCACACTGTTCCAGTTTCACAGAACCACTCGAGAGGTCCTAGAAAGAACATGAATACAAATAACTGTTTATAAATGTTATGTAGATAGTTTAATGCTGTCACAAGTTAGAGTGGAAAATGTTGTCATCCTTTTCTGTGTTTGTATTTTAAGTGATATTTTATTGTTTGTGAGGGCAGCATGGACATGGCTGAGTTAAGATTAACCACACAGACAAGCTCTTTCTTAGTACTTTAACCACAGATCTGGTGTAATTTGGGTGGTGGATAATTCTCAGCTCTGCATTGACACTAACATGCCAGTGATGTGTTACTGTGTGTTGTGCTGGTATGTGTCACTTATTCTCACTGCTGGACTGAGAATAGACAGTGTTTTGAAACTCCAGCAGCACCAATATGTCTGTGGGGGTCCTGACCATTATACAGAGTAATATAAAGAGCAACAAGTGCTCCTTTATGGTCATTGGAATGGACAGTGAGGGTAGAAACAAGGAGGTTTTATATATATATATATATATATATATATATATATATATATATATATATATATATAGAGAGAGAGAGAGAGAGAGAGAGAGAGAGAGAAAGTAGGAGAGCGCAGTTCTACTGGAGCATTTCCCCTGATTTAAAATCGTTCATTTATGCTATTGCTTCAGGTCTATACTGATGTCTAAGCGCTGTTGTTAGACCATCACCATGCCTCCGAGTGCATTTTTTCATAGGCAGTCATATTGCAGTGTGAGCACAGCACTAAATGACACTGCTGTCCCCTAGAACATTCTTGAGAATACTCAGCCTGTTTTACTATTTAAAACAATGCACTGCCAAACATGAATGTACCAAGACAAAATTAGTGGCTTAGTTTTCTTAAGACAATAAAATGGAGCCCTTCGCAAACAAGCCTACTCTCAAGTTTCTCAGGAAAGAGGAAAATACTACACATTTATTTGTAGCTAACATTTGCTACAGAAAAGGCATATAGAAAATTACATACCCCTCTGCATTACAGTGGACATGTCCTTATTCCACTAATGCTGAATGCTGCGCAGAAGTACAATTAATTGAAATACACATGGAAAAGACAGGGGGAGTGTTGAATGGGGAGGGAAGGCATACACAGATTTCTTTTGTGTGAGTATGGCAGGCAGGTGGGCAGCAGAAGTGTGGAAATCTTTCGATTAAAGTCGAGAGAGAGAGAGAGAGAGAGAGAGACAGAGAGAGAGAGACAGAGTCCCTTCTTGTTTGTTGCTTGGTTATACCGAATTCATCTTCTCTTTATTCAGTTATTGCATTTGGAATTATCTTTCTTATCCATGTAGGGATGATTCTATCTAATATCTTTATCTAAAATCATAACCTTATGATGACAACTTAGTTGAAAATCAATATTTATTTTGTCAATATTTTTTATCTTTATTTTAGAAAATTCACTGGTGATAGTGCAATTTTCCTTTCCCTTCTGTTTAATACCATTTTATTTATTTTTAGTTCAGACGCAATATTGCCCCCCAGTGGATAAAATAAAAAAACATTTATGAGCCCATCTGCCTGGGTACATTATTCAAGTCTCAGTTGAAACCCAACCAAACCCTCTTTAACACTCTATTGTCAATACTGACAAGGATACAAGGATTTATGAGTTATTATTCAAACACAGTTTGAAATAAAAGTAAAATGATATCAGTTGATTGTTTACACTATCAGACCTTGGAGTTCATTATTGATTTTATTGGTCATAATCACTACAAGCTACAATGACCACTGACTCTACTACTACAGACAAGCTCCAATCATCAATCTTTCACACAGGTCTAAAACAGCAAGACCCTCTAAATATACATTAATCCAGCCAATTAACAACTCTACTAAATGACAATAAAGTGACAGTCTTTGTACAAAATGGCAAAGACAGATACCTCAGGATGGCAATCCTCCAAACAGAATAGAACCTCTTCTAATTCCTAGGAAAGAAGAGAGAATTTTTTTTTCAAACTGAATTAAAATTATACGTAATATAATAATAATAATAATAACAATAATAATAATAATAATAATAATAATAATAAGAAGAAGAAGAAGAAGAAGAAGAAGAAGAAGAACCATAGGACAGTTTATTTGCAAGGGGCACGCATTACAGGAAACATTTATTTTTTTGTTTCCTCTGCATTTAAATATAAATTACACAATTATGTTATTTCCCCAAGGATATAGTAAGGTTGTGATGCTCACACCACAGATATATAAAATATGAAATTGTACTAGAACTCTACTGAGTGTGAATGGGAGATGAAAAAAACAACAACACACTTCTCACCTTCTCTATTCTGTGTAGGAGTGGAGGAGGGTTAGTGGGAGTGGCCAGTCTTCAAGGAACAAAGCGAAAGAGAAGAAAGAAGGTGCATGTGTAAAGGAACAAAGAAGCTAATTAATCGATCAGGGTTAGAAAATAATAATCAGAATAGGACACAGGGTCAACGTGAGAGAGAAAATATTAGAGGGAGAAAGGACAGAGGCAAAAAGGAGTGAATTATATAAAAACACATTTGAAAGAAGTTGACTAATAAAATGTGAAACATCGTAAAAAATCCCTGAATAACAACAGGTCCTGATGTTTAAAAGAATACGTAAGATATTTACTTAGTCAAAAAATGTCCAGAGTGTGTTCATAGGTTAAGGAAACAGGCTAAGCTTAAGCATGGCATCCCTGATAGCACTACTGAAGCATTTACTGGACCCAAAAAGCCTGAGTTGTAAAAATCTCCCTGACCACAGACGGTGTAAAACGAGGGGAAATACTGGCCATGTCTTTGATAGAGCAACTTTAGAAACAGCAAAACTACCAAGACCTATCCAGAGTCTACCAAGAGTTTTCTATAATATATAAGTAATAACAAGTAATTTCTGAAAATATAGAAGTATAAACGCCTATAGAATAAAGAAGTCAATATAATAATTTGTGTGTTTTATATAAAAAGAGTGAGTGATAATGAGGAGTTAGAAAATAATAATCAAAATTAGAGACAGGGTCAAAGTGAGAGAGAAAATATTAGAGGGAAAAAGGACATAGGCAAAAAGGAGTGAATCAAATAAAAAACTGTTACATTTTGTTAAAACTGTTAACTGAAGTTGACTATTAGCCCTTAGCAGTCAAGGCTTATCTTGGCCGGTTTTGTATACTTTTGATTTTCCCTTAATACCAAAAAAAAATAAAAAATAAAAAAACATCAAATAATGTTTTCATGCCCATTTTTGGTATCTTTATTTTCGGAACAACCTGAACTTTATGATCTGAAAGTTATTCTTTCTCTTTGGCCCACTTTTTCAGCATATTTGACCCTAAAAACTGACAAAACATAAAATCGAAATTTTTAAAAATAATGAGGATTGAAATATCTAAGGACTGTGTTTTGTGTGTTTTATACAAATATGATACTAAGTTTTTTGTTTTAAAAATATCAGGCAGATTAATGTGTGTTTCTCCATTGTGTGTAATTTAAACAAATGAAGGAGTATGAGTTGTGTTTGAAAAGCATCGAATATTTGCCTATTTAAGGTAGAACGGAGATCTCGAGCTTGGAAATACATCGCAAATATAAGCATTTTAGGAAGATGTTTTAGTGACATGTCATGTTCTGCTCCTGCCCTGTGTGTGTTGTAACACCTTGTCTTATTTTGCTATTGTTTATCTTCCCTGTTTTGCTGTTGTCTCTCTTTTTCTTGCTGAACTTCCCACGTGTTCCTGACATTGACTTATTTTGCTCCTCCTTTGCTCCACCCTGGTCATGTGTTTCCCCTGGGAGTGGTCAGTAACTATGGTTATATATTATTCCCAGGTGTTATTCCCAGCATTTGCATCCTACCTTTTTGCCTGCTCCATCATTACAGAGAAAATCAGCAACAAACTCTTAAACAGCCATTTAAGGTGGATCTAAGCTCGAATAAGAAAATTGTGAATAAGAATCAAGGATTCAAGGACCAACCTTGTCTAGTCTAAACATTTAACATGGATTTAGACAACAAAGGCAAATAAATTTAGCTCTTTAAATTTTGCCTTTTACTTAAATAGGTAAATGTTTAGTGACATGTATAACTGATCTGTGTATTTTAAAGAGATAAATTGGAGTAACAGTTGCTACAAAAGTATCAAAAGTTAGCACTATATCTTCAGCTGTTAAGGTGGAACAGAGAATTCAAGAATCTTGTGAATAATGGCAATAAGACTCGTAAACTGACACATCTAATGTGGAATGAAATGTTTGAATACTGTGATTCAGCAAAAATCACTTATGCTGTTGTCGATAAGAAAATCGATAAGAAACCTTGTGTAGTCAAAATATTTAATGTGGTTTTGGACAATAAAAGCTTGAAAATTCTGGTGAAATGGCGGCTGCTCATTCACTCGTTTTGGGTTTTCTAGCATAGGTAGATGTTATAATAGAACAATAAACACTTTATGTGTAAATAGGTTGATTATGGCACATACGTTTTTAACCTTAAACTTGTCTCTTGCTTGTTTGTCTATGGCCGGTTTTCCTCAAACTGGAAACCTGATTGAGCTTTGCATCTGAGAAGGAGAGGGAGGAGGCAGACAGCATATCTCCACTATTTCGATTACCTATTGTAGTTCTCATTTTAAATTCTATGGTGTCAATATAGCAGATTGCTCCTTTACGTAATATAAAACCAAAGTCAATAAGCATCAGAAACTTATTGGAGGTAGTAAATTCACCTTAGTAAATTCAGAGTTTTGCAGGTTGGCCTCAGGACCCCAGCATCCCCCAAGTGCAGTGAGCATGGCACAGTCTGCTTCTGTCTTCGAAAATGGCTGAACATGTGGACATGGCTTCGGGGAAGGTGGGAGATCCTCTGGCTCAGAGTAAGTGGAATCATGGAGCTGGAAACTGCTTAGGAAAAGGTAACATGCCTCCAAATCAGCCTCCCATATGCGTTCCAGTACGGGGTTCCCACATCTGCATTAAATCAGATACAGTGACCAACATAACTGATGCAAACCAGTGAATAAAGTAATGAATATCGCCACTGTCCAATGAAAATGTAGAATCCCAAATCATGTATCTCCCAAAATAGTAACTTTACAGGAGAAAGATAAAACCTTCTGAGCTGTCAATGGATGTCAGTGTAAAAAAGGTTTTATTCAAGAAATTTGGAGTTTTTCTGTTGGTCCATTCATTATGACATTTGTGAACGACAGCTGATGTGCTCAAATGATGCAGTAAATTAAATTCCACAAAAATAGAGATACATGTTTTTATTGGACAGCGACCATCTATAAAGATTATTACACCAATTTAAGCTCAGTTTTATGAGGGTCTGAATTCAGGCCTGACTTAGACAGTTTAGTTTCTCTGTTATGGTACTAAACAGTACTTATACCCATAATTTAAACTTTAGTTTCAATTTTATGTAACAAATTAATATAGAAGTTAATTATTCCGGGTCTATTAAACTTTGATCCTGGTGCGCTGCAGTCCAACACAGACACATACAATAGCCAAGCCAACAAAAGTTGATTCATGAATGTTTTGAGCACTGACAGCATCAAACTGTGCTGGACACTGGTCTTCAGGATAAGAGTTAAATACCACACTTCTATGTTTCTATCATTCTTAGTGCTGCAGTGACACTGACATGATGGTGTTGGCTCCATTTATCAAAACTCTAAACACAAATTCAGAAGAGTTTATTACTTTGACAAATCTCTGGCAAAATGAAACACAACACTCAAAACCACGTTCTCTCTCCTCAAAACTGAGAAAAGATCACAGGGGTGACCATGCATAAAGCAGAGCACCCTGTTGCTTTCTCAGAGAGACTCATGGATGCTTTTGTAACCTATAGTGGTATTAGTGACATTACGACACAGGATCAGAGATTTAAGCCCGCTCTGATTGGCCAGAGCGACAGTTTTACCCGTGCTGCCCTAGCAATGCATGTAACACATACATCTACATATGATGAAATCATTACTAAAATGGTTCAACTTTACAATAGCAATGCTGATACCAGGAACTGCACTTCCATAGCAGCTATTAATCATAAAGCTTCCAATCAGAATACAGCTTGAAAAAACATTTTCCAGATTAATGAATGGCAGGTAGCTAGAATGACTCAGAAGAGACTACCACTCTACAATCCTAATGTGACCAAGGTGTGCTATTCATGTGATAAAGAGGGACATATTGCTAGAGAATGCAAATCTACTTTGAGGCATGGATCTCCAGAAATGTTCCCAAACTCCAAGGTGCATAAAAAGCTCAGGGAATTGCAAAAAGCAATGAAGACATTGAGCACAGAGAACAGTGAATTACGGGCTGCTCTAGGTGAATTGCAAGCAGTAATAGAGAAACTGAGCATAGACAACTGTGGAAGAGCAGACTATAAATCTGTGCACAGTTCTGCATAGGAATCACAGGACTCTGTGATACCTGTATCACTTATGCCATGAGACAGTATTGTAAGCCAATTTTAAATGTTGTTGGAGGTCAGTGCAATGATTGGCTATTGAAGATATTAAACACATAAAATAAAAATGATGCATTTGGGAAATCCGTAATAACCATTCATTAGTGGTTCTTGTGTTTACCATCTTTGCCAATGCAAGATGAAACAGTTTGGCCCATTGTTAGGTATTCACACCACAATCTGAATATTGGTGTTTGTGCTGCCATTTGGCACAAACCCCCCACTGACAGGTCTGACACTCAGCAGTTACAGCTGTGTGATAATGAGGGGAGGGACAAGGTATGCAGGCAGGTTTCATACAAAAATATAAACACTTATGCTTCACATCATTATTTAGTGCTACAACTAATATTAGGGAAAACATGAGTGACTCTAAAGAAGGGCTTTGAGCAGAACCACAATATTTAGAATGTGGGGATCAAACTCAAAGTGAAGACTCCCTATTCCCCCACAAAGCAGTTAGCGCTTTCATGGTTAGGGACAGTAGTAGCACTATTTAATATGTGAAAGTCCACAGTTATTTTAATAACAGATACCAACAAAACAGGATACTGCTGTTGCTTTGTTTATGCATTTCAGGAAATGTCAAGTGAGTGTTGGAGGATTTTCTGAAGCTATGGTGGATAAAGAGGTGCCAGCTGATAAGAACTTACTCTACTCAGCAACCTGAAACCAACAGAAATACAGATGACGACGGAAGATGCAACACTTAAAGAACTCATCTCTCCTACTGTCTTAAATGAAATGAACTCAAATGAAAACAAAAAGTGCTTTCTAAAAGGGAGAAATTTTAGGACTTCTATTATTATTTTTTTTAGATTTCTTTTATATACTTTCATTTCACATTCCCAATTTACAACCTTTCGTGAACTGATCAAGCTGACAAAGCTGAGGTTGGTGTCCAGTTGGATGTGATGGTTGGTGAGTGAGACTCCAAGAAGCCTCGATAATGATCATTAGTATTATTTTACTTTATTATTATTTTTATTTTTTTTCCCCTTCCTTTAGATGAACAGCTATGATCCTGCTGCTAGTTGAGAGAGTGGGTACTGGTGTGTTTTGAGACACTTCTCCAATGACGGGTAAGACTCCTCAGGGCCAGTGAGGGGCAACCTAAGGCAGGAAGGTGTCGGCCACTAGGTACCACTCTGTGAATGTATGTGTAGTTGAAATGATGCTTAAGGGCCAAAAGCATCAAAAGGGGGGACTGTAAGAAATTACATTGTGGACCCAGGAAATTGACTGATTTACCATGCTACACTCAACAGCATTATGGCAAATGGTTCAAACCAGCTTCCTTTTCGAGATGGGAAAGCCCTTTTTGTATTTTAGATTCCTTTCACTAAAACACTACACACAGCTATTATATGCTTATCCCTTACAGAGCAACAAATATAAACCTATATGACAAATTCAATACATTACCATCAAACGTGTATATTTATGCTTTTGCTTAATGAAGCCATGTTACATATTCAAATGCACGAGTGTGTGAAAAATCAAATTTTCTCATTTTGGTGAAGTGTAGGATTCTTTTCCCAAAACAGCATTTACAATACTACATGAATTTGAAGACAAATGTGACCCATTTGTAAGAAATTACAGTGTGGACAGTGTGAATAAACAGGAAGGGCCACGACAGCTCATTGTGACCAAAGGAGGTGACCAACATTTGGTGGACAATCAGGGGCCATCACAGCCAAAGGGACATAGTCTAGACATGAAGATGATAGAACTCAATACACATTAAGTTCCTCACAGATGACAGGGTTCCATGTGTATTGTGTTCCTTAGGAGAAGCTGAGATGGAAGGCGGTATTGTAAAACTATATACGCTGTATTTTTCTATTACTCAATGTTCAGTCCAGCTCCGCTGAACCCATGGTACATGTTTGAATCTTGCAACTGCTTGCTGTAATAAAGGTTTTCCATTTTTCATCAATTTTTGAGAGACGTCCCATTTTTTTTCAACAATTTTATGCAGTATGTTGCAATAAAATGAGAAATACTACAAGGGGAAAAAGGGCAGATACAAAAAGATCATCAAATGCATGAAACAGATTTCTTTATCCGGAATCCGGAAGATGAATTTTGAAGGCCAGTGTTTCCAGGTGACCAAAGTTTCCTAAATGATGCAGTGTGTGTTTAAAGATTTGTAAAATTGTGATTTGGTATGATATTTCAGGTAAAACAAATGGAATTGTGCTTGGAGCTTAGCAGTTTAGAGTCATGTGGTTGATACGTGAACTTAAAGTTTTCAGAATAGTTCAATTTATTTGTTTATGCAATGGAGAAAACCTGTAACACAATTTTAACACATTCAGGACATGGCATTTTAGACCATTCTAGACTCATTCTAACTCAATCTCTGTTTATAAACTGCCAAAATGTCACAGAAAGCATGGCCACCCACGGGTGCTTAAATAGATTTTCTTTCTTCTGTGCAGACAGAGCTGTGTTTTGTATTTGTTTGTGTAGTGTGTGGTGATTGCTGTGATATATTTATGCACTGACTAGATTTGTGTGTTGCAGTGGGTAGTATTGCAGTCACACAGCTCCAGGGACCTGGAGAATGTGGGATCAAGTCCTGTGTCGGGTGACTGTGAGGAGTTTGGTGTGTTCTCCCTGTGTCTGCATGGGTTTCCGGCGGATGCTCCGGTTGCTTCACACGGTCCAAAAAACACACACTGGTAGGTGGATAAGTGACTCAAAAAGTGTGTGTGTGTCTCACCCTGTCCAGGATGTGTTCCTACCTTGCGCCCAATGATTCCGGGTAGGCTCCGAACCCACTGCAACCCTGAACTGGATAAGCGGTTACAGACAATGAATCAGGACCGTCACTAGAGATTAATGATAAGGGGGGATAAGCTTTAACCGGGGGGGTCTGGGGTATTTGCCTCATAGTAGCAAATTTCTTTGATGACGTACAGATTAAACAAAGCCACAAGGAGCTAAGATAACATTAGTTCTATCTAAAGCAGAGCTGTAGTTCCACTGTTTCAGCTCTGGACTGCTGCTTTCAGTGCCACCACAAAACAAACCAGTGTAGGAGGTACTGTGAATTCCATTGGCTAAGATAAAAAAATTGACAAAGATAAAATATTTTTGAGTGTATTGTTTAATTTTGCAAAACCAGTCAAAGGTTTTGAGAATGAAGCTTGATATTTAGGTTTTGTGTTTTCTGTTTTGAGAAAAGGGAAGTAGATTTCAGGACAAGTGTTGCAGCAATTCTGAAAAAGTATAAATGCCTGGAATGCTCCATTCATCTGGCACCCATTATCATGCCTTGTTTGAACTCCAACAATTTACACTAATTTGGCATGAGCACATAGGTTATAACTCACAAGTTATACAGGTGTGGACATTCGCAAACCCTCCCCTGATATAACGCATCTACATACTGCTATCCCATGATTTTTACATGCCAGTGTATACTGTAAACTGTTTAAGTAAACCACTTTCCTGAGGGAAATACAATAAAGCATCCTGTGTTACAACGGCTTGCCTCGATTTTGACTCATCTTAGCTGTTTCCATGGCAAGTAACAATAAGAACAACAGCGGTGGCTGAAACTGAAATGGAGTAGGCAGAGAATAAGAAAGTATGTGTTCTTCAGATGGAACCATGGAGCACCCACCTTCGTCACATTATACAGTGATTGCCTTGGCAACATACAGAGCTTCAGGCTTAAAACTGTTGCAAGTGAACAAAGTGAACAGGGCTCCATATGAAAATGCCTCCCTCCAGACAGCAGCCTATGGTGCATCACTGAAACATAATGAATGCTGCATTTCCATTGCACTGCACTGCAATCACATCATATGAAATTACACCAATACCCTAACAATACTACCCACCAATACTTCTGACATTCAGAGAGATTCACCCTAACAACTGGTTAATATTACTGGACCTTGAAATAACACGGCAGTGCAGAGAAAATTGCTATATACCCCTAAGTCAGGGGTCGGCAACCTATAATAAAAATATTTTAGATGTTACAAGATCGCCATAATCTTCATAGAATTACATTTTGAAAATGAACGAACCAAAATAAAATACATTTTAATTAAATACTCGTTAATTATTTTCAAAGGCTGAGCCGCATCAAAGGGATCAAAGAGCCGCATGCGGCTCTGGAGCAGCGGGTTGCCGACCCATGCCCTAAGTGAATAAAATTAATTGGTTGATTCATTGCAAGGCTGATGACAAAAGATGGGACTAGTTTTGTAAAACTGCTCTGCAAAAACATTGGTTGTAAAAAAAACACTATATAAATAAATTCTGATTATTTGACAGAGTATAAATGCCTAATTGTCAAATGTCAAATTACCAAAGTCATAAAAATGTACAATAGTTGAAAAATATTTTATTGTAAACTTCTTACCTGTGAAGTCTGTTCTCCAGAAATTCAGTGTACTTAACAATGTTCTCTTTCAGATCCTGCTCTGATAGATAAAAAAGAAAATCTCTGTCAAAATACAGATGCCAGTATTTCCCTCTTATTATAAAACTCCCTAATTTTGTGTTTTGAATCCATCATCATTTTAGCAAGCAATTCAAGTGAGACCCTATAACAAAGCAAAGAGAAGTGACATTTGTTTTAAACTGAGTTGATACACAGGCAGATGTTCTGAACCACCTGGCTATGACTTTGTGTTGCTTTGTACCTCTCCACAACCACTGATAGATATCAAAGCATATTACCATTAATATATTTAAACTGTATTTTGCTAGCATGGACCACAACCATAAAGGCTGAAATGGGGAGGTGAACTCAGAAGTATTTGTGGTTCGGTTGCTAGAGGAGAGCTATGGATGAAGATCCTCAGTGGTACAAGCAGTTAGAAGTTAGAAGCTGGGAGTAGTATGGCTACTGAAAGGAGAAGATGGGAGGAAAATCCACAGCAATGGGACAGAGTTAGAGCTAAATAATTATAGGTTGGGAGTGGTGTAGCCAGAAATGACAGAGGTTGGGCCAAAGTTCAGTGGGAGGAGAATGTGTGAGATGCAAAGCTAGGATTGGGAGCAGTGTAGTTGTGAGCAGGGAGGCAAGATTTAAGATCCAGCAGGAGAGAGTGTGAGTCGTACAGTGGATGCAGGTAAACAGCAGATTCTGAGAGAGCACAAGCTGCAAAGTTGGAGGCTGGTGGTGGTGCAGCTGCAAAGCAAGGGGTCTGGATGAAGGTCCATTGCATGACATGAGGATAAGCTGTAAAGGAAGAGGCGGGTATAGAGAAACCACAAGGGAAAGGGGTTTAGGATGAAGATCAACATTAGGAGAGAGGGTGGGCTGTAAAGGAAGAGGTTGGATGTGGGACAGCCTCAAAGGGAAGGAGATTAGGACAAAGGTGCATGGTACCACCTGAAAAGAGGATGGGCTGGAAAGTTAGAGACTGTAAGTAGTGCAGCAGCAGCGCAAAAAAAAAAAAAAAGTGGGAGTGGGTACAGTTAGAGGCTGGGACGAATTTCTACAAAGCACACAAGATGTTGAGTTAGAGGCTGGAAGGATGCGGGTAGAGTGGGACGATGACGACGAGGAAGCTGTGCAGTAAGGAGACTGTGTGGAGTGCCCAGAGTGCTGGGCGAGAGGCAGGACCGCAGCAGCACCTGTGGAGGGTTGCAAGCTAGAAAGTTTGAGGCATGGAGCGGAGGCTGCCACAGGGGTGAAGGGTGGATGAGGAAGGGAGGGGATGGGATGAGGAGTAGTGGCGGAGCTAGACTTTTATCCTTGGGGTGGCCAAAGCAGTTTTAGGGGGTCCACAGACTATGACAATGAACATTCAAGTTGCAATCAAGGTGTGATAGATGTGAATTGTTTATTAATTGATAATTTTGTTTGCTTATTATTCTTATATTAATTATTAAAATATTCTAAAAATATAAATAGAGATCTAGGGAACATGACAATAATGCTGCCAATATTTTTGTGAAAGTAGTGAGTAAATAAATGGATGTCAGCTTTAGGTTGAATGTTGGATTGGATTTGCCATGGGGCTCATGGTGTATCACTAGTATGTTAGTGTCATTCCAGTGGCAATGGCAGTTCCTGGCCAATGATTAATTTTAACCTTATAACGAATGTAAATAAAACGCACCTAGTTAATATGACTAAAGAAAAAAAATTAACAGATAAAGCCAGCATCCAGAAGTGTTTACTGGATGATATAAAAAAAACTACCTTCCAGTGCAAATCACTGTGGGGTAATTCCAAGTACAATATTTATAATTGCTAGTTGCATGCCAATAAAAAAGGTATAAGAGTAAAAAGAAAATTTGTCCAAAATAAGTCGTTCTGGAAATGTATACATTTCTGACTAAAAGCATCCATCATTAAACAATTTCTGCAGATTTTTAATTTAGATTTTTAATATAAATTTTTAATATAATCTAGTATAAAAAAATTAAAACATTTAAAAATAAGGTGTACTACTTTTATTTAAATACAAAATGTGGTATAAATTATAGTTTCAAAATGTGTTAAATAAATTAGGTTATAGAATTGGCTAACGTAGTTAAGAATCAATAGGCATGTTTAAAATGAAAAACGAAAACACGAAAAACACATGAAAGCATAAAAGATTTTGGTCTGAGCATATGCAGAGCTGCTAAGTAGCACATTTTGACTTGGCGCAGCAAAAAAGGTGTTTTCTTGTTAGATGAGTGGGAAAATGGGATTCTGCAGTTCCAAAAGGCCTTCTGGAAGCCAGCCACGGTCCGTTCCATGAGTGTGAGCAGTGGGAGATGTTACTTTTTTCATAACCATATTTATTACTTTGAACAACTCCAACACCAACAGTGCTTAGCGCAGCTTAAAGCTCCACATTTTTCTCCTCTGTACCTGGTTAGTGCCTGCCTACAGCATCGAAGGACTTTGCCAGAGACTAAGGTGAGACAAAGCTGCAATAGCTCCACACATAACTCCTTTTGTGCTCTGCCATTTTGTCTGTCTACACATCTTGAGCCTCTTGAAATGGTGAAGTAATATGGAATCAAGCCCCAGGCTTGCAAGTATTTCAATTGGTTTTAATTATGCTAAATATTTATGTTCATATCTTATGATCTCTTGAACTGTGCAGATGCATATTCAATCAAACCTAATATGAATAAAAGAACTAATAATAAAAACAACTAATAATAAAAGGGCGGCACGGTGGCGCAGCAGGTAGTGTCGCAGTCACACAGCTCCAGGGGCCTGGAGGTTGTGGGTTCGATTCCCGCTCCGGGTGACTGTCTGTGAGGAGTTGGTGTGTTCTCCCCGTGTCCGCGTGGGTTTCCTCCGGGTGCTCCGGTTTCCTCCCACAGTCCAAAAACACACGTTGCAGGTGGATTGGCGACTCGAAAGTGTCCGTAGGTGTGAATGTGTCTGTGTTGCCCTGTGAGGGACTGGCGTCCCCTCCAGGGTGCATTCCCGCCTTGTGCCCAATGATTCCAGGTAGACTCTGGACCCCCCGCGACCCTAAACTGGATAAGCGGTTACAGATAATGGATGGACTAATAATAAAATAACTATTCCTGTAGTGCCATCTGGCTGGTAAGGAATGTATAATTTTCCCATTTAATTATTCATCCATGGCGCTTCGTTCATGGCGCTACAGCATAGATTATTATTTCATTCACTGGAACATTTCAAACAACTAGCCAATGAGAAAACACAATGCATTTTTGAAAAAACTTGCAATTACAAAGCTGGAATGCCCTATGCAGAATATACAGAGAATCAAATTGCATGTCGATACACTTAATTTACGCTGAGCTATACCATATTTTCTTGTTATTGTGCCCCCTAATGGCTATTGTTATGAAATGTTTTATCTATTTAGGAATTGCCCCCAGGTACATACTATTCAAATCTCATGATAATTAGACCTTGTTAAGGCTATCAAACAGCTGCTGACATTTAATTGGCCAATGACAGTCTCAAATTTGCCCATATTGTGTACTCCTTAATTTTCCAATTATTGCCTTGCCAAGAGAAAGCAGCATGCTAAACGTCAGTCTGATCCACCTTGCAGATGCTGAGATATAAACTTTTAGCATTTACCCTATATGAATTTTCATGCCATATTTGACATGCTACCTCAAAATCATGTCAGTAAGTAGAATCTGAAATTTGAACACATTTGAGTAAAGTATGAAACTATTACAGATTTTTAAATAAATCATGTAATAGGCAGAAGTGGTTCATTTGCATATGGCTGCCATCTTGAATCGAAATTTCAATATTTTTTGATAATTAAGCTACAGACTCCTGCAAATGTTTTGACAGCAAGCTCAAGAAAATTGTGGTCAGAGCTTAGTGGTTGTATTGACTTTTTTGGTTTAGCAGGACACAAGAAATCAGGGGAAAAACATTTCATCTCTACGACTCATGCGGTAGATTCTTTGTACCTTAATAGTGGGACCGGGTTCTCGCCTAAATATGCCTGTTTTGGAAGCAACAGACCTAATGCACATGCTTTCACACAGGCAAATTCTAAACCATTAATGTACCTAGAACAATGTTTACACCATAAGCATGAAGGTATTTATTTTCTTCTAACCATGTAGCAATCCATGCCATTTTTTTTTTTCATTTTCTGCCTGAAATTACATATGCAAATCTGAACCATTCCTGCTTAGGCAGTGAATAAACAGGACGCAGTACCATGACG
This sequence comes from Hoplias malabaricus, assembly GCF_029633855.1. Classification (NCBI taxonomy): domain Eukaryota; kingdom Metazoa; phylum Chordata; class Actinopteri; order Characiformes; family Erythrinidae; genus Hoplias; species Hoplias malabaricus. The sequence continues at coordinate 23,384,514 of NC_089807.1, forward strand.
TAATGTTATAGAAAACTCTTCAAAATTGTAAAAGATACCATTTAGAGATATTGGTCAAAATCTGATGAAAACCACAAAATCTAGATGGTTTTCTGATTTTTATATAATCTAAATGTGATTGATTCATGATTTTTTCTCTCCAGGGGTCTACTTTCACCATACAAAATTTGGATTTGAATACTTCTACTGATTGTAGTTATTCAAGCTGGAGTACACAGTGAGCAGGTGGCGTCTCTAACTGTCTCTTTGGAGTCTCTAAAGACGCCTAGCTCTCCATAAGGAAAATGGTTACATTTACTGCAGAAATACAGTGTATATATCTTGTTCAAATCTAATGCCAACATCTTAGTGTTTTTATGTACTTTCCTTGAGAAACTATTCTCATGCACTTCTCCAAGTGGCTTTTGTATCCTCAACAAACAAAAAAGCTTTTGTTATTCAGTATTTTATTTTGATTTACCTATTTCTAATATTTTTATACTTGTTTCTAATCCGGTACAGTGTCACTTTAAATTCCAGATGTGTTGGGAAGTGGGAGCTTCACCCTGAGTGAGGCAAGCTTCCCCACACCACCTTCTGTATTTAAATAGCTGCAGTAGGGAAAAGGCAGGTATTAAAAGAAATAAGCTCTGAAAACATGAGTATTGTTTGTGAAAACTTGTGGCTGCCAAATAAATTCATCTGAGACATCTCTTGCCATGTCAGGGTCTGTTAGTCACTGAAAATGAATGCGTTATTTTGAAGCATGTGTCTGTTTGTCCCTCCTCCTTGGACACACATCGCAATAACTTGGCTCCTGGTTGGTCTACAGACTGGATTGACTTAGAGCCTGAAAAGCTACATAAACTGAGAGCCTAATCTACTTAGTGGTCTCGATGTTCCCGAAGTTCCCATGAGAAGGTGAGAAGACCTAGAAGAATGTAGTGTCTTGTGTTAGTCCTAGGAAGAAGATGAAGTTTGAACCTCTCAATATACTGAGAATTGTGTCATTCGAGGCTACATTCATTGTGTAGCCCAGTGAAAATTTCAGCGAAAAATACGAAATATTTTCATTTCATACTTCAGACTGACAGAGACGAGTATCACCATGGCGTTACATTTGCACCCGAGAAAAAGGCAATGTTTACTGCAATATTCCAGAGGTCTCAAGGAACGGAACTGTGTAATGTGAGAAGTAAGTAAGTAGGGTGACCAGATCTGAAAAAGAGGACACGTCTCAGGCGGGGAGTTGGGGGGTGATGAGCTCTCGCCCCTCGCTACCGTAAGTATGCTTAGCTGAACCTATGTGTGCTTTTAAGTCCTTTACACCGTTATTTGCTACACATGGGAAAACATGGGAATTTCTTTTTTAATTCAACCAAGAACTTACATTTATGTTTTGGCATAGCTGCTCCAGATGAGGGTAGGTACACGAGCTTTGTCGTAAACAAGTACTAATGACGTGCAGACTGACCAATTACATGTTTACAGAGAAGGTTATTGACCGTAGCTCTACAGTCAGACCGTGCAATCCGAAGATTTTAGGCTACTTCACCACTCCCCCTTCTCACTCAAGCGAACCAAACAGAGTAGGGTAGGGCGGGACTAGTTTGTGAATGAAACGCTTCTCAAAATTCTATGTAAGCTATAGAAAAACAAAATCCCGGACGTTTGTGAAATTCCGCCCGGACATTTTTTTTAAGTCTAAAAAACAGGACATGTCCAGGTAAAAGACGACGTCTGGTCACCCTAGTTTCAGCATAGCTGCTTGAGATGAGGGTAGCTTTGCCTGACGATTACAAGGACTACTGACGTGCAGACTGACCAATTAAATGTTTACAGAGAAGGTTTCAGACCGTGCAATCAGAAGATTTTAGGCTACTTCACCACTCCCCCTTCTCACACAAGCGAACCAAACGGAGTAGGGGAGGGCGGGACTAGTTTGTGGACGAAACGCTTCTCGAAATTCTATGTAAGCTCTAGAAAAACAAAATCCTGGACGTTTGTGAAATTCAGCCCGGATATTTTTTCAAGCCTAAAAAAGAGGACATGTCCAGGTAAAAGAGGACGTCAGCTAAGATGTAATTGTTATGTATTTTAGGTTGATAAATGATGGCAAAAATGAACAAAATGCCTACCTTAGTTGCTGTTTTTGTGAAGGTGAATATTGAAGCTGATAAGTAATGAACTAATAGTTGTATTTTGTGTAAGAAGATGTTGTGGGGTTTTAATCTTGGTTTTGACAAGGCTGAAGTTAGCTTTTTGTTTGAATTTTGTGGCTCCACCTTAAATGGTCCAAAAGGCCTCTGACACCATATTGTATAACTTTTAAGGTGGAGTTAGTGTGTAAACGGAAACCCCAGCAGGAGCTGTAGTGGCTCCTGTGCCAGAGTTCACACAGAACAGCGGCTCTTGTGCTCTTAGGACGAGTTGTGCTTGTCAAAATGTGCTACTTTTTTACATTATATATATATATATATATAATTTTTTTGTTAACTTATTGATTTAAATGTTGCATGAAGTGGGTTATGTAATTTTCATTCAAATGTTATTAGGCTTAAATTTTATTAGGCTGTCTAAATTGAGAAATCCTTTTTTTTTAATACCACCATACTGCTGTTAAAAGTATATTGTTAGTTAGTAATCCCCCATCCAGAGCTAAAAGTTGAGCAGAGCAGGAAAACTCAAGGATGAAGTGCAGAATGTCATCTGCATGGTAGTGTTAAAATCTGCTTATTATAAATGTTGCTGTAAACGTCACCATAGCCAACTTATTTACATTGGATAAAAAATAAATTCTGTTCTGTTGGGTGTAACAACACAAGCCGCTGTTCTGTTGTGTGGACCGCTGTGTTGACATACTTCCGGTATTAGTGTGACAGGACAAAATGTGACAGCACAGTAACATCTCGGCTACAGCTGGCTCTCCAGAAACATGACCGTCCGTAGGTGTCAGTACATTTTTATGCCAGGTTGTGTCGTATATGTTTTAAAGAATTTTTGAGCTATTTGATATTGCTTTATATTCATTCATTCATTATCTGTAATTGCTTATCCAGTTCAGGGTCGTGGTGGGTCCAGAGCCTACAGGAAATCACTGGGTACAAGGCAGGAATACACCCTGGAGAGGGCCCCATTCCTTCACATGGCAACACACCCTCACATATTCACTCTCACACACACACACACACACAGTCATACCTACGGACACTTCTGAGTAGGCAATCCACGTACCAACGTGTCTGATTGGATTGTGGGAGAAAACTGGAGCACTCGGAGGAAACCCATGCAGACATGGGAGAACACACCAAAATCCTCACAGTTACCCAGAGTAGGACTTCCATGTCTACCCACAACTTCCATGTCTCTGGAGCTGTGTGACTGAAAAACTACCTGCTGTGCCACCATGCAGCAATTTGCCTTATACTTCACATTGTATTACAAATATATTTATACAATTCTAGTTAAAATGTTGATCAGTGTATTTTGTGATTGAAGATTGCTTAATACTAGGACATGGTATGGTAATAAGATTGTCCAAATTTAAGAATTAATGAACTAATAATAACAATTAGAGTTAGAGATGTCTCAATTGTTCAGTATGTTAATATTGTAAACAAATTGGCAACATTCCTATTTATTGGCATAACTTGCACATTTGCTGAAACATTGTATATATTATTTGCTCTTTTGCAAGTTGGAAGCGTTAAGGTAAAGGTGATGAAAATGAATTGCACTCCAGATGTTATCATGTAAGAAGTAATGTTGAAGTTCAAGAGTGTGCTGTGGCTGATGAAAGTGGGAAGAGTAAACTGGTTCTGTGGGACAGGCAAATTTCTCAAGTTTTGGAGAGTTGCTGCTACATATTTACTGAGCTTTCTACACGACAACGTAAAAGCCTGTATTTAACAACAACACGGAGTACACAGATTGGAGCAGTACAGGACTTTGATGTCCTAGTTACAGCAGCTGCAGATGATCCAAGGAGAAAATAGTGGTATTCAGGTGGTGGAGAAAAAGCGTTGTCGCTGCTGTCACAAAAACCAGGAGGATATTTTAATAGAGAAGGGCGTTGTGACTGATGCACCTTAAGTGGCACTGTGGTAGTGTCTTCACAGTCTGGGGAAACAAGATTGATTCTAACATCTTCTGTGTTGCTGAAATATTTGCATCAGAGCAAACTTGAACATTTGGCAAAAGATTCTTCTGCATTGGAGGAGCACCTATTAGGCCTTTTAATTTAAGTTATACTGAAGGCATGGTGGTGAGCTCCATAAACGTTTTTAAGCCAGAATGTGAGCCATCAATGTGGAGCAATAAGCAAGAGGATTCATCAGGAGAGGGATTCCAGCTAGCCTTCGAAAGTGAACCTTTTACTCTGAGCAACACAGAAGGAATGGTGGATGATTCAGTAAATGTTTGAGCCAAAATGTGAGCCATTATTTACACCTTCCTGCTCAGTACTCAGTCAACAATTTCTTTGGTAATGTATTATCACTAGCTTCTGATGAGAACATTGAAGTAGATGTCGATTAGAAATGTAATGTTTGAGTTAATATTGTTATGGTGTTCTTTGTGTAGTTTTTATTTTTGTACATGCTATGGACTTTTATTTTCTTTTAACCATGTAGCAATCCAGGCCTTTTTCCATTTTCTGCCTGAAATTACATATGAATAAATTTCAATGAATAAAAGTCAATAAAAAGTGAATAAACTACATGCAGTACCATGATGTAATGTTAGAGAAAACCTTCAAATTTGTAAAAGAAACTACTTAGTGATATTGAAATGTATCTGAAGTGGTCAAAATCTGATGAAAACCAAAAACTCTAGTTGATATTCAGAATGTATTTATTTATTTATTAATTATTTTTTGGCTCCTAAAAGGCTCTTTGTTTTACCACTTATTTCCACTGGTACAGAACAATATTACCTACATTTTACATGACTATATGGACAAAATATTATTGTTCAATATTAAAAATAATAAATAGTGTTGCAATGGCCAATTGTTTTATGGCTGTCTTGTAATAACTCACTGATTGCACTCACACATTCAATTGTATAAATAACTGGATTTTTATTTAAATACCTTAATAAAAAATCACTTGTAATCTCTGAAGTATAGCCAGTGGAACCCAAAAGGTAGGTATTAAAAAATAGCTTATTAAATTAAATAATCATCCATTTCTGGGTAATAAAATAAACAAATACTCTGCAAAGTGCAAAACAGCAGCATTCAACGGTAGTGATTAAAACAACCACAACTGTCAACAAACATTTAGCTTATTTAACATTTTCTTCAACTATTTTTGGAAGGCAGATTGGCATTCAGGAAAACCAAGTGTCTCAGCTTGGAGTGTTGGAGGGTTGGAGCTTGCTTGTTGTTCTCTGATTGGTTGAATGACAAGCCTTAGAAAAAATTGGCTCGGTCTTAGACGGGAACCGGCTCTCATCGTTCACTTACAAGAGACGGCTCTTTGAACCGGTTCGTTCGCGACCGACACAAATTTGTCCATTTCTGCTCATCCTGCGTGCAAGTGAGTCATGCAATTTGAGCAGACGGATATTTAGACTGAGTATCCGGTGTATTTTCATATCATTCAGCGAATTCAAAGTAAATATAGTAGGAGTTTGATTTGTGTGTTTCGAGGATGAACTTAGTTGGTATGTACATCGTTTTTAAGTGTTCTGAGCTGGTATGTGGTTTACAGCTACAGAGCACAAGGTAGCTCAAAATGGCGGTGCGTGATGTGGAGAATATAACACGTTTTCCATATTAAACCGATACAGGACACCTTTCGTTTCGTAATTTTGAGGTCAGACTGTTAAAACGGATGATTTTTGTGACAAATACGCCCTTCTCCCTAGTCGGAGGAAGTAGTATTTTTTAGTCATTACACCCCTGGTTATTGATATCCACAAAATGCAAAATGTCAGCTGGATACAAAATCGGGTAAAAGCTTAGTAGATTACTATGGTTACATACAAGTCTGTCCTAAACCACATAAGCAGACTAAGTTGACTAATGACAGTTACATTCAGAAGAACAGCAGTTTGAATTTACTGTTACTGGCAGTTAGCAGTTAGTGGTGGGGTGGTGGTTCTAAATGACAAAACATGTTGCAGGATGCCTGTGAAAGAAACAAGTCTGTTCCTGAAGTTTCAAAGATAAAAAATGTAAAAAATATGGGTGGAACAGATTTTAAAAAAGATTTAAACTTGCCATTTAACTACCTGTCTTCCATATAATGAATCTGTAAAAGGTAAATGCAAAAAGTTAAACCGTGAATATGAACTTAATACTAATAAACAAACTAAATATATAAATGCTATGCTATGATTTCTACTAGCGTACACGGAAATTTATCTGAAGCACTGCAATCAGTCCCATTATGAAGTGATTATATGTATTAAAATAAGTGACAGTGTTTGTTCTGGTCTGTGTTTTGCCCACTGTGAAAACATGCACTTGGAAGCTGCATCAAGTTGACGCAAAACAAAACAACAATACAGAGAGGAAAAAATTGAGAACATTATGAAAAGGTACCCTGATGACAAGTATTTAAAAAAAAATGTGACAAAAAGAGCTGCTGAAAATTCATTGAATGAGCAGTATAAACAGTACAGAAAGATTCAGTGTGTACTTAAATCCTGTAAAAATGCAGTTACGTCAAAGTAACTTAGACAGAACAAGACTACAGAGAATATAATATTTCAAGTGTGGCCAAATACAAAATAGATCAGAAACACAGAAAATTTTAAAATGGCGTATCAGATAAAGTATAAGATGGAGTATAAATACAGAGAAAAAGAAGAAACTTACAAGTGTATTCATATATAAGACAAACAACAAGCACAGAGAAAATTTTAAAATGCCAAGTCAGATTAAATATAAGACAGGATGAACACAGAGAAAGGGAGAAGTTTACAAGTGTATTGAAATATAAGACAAACCACAATCACCAAGAAAAACTGAAAAAAATTACTTGTGGAGAAGTATCAAACAGATCAAAATGCATAAAATATTTAAAACAAATTGGTATTTATAAACTCCCCGTGTCCGCGTGGGTTTCCTCCGGGTGCTCCGGTTTCCTCCCACAGTCCAAAAACACACGTTGCAGGTGGATTGGCGACTCAAAAGTGTCCGTAGGTGTGAGTGTGTGAGTGAATGTGTGTGTGTCTGTGTTGCCCTGTGAAGGACTGGCGTCCCCTCCTGGGTGTATTCCCGCCTTGCGCCCGATGATTCCAGGTAGGCTCTGGACCCCCCGCGACCCTAAAATTGGATAAGCGGTTACAGATAATGGATAATGGATGGTATTTATAAACAAAAAACTGACAAATCTTATGCTCAAGCAATTAAAACCAGAAATAGAGAAAGACGAATCTTAGAAAAAGAGAAAAGGTAGGAGATTGACTACATAATTGAATAGTTCAAACATCTAATAAAGACAGGTCCATTTGTGTGCTGTAGTTGCCATCGAACTCTATTTAAACACCAAGTAATAAAATGCAGAAAAAATTAATATTTCAAAATAGCTGTTGAAATAGTCTGTATAGCAGAAAAGTGTATGACCAACAATTATTTATATTCATGCAATCAGAGTTGTGTGGCAAACTGTTCCATTAAAGCTGGTTCTGCTGATCCTCTGTGGATTTGCTATGTGTGTCACAGAGAGAGAATTAATGGGAAAATGCCAGAACAGAGTGTTGCTAATAATTTTTCACTGGATCCAGTTCCTCGTGAATTGCAAACTTTAAATTCACTGGAAAACAATTTAATTGTGATGCATATACCCTTTATAAGGACTGCGCCTTTACCAAAATGAGGACAAAATGGTGTTCATGGACCAGTCACTTGAGTTCCATCTAACATAACAGAAGTAGAAGTTTACCAAGATCAGAAAATGCTCATCTGATGATTCATGTAAAATTGAAGAGAAAATTGACATACAAGGGGCATTATAAATATGAATTTGTCTACCGAGAGAAAATAAAAAATGCACTGACCTACCTTAAAGAGCACAACAAATTTTAATGTGATGTTAAGTTTAACAATGATTGGGTTAATCCACTGAGTAAAACAGAAGAGTCAGAGGAAGATGATGATCAATGTGAGCAATCAGTGGATAAGGAGAAAAGTGACAATAATTATGAAGATAACAACATTGATGAAACTCTTCATGACGGACAACAGCGTGGTATGTTTTTAAACAGCTGTTTCGTACCGGTAGACATTGCTCAGGAAGTGTTTGATCAGTATTTTAATGGGATAATGTCTGTTGCACCTGCTGAAGGAAACAATCCAGTCAGATTGTTAACTGCTAAATCAAATGAAGCCAAATGCTTTTCAGTTCTTTTTACTAAAGGCACAGGCACAGGCACTGTTCATGAAAATAGACCTCAAAGTCTGAAATTATGTCGATATCTGAATTTACGAATACTCAGTGCAGATGGAAGATTTGCAAAAAACTTGGGTTATATATTTTATGGACGACACTTCTGAATTAATTAATTAATTAATTACTTCTCAATAATCTGAACTAAACCAGATTGTATCAGACGTGTCTATAGCTGAGCAAAGGACATGGCAGCCAAAAAACATGTATTACTTCTGAGATGTTTGCAAATAAAGAGTCTTTACAAAAGATTTTTAATTACGATGAATGCCATACATTCCTGAAACCCATAAGAGGTACTCTTGTATTCTGGCAGTCTGTTTATAAAGATTTGTTTGCTATGGTTAGACAGCTGGGTATTCCCACGTGGTTTTGTTTATTTTATTCTGCTGATCTCCGTTGGTCAGTAATAATGCAAACAATCCTAAAACAAGAGGGGAAACATGTATTAGCTGAGGAGCTGGACTGGTCAAAAAGATATGCTCTGTTGAACATCAACCCTGTGACTGCTGCTAGAATGTTTGACAATCGATTCCACTGTTTTCTGAAGAATATCATAATGTCTGAAGCAAAACCAATTGGAGAAATAAGGGATTTTTTCATGAGAGTTGAGTTTCAAAACTGTGGCATACCTCACACTCACTGTTTGTTTTGGATAAAAGTTGCTCCTCAGATCGACAAAAATGATGATGAAGTTGTACAACTTATTGATTGCTATGTCGCATGTAAAATGCCATCAAGTGACGACAAAGTGATGCATGAAATTGTGTCACATGTTCAGCGACATAGCCAAAGACACTCTAAGACATGCAAGACAAAGGGTACAACCTGCAGATTCAACTTTCCATGTCCTCCAAGTAATAGGACATTTATAATAAAAATTAGTAACTTGCATAATTGATGAATTAAGGAATGTTTTATCGAATGCTGAAAACAACTTTGAATGTGCTGAGTTATTTGCATCACTTGATATATATGAAGAAATTTTTGAGGCTGCTTACCATTCATTCATTCATTCCAGGTAGGCTCTGGACTGTTCATAAATTCATTCATTATCTGTAACCGCTTATCCAGTTCAGGGTCGCAGTGGGTCCAGAGCCTACCTGGAATCATTGGGCGCAAGGTGGGAATACACCCTGGATGGGGGCGCCAGTCCTTCACAGGGCAACACATTCACACACACACACATTCACTTACACACTCACACCTACGGACACTTTTGAGTCGCCAATCCACCTACCAACGTGTGTTATTGGACTGTGGGAGGAAACCGGAGCACCCGGAGGAAACCCACGCAGACACGGGGAAAACAGGCTGCTTACCAAACAATGACAAAAAAACTGGTGTTATTTGGAAGAGGAAACCTTGTAATGTGTGGGTCCATCAGTATAACATACATCATCTTAATGCGTGGAATGCAAATATGCACATACAGTTTGTGGTTGATGCATATTCTTGTATTGTTTATATAATTTCATACATAGCCAAAGCAAAAAAAGAGACGGGGTTGCTGTTGTTACATGCTAAAAAGGAGGCTTCAGAGCAAGGCAATCTTGATGCAAAACGAACTGAAAGAGCCATCTCGTAATATGCAATTTGTTCCCATGGGTGATGCAGTCAGAATGAGTCTTCCACTAAATGCTATACAGAGGAAAGCTGAATGGGTAAATGAAGACAGTGAAACTATTTGAATGTACAGTATTAATGACAGATATATGCACAGACCTAGAAGCAAGGAACTTGAAAATAATGTGTTTGGCAAGATTTCCATCAGTACAGAGTATTGTCAAAATCTGAGAACTCATCAAGTGGCAGTGTCAAGCTACAAAAGGATTAGGATTAGTAAAGAAAAGGCCCTGAACAGAGGCTACCATTGTTCGATATCCTTGTTTTCACCAACAAACAGAAAAATAGAAAATATTAACAGAAAAATGGTATGAAATATAAACAGCTTTTTGGAGCTATTTTCCATTTGTGTTTTACTTCAAAACACAAATGAAACCATCCACTTTCCAAACATCTCAGGAGTTTTATGAAAAAAGGTTTGTGAAATATTCTGATAATGAACTTGTTTCAGTGAAAATCACATTGGACAAAAACATGGCAATGTTTGAAAAAAAGGATGATTCCATATGCAAAGCTCAAGAAGACTTGATGGAAGATGGTCCAATGGAAGATGCATGGGCACAAATATGTCCCAAGACTGAATCTGTACATTTAGAATGCCTTGACAACAAATGTAATGAAATCCTAGAAATAAGTGAAACAAGTGATGTCATACCAGACCTACTATCCAAGGAAATCTGTTCATTACAATCTAATTGTCATAACATGCCAAAGGAAAAAGCAATGGCTTTACTTCGTTCACTGAATGAAAAACAGTTAAGGATATTTTATAAAATTCGTCAGTGGTGTATATAAAAGGCATGTGGTAAAAATCCTGAACCATTTCGTTTGTTTGTGTCAGGCCCTGGGGGAGTAGGAAAATCTGTTGCTGATCAAGGCAATACATTATGAGGCACAAAGACTCCTTTGTCGCTTGTCAGATAACCCTGATGAGACACGCATGTTACTAACATCTCCAACTGGTGTTAGTGCTCATAACATTGATGTTGCAACAATACACATATCTTTGTCCATTAGTACAGATGTTAAGCTGCCATATCAGCCATTGGGATATTGGGAGAAAATAAAGTTGGAAAGCCTGGATATATTAATTATTGATGAAATTTCAATGGTTGATCATAAACTTTTTGTATATGTTAATGGCAGACTGAGTAGAGCACATCAGAGGATGGCCCCTGTGGCTATGGGTTAGAGCTAATGCTGCTTTTCTACTGAACAAAACCTACATAACTTGCTCTACATAAAGCTATTTTGCTTTTCCACAAGCCAAATCTGGTACCTGGAACCTGGGTACTTTTGTAGTCAGTGCTAGCACCTGGTATGAAAACAGCTGTGTAGGTACTAAATGTGATATGTAAACTTTGCAGAGCATTGATTAGCCAGTGAGATTTGTCAATCACCACAAAATGCAAACCCCAGCACAAACTCGCCGCTTGTAAAATCTCCCTCAAGTTAAAGCAGAAGTTACGCTTGATTTATCCGACTCAAAACTGCAGCCTGTAACATTATTCTGTCTTTTTTTTTTTTTTTTTAAGGGGTTGAAATACTCTTCAGCAAAAGCCAAAATCTCCAGCAAAAGCCAACTGTTCCACAAGGAAAACTGTGAATCCACAGCTCCCTTTAGAGATAGGGTTTTACAACATCACCAGCTCCATTCAGGTGGGCTCTGCTCTGGAAAATCAACCAGCTAAAAGCATGTCAAGCTGTGCTGAACCAAGTTGACTCGAGTCGAGCTCGAACTCACACCTACGGACACTTTTGAGTTACCAATCCACATACCAACGTGTGTTTTTGGACTGTGGGAGGACACTGAAGCACCTGGAGGAAACCCACGGGGAGAACACACCAACTCCTCACAGACAGTCACCTTAAGCAGGACTCAATCCCACCACCTCCAGGTCCCTGGAGCTGTGTGACTGTGACACGGTCACAGTCTGCTGCACCACCATGCAGCCTCAACTTTAAACTAACAGTTTATCAGATATGATTCACATTATAAGAGAAATGTACATTATTATAATTGTTGAATCAATAAAAGTTTCTTTTACACATATTCAGAATGTCTCTAAACAAACATTTAAAACAGCTATGTGCATGATATAGTCAGTGTTTAGCAAAAATATGCATTTCTTAAAGGAGCAATAGATAAGATTAGTTTTGGTTGCGCCCTGGGCTCAACCTAGTGTAATGCATTTTTATAGTACTGTACTGAAATCCATAAGGGTGTGGTTCCCTTCCCTCCTTCAAAAGTTAAATAGTGCAGTTTCTTTGGTGCTGAATCTCGAGTAGCTCTGTTCTTGATTTTACAGGTCAGTGAAGCATCACAATGATGTTGTAGTTGTAATTTTAAGACAAAAATATTAGTGTTCCTTTAATTGTGTGTTAAAAATCTATTTGTAAACATGTACGTGTATTTGTTACATATGTGTTAAAAAATCCCGCAAGATAGATTCTAATGCAACAAAGCAAGGCAGTAGCAAAAACAAAGCCATCCACTGACTCTATATATTAAAGATGTCATCTATGTACCTAATTATTCACAAAAGGTAATTAAAACAGTATATACACAATCCTTTTTTTCATAGAAAGATTTTTCATTTCACCTGGGTAGCAATTTCGATATTAGGGGCCTTGCTCAAGTGCACTACAGCCTTGGATGAAATTTCCCTGCTGAGAAATATATTTACCAGCTTACACTCTTTAAAGACTTAAAACGACCATCCAGGAGGCTAAAGAAGTTCTGTTATTGCACCATCCAAATAATCTGTATGGAAAGCATTACAGCCTGTTTTGGTAACAGTAGGGTCCAAAGGGTGGAGAGATCAACTATCAGCATCATCTGTCCCAACCTTACTGACGTACAGTACATCAACAGCAAGCAACATTGGACACAAGCCAGGAAGACGACAGACATCAGCCATCCACTGACTCTATATAACAAAGATGGCTGAATTATTCACAACAAGGTAATTAATGCTATAAACACTCTTTTTCATAGAAAGATTTTTCTTTTAATTTCACTGCATTTCATACTTCTGTATTTTTCTTTTGTCTTCTTATCCTCAGAGATGACAGCTTCAATTTGTGGAATAGAAACAAAGCCATGAAGATGCCACCATCAACACATACACACAGAGTAATGGGCTGCCAACTACCTTGGTACCAGAGAAGCAGTTTCGCTGTTAGGGGCCTTGCTCAAGTGCACTACAGCCATGGATGTAATTTCCCTACTGGGAAATATATTAACCACCTTGCACTCTTTAAAGACTTTAATGTACCATCCAGGAGGCAAAAGAATCAAGAGATCAACTGTCTGCATCCTATGTCCCAACCTACAGTACACTGACAGCAAGCAGTGCTGGACACAAGCCAGGAAAGTGACAGACCTAAGCCATCCACTGACTATGTACCAAAGATGTCATCTGTGTAACCGCTGAATTATTCACACAAGGTAATTAAAACTATATACACTCTTTTTTACTGTTCTCTCCGTTGTGATCTGGAAAATGTTTTAGCTCCCTGAAGGACAAGATATAAAGAGGAGAAGCTTATTTTGCAGGCCATAAACCAAGACAAACATTATGAATTCAGTACCTTAGAACTGGACTGACCATTGAAAACCAGACCGGAATACAGACATTTTTATATTCTGTTAATCTAGTGTCATAAAGAACTGAGAATGGGTATGCTGCCCCGATTAGCATTTCCTTCATTTTGGATTTTCAGTCTGTGCATGCCCATCCTCCTTGCTATTGGTTGATGTGCCTCCACGTCAGAGTCCATTGCAGCAAAATTTGAAATTTTTTGAGATTTTTTGATGCTTGATGGACTGTCAACAGCATTCCAGCACATTTGTAGTCCATCAGAGCCGACACAGTGTCCTAACTGAAATACATTTGAGGACTGTGTTTCTGACGCTCCATCAGACTCTAGTGTGTAGGCACATTATTGGGTAAGCCTTCATGTGAACAGAAAATACAGCTTTGGAGAAGAAGCAGAGGGGAGACAAAGAGGGGGAAAGGGGGATTCTTTCAGAACAGATTGTGTGCTTTGAATGTATTGGGGAGATATGTACATACTTCTTACATTTGCAAATATGAGGCCTAATACTTAACTGCAGTATTGGGTGTGTGTGCGTGTGTGTGTGTTTGGATATACACCGATCAGGCATAACATTATGACCACCTTTTTTCTATCACTTTCCATTCACTGAGTTCCACTAACCATACCAGAGCACTTTGTAGTTTTGTAATTAAAGAATCCAGACAATTTGTTGCTATGCGGTCTCAAATGGTCTGGAGGATCCCTTGTTGCAGTGAATAATGAACTTAAACACAAGGCAGGTGAACTAACTTTGATAGATTTTTTGCCACTTTATTATGCAAAAAGATTATATATATATATATATATATATATATATATATAAAACACAGCCAGGTGGAGTGCCTTTACACACTAGCAGTTTGTGAACAGAATGCAAGCTCATAGCAGCTCATTTGTTATCCCTCTGGGTCTAGTCTCACTCAAAGTTCCCTATACATTCCCCCCACAGAGCAAGTATGATTTGAGTGGTGGATCATTCTCAGCATAGCACTGCCATCTGGTGATAGTAGTGTGTGTGCGTGTGCGTGTATAATGTGCTGATACAGGTGGATCACATGCAGCAGTGCTGGTAACAGATATGTGGGCAACAAGTGAACCTTTGCAGTAGTGCCCTCTTGAGGCCAGTCGGACTGGGCTTGAGCGTCTGAGTAGCCCGAGTAGCCGGGGGAATACTACTTATTGACAAAGTATCAAGTCTCTATGTCGGTTTGGGTCGTGCGATTCTTTCTCACCACAAAACAGCTTATACGCAAGCACAAGGCCTAATATGCAAACTTTCAGGTGAAAAGAAAATACATCATGAGCCATGAGCTCATTTATTATTGCAAACTATTTATAAAAATTTACGATAGAAAATGCAATAAAATGTAGTAGATCACTAAAACAATAATTATTCTTGAAGTGACATATGTCGGTAAAAGTAATGTTTACGTTTATATTTATTTATTCAAAGTTGGTCTTGAATTAAGTCTGAAGCATTACATATTTCATAAACTAGCGAACATTTGGAACCATCTAGTTTAAAAATGCGCAATGCTTCCTTGGGCCACAAGATGAAGCCAAGAGCTTAATTATTAATGTTGATCATTAATAAATATACATGGTGGAAATGCATTGTGTAGTATCTCATTTGGCCAAAAGATGGTGACATATGCTTAAATATTTTGGCTGAACTATCAAACATTCAGGTTAAAAATGCCGGTACACATATATTTGTGCATGACCTTGTCCTTGAATATTCACCAAATATGGTATCAGTGGAATCCTAAGAACCAAACTTAGGCACACAGCTCCAGTCCCGGTGACTGTTTGTGAGGTGTTTGGTGTGTTCTCCCCGTGTCTGTGTGGGTTTCCTCTGGGTGCTCCGGTTCCCTCCCAACAACACACGTTGGTAGGTGGAGTGTCCGTAGGTGTGAGTGAATATGTGAGTGTGTGTGTTGCCCTGTGAAGGACTGGCGCCCCCTCCAGGCTGTATTCCTGCCTTGCGCCCAATGATTCCAGGTAGGCTCTGGACCCACCATGACCCTGAACTGGGTACGTGGTTACAGATAATGAATGAATGGACTTTGATCACAATGTGAAAAATGAACTTCCAGGCCTCTCCCAATATCAGACATCCAGCATGAATTTCACAAATCACAAATGCACCTATAACTCAAAAACGCTTTCCCTAGATATGTCACAACTTCACATGCTTGGTTAATATGAGAATCAGATGGCATGATTTAATTGTGGTGTCACTGCATTCCTAGATGGCACTATAACAAAACAAAACAAAAAAAAACATATACCAATTGTTATCCAATTGTAGCTCCCTCTTTGGTGGATTTTGGTCAAGTTTGACATGCTTCTTCAGAGTAAGGCCTGTCGTGGGAAACAATTTTATTACTTTGTGTTTGTGGACAAATATCCTTAAATGATGATTACTTAAATTAGCCTTTATAAACTACATACTCATTGTGTGAAATCTTGTACCTTATATGCATTTATATGAATGACTAACCAGCATTTACATTACTTACACATGCAGTTAAACATTTTTTAATCCTGCACGACTAAATATATGGCATGATAACTCACGTGATATTTACACATTCTTAATTCTTAACGTCTAACCTTGAACAGATGTGCACTCCATGCTTTTAGCACACTGACATTAATCATAGTGTTAGCCCAGGAGGGCTGAAGTGTAGGGGCATGCTGTTGACCTTGAAGTGCATTTATGACTCCCTAAATTTTGGTCTCTGGGGAGAGGAGTGTTGGGAAGAGAGGCCCATTGTCAGCCTGGTCGATAACAAATGTCTTCGGGGTCACGGAATGCACTTGAATCTTGCACGCGAAGAGCTGAGTACTAACACGTGAAATTATGCATATTAATATACGCTAATCAGCCAGAAAACGCCTCACCGGCAGGGTTTACTTCATATGGGGTATAACTGTCGGAGTCAGAACTTGAGAGGTCAGAGCTTTACTTGGGAGGGGTATTAAACTGTTCTCATGTATTGTTCTCCTGGATCCAGTATTGTTAAATAAATACTTTGATTTGCTTTGAAATTCACTCGACTGGTGTCTGCGACTCTTCCGGAACGAACACGCCTCCCCAAAGAGGGAGGGTGTATTTTGGACCTTTTTGATATTTTCTAAATTTTAATTACTCTGAGAACGGTCCAAAAGAACATTTTTATCTTCAATTGGTGACCCCGACATGCGGGAGGTCCAGACGGCGGACGACTTCGGACTCCGTTCCACTCGCGGCCGCAATATACTGAGGTGGGTGCGCAGACCCTGTTATATTCAAATTCTGCTTATTGAATTGTCTAAATTGGAGTGGTGCAGAGGCCCGATGGTGGTCCGGAGTGGGGTATAGAGCATATCAATTTATTTTATATATATTTTTATAATTGATTATCAGTCTATATATTTGGGGTTGCTTGTTTGAAACGAAAAAAAAAAAAAAAAAATATTGAGGTGGATGCTGTTCCCACCCTGGGACTGGGAGCTGGCGTGCCCCCCTCGGACCTGACAAGGTATCGAGATAACGGCCTGGTCGGAGTGGTCCGTCCGTGGGTTTGGTTCCCCCTAAAGTATAATCTACACGCGGAAGCTGTTCCCGCAATTAGGTGGATGCTGTTCCCACCAGGGTTTTGTTGTGTATTTCATTTACACTATATTGTGTATTTCATGTTTTGTCTGTTCTAAGAGGCTGTGCTATTCTTAGGGGCTGTTTACATGACTGTTGAGTACGTTTCTGCTCACTAGAGGGTGTTAGAGGATTGCATAAACTGGTCCATCTATTTGAACAAGAGTACCTGGTGTTTTATACACACATTTAATGTATTACATACCCAGCCATATTTTATTATATAACATATTCTGTGGTCCTTTGTGAAGCGCATTATACACGTAGATTAAAGCCTCACTTTAATTGTTCCTTTGTTCTTAGGGTTCACTTGGACTTTTGTGGATAAAATATATTTTGTACTTCGCTTATTTCTTACTGTACAAAGAAACTTATTGTTCCGGTTCAGTTTGCATTTTTTGTTGTTGTAGTTTGTGCTAACAATTTATTTTCTGCTTCGGTTTGTACATTTCGTTGATCATAACATATTTTGTAACTTGCTTGCTATTTCCGTAGTTCTCAAAATTTTGTTTTCACTTGCTATAATATATCTTGTAATTTGACTGCTTATTGACGGTGTGCTGATGATGTTTGTCCTGTTCGGTTGGAATTGTTCCTCCACATAATAGGTACTTTTGTGGCTTGCTGACTGTTAAGTGTGTCCGGTAATTAGAGTTTTCATACCTAAAATATAGTCTTTGGCTTCATTCTGTATTGTGAGATAATTGTCCTGCCTTTATAGCTTTTTCCACTTACTACAAATTCTATTTCATCTATTGGTGTGTTATTTGCTTCTGACTAATGAGCTTTCTCGGTCCGTGGGCCGGTTTGATACTTAATGTAAATTAGGCTTAGCTTGCTTCTAATTAAATACTGTGTTTGAAGACACGTACTACGTTTCGTATCAGCCTGTGAAATTCTTCACAGGGCTGAGGTGGTACTGCTTTTCTTGGCTGAGCTTAAACTTGACTCTAAACTTGGACTTTTTCTTTTTCCCGGAGAGCGCTAAGTGCAGCGGCTGCTGCCGTGGGCGCTGTGGGGTGAGACCCTGGGACGCTGTTCTAATAACTCTGAATTGCGATGAAACCTTGCGGTGTTAATTGATTCGCGCTTAGGGGTGAATTAGAACGAAGACCCATTCAGGTGAGATCCATTTTATAATCAGCACCTTACAGACAACATGGCTACTACTAGAGATTTGCATAATGAATTAAACGCCATTTACGGCGTGGGGAATTGGGAATGGAAACCGTTTGTTCAGCAAATTGAAAAGATAGCTGAGGGAGTGAAAGAGGGGGTGATAAATTTGAAAAAGCGGGATATCGTGCACAAAAGTGTGCTCAAGAGATTTGATAAATGGGCTAAAACACACACAGGGGATAGAATATCTCTGATCAACTGTTTTAACCAGATGAAGAGAGACCAGGAGGAAATATTAAGTCAGGCTGAAGCAGAGGTTAGTAGGGCTAGCCTTTTTAAAAGAGCTAAGGCAAAGAAAAGCTTAAATACAGCTAAGACGGACATTGCGGAGCTCACAGCTATTACAACGGCATTTCTTAGTATGATTCCGCAGCTTGTTACACTGAAAACACCAGGTCCGTCACAGCCGATGGCAGTTTCACCTACTGCTGAGAAGACGGAAGTGGAAAGTGAGTATACAAAACACAAGGGGGAGGGGCCTACAGCCCCGCCTCCGCCATACAACCTGGGCCACGTCCCACCAGCAGACACTATCCTGCCTGTCTTTAGCGTAGACTCAGGCAAAGTGAGCATACAGACAGACACAGAAGGGAGGGGCTCTGCTCGTGAGCAGGCAGCCCACAGCTTCACACACACGAACGCACACAAGCCTTATCTGCTGCAGTTGACTTAGCCAGACCTGACTATTCACTACCTTTTTACATGGATGTTTCTGAAACAGACACTGTGATTAATGGTGTACTGTTTTAGAAAAATGGGGAAGGTAGAGCAGTACTAATGTACTTAAGTGTCCCATTGGACCTTATAGAGAGGAGACAACCACAGTGAACAAGACATGTAGCAGGACTGACTAAATTAGTCCAGAAAACAGCACATCTGGTAGCAGGATACCCATTGCGCATTCTAACCACACACGGAGTAGTAGCGTACATAAACTCACAGATGTTCACACTCACTCCATTGCGACAGAGACGCATTCACAAAGCATTGACTGCACCCAACATCACCTACACACATGAAGGAGTTAATATGACAGATGGGATGCTGGAAGGCCCACCACATGAGTGTGAGGAACAGGTAGAAAGGCAAGGAAAAGTAAGACCAGACTTACAAGCCACACCCATTCCAGGGTCATGGAATTTATGGACAGATGGGTGTGGGTACAGGGCAGATACAGGTGAAGTCAGAGCAGGATATGCAGTAGTTCAGGAAGCAAAGGGGGAAACACGTGTTTCAAACAGTCATAGCAGAGGAAGTGAAAATCCATCAGCACAGAAGGCAGAACTACTAGCAGTAATTTCAGCACTAGAAGTGGCAGAAGGAAGGGACGTCACTATTTATAGTGACTCAGCGTACGTAGTGACAGCCGCACATGTAGACATTCCACACTGGAAGCAGGTTGGATATGTCACAAGCACAGGGAAACCAGTCAAACACAAGACAGAACTGATGCGATTAGAAGCAGCTATACATAAACCAAACAAGGTAGCAATTGTGAAGTGTAAAGGACACCAAAAGGGAGACACGATAATAATCAGAGGGAATGAAGCTGCAGATGAGGCAGCAAAAAGAGCAGCAGGATACATGGAACCCAACAACATGCTTGTGTTGGACTCCAGTGTACCCTGGGAACCGATTCCCACAGGACAAGAGCTTAGACACATACAGGATCAGGCAAGTCCAGAAGAAAAGTCAGTATGGCTAGCAAAGGGTGCTAGCCCAAACAGTCAGGTGTGGACGTCACAAGAAGGACAAGTAGTTTTACCAATGTCACTAGCAGAAGCAGTTTTAGAAGAAGCACACACAGTAGCGCACGTAGGAAGACAACAAACACTGGAAAATCTAAAACAATGGTGGCACCCATTCATGTCAGCAATAGTGGTTGATTACATCACTAAATGTCAGATTTGTAACACTCAGAACGTAGCAAAAGCATTTAAACTAGCTCCAGGAAGGTTTCCATTGCCAGATTCACATGGACACGAGATTCAAATGGATTACACAGATATGATTGACCCCATTAGGAGATATAGATATCTCCTGGTCGTTGTAGATCGATTCTCGGGGTGGGTAGAGGCAGTCCCCACTCTGAGGGAAGATGCAAAATCAGTCTGTAATTTTCTGATTAATTGTTGGATTCCGAACCATGAGTTTCCTAGGAAACTTTTCTCAGATAACGGGAGTCATTTCAAAACACTGCAGTGGGTGGAGCAGTCGTTGGGGCTGCGCCACAGCTATGGTTGTGTGTATCATCCTGCCTCACAAGGTCAGGTGGAGAGGATGAATCAAAATTTGAAATCCAAATTAGCTAAGATTACACTGACCACGGGCATGAATTGGCTAGATGCTCTACCAATTGCCCTGATCAGTATTCGGAGCTCTATTAATAGAAGCACAGGCTTCTCCCCATTTGAACTCGTCAGAGGCGTAGCGTTCCCAGGCCCAAAAACGAGTCCTGATGTGTGCTCGCCTGGGACGAACACAGATGAGTATCGTCAACTGTATTTGAAACTAAAATCAGTGTGTGAGGAACTATCTGTGCAGGTACGGAGAAACAGAGGAGGAGACGAGGAGCATGAGATACCTCCCGAGGTGGCCGTGTCTCCATGGGTGTATCTGAGTAAAGTGGTCAGAGCCTCGCTGGACAGGCCCATTCCGGGTGACAGAGAGAACCAGCCACGCGGTACGACTCCAGGGTAAAGGCAGCTCATGGTATCACCTGTCTCAGTGCAAGCCAGCACTGCCACCAGAGGAGCACCAGACGCAGAAGCAAGCATCTAATTAGTAACAAGTGCCAGCTGGACACTCTGCAAACGACCGGAGAGCTGTCTGAAGCTCTTGAAGACCCAGAACACATTATTATTTTCTTTACAGGTTGTCGTGGACTCTTCTTCTTTACAGGTTGCTTGGACTCTTAATTTTTTTTTCCTTTTTCTTTCCTTGCAGGTTGAACTTTCTAAACGAATTTGTAAAAAAAAAAAAAACGCACCCTGTAGCTTTAACACTTACACATATAGAGTATAGATAATACTTTATTAAATAGAAGGAAACTTAGTGGGGAAACACATTGATTGTTTAATAATGGCTTGGTATGGAAAAAGGGGGTGCGACAGGACAAAATACAGACACCATTACTGTTGTAGAACAAGTAGTCTGGGAGATAACAAACAGGGAAATAATGTTACTTCCTCCGGTTGACATGGTTAAAATTTTGGCCACCTGGGGGCAGAAGGGGCAGTGAGAGAATTTTTCCTGTTAAAAAATGGTTGGTTGGCTGCCAGACAGGTTTTCGCTCTCACAGGTTAAACACATGTCAAAAACATGTTTGGAGGACCTAGAGTGTGATGACGTGTCTTGGGGACACGTCATAAGAGGGAACTGTCGTGGGAAACAATTTTATTACTTTGTGTTTGTGGACAAATATCCTTAAATGATGATTACCTAAATTAGCCTTTATAAACTACATACTCATTGTGTGAAATCTTGTACCTTATATGCATTTATATGAATGACTAACCAGCATTTACATTACTTACACATGTAGTTAAACATTTTTTAATCCTGCACGACTATATGGCATGATAACTCACGTGATATTTACACATTCTTAATTCTTAACGTCTAACCTTGAACAGATGTGCACTCCAGGCTTTTAGCACACTGACATTAATCATAGTGTTAGCCCAGGAGGGCTGAAGTGTAGGGGCATGCTGTTGACCTTGAAGTGCATTTATGACTCCCTAAATTTTGGTCTCTGGGGAGAGGAGTGTTGGGAAGAGAGGCCCATTGTCAGCCTGGTCGATAACAAATGTCTTCGGGGTCACGGAATGCACTTGAATCTTGCACGCGGAGAGCTGAGTACTAACACGTGAAATTATGCATATTAATATACGCTAATCAGCCAGAAAACGTCATATGGGGTATAACTGTCGGAGTCAGAACTTGAGAGGTCAGAGCTTTACTTGGGAGGGGTATTAAACTGTTCTCATGTATTGTTCTCCTGAATCCAGTATTGTTAAATAAATAATTTGATTTGCTTTGAACTTCACTCGAATGGTGTCTGCGACTCTTCCGGAACGAACACGCCTCCCCGAAGATGGAGGGTGTATTTTGGACCTTTTTGATATTTTCTAAATTTTAATTACTCTGAGAACGGTCCAAAAGAACATTTTTATCTTCAGGCCCTTCATAAATTTGTAAAGGTTGGTCTCAATTGGGCTTAATTTGTTTGAGTTGAGCTGAAAGTGGTGAGGCCCTATGCTGAGTATACAGACAATCATATTGCTTGTCAATACACTTCATTTTCACTGAGATACACCATATGTTTCTGTTATTCTACCTCAAAATCATGTCAGTAAGTAGAATCTGAAACTTGAACACATCTGAGTAAAGTATGAAATTGTTACAGATTTTTAAGCAAAAATAAGCCAAACAGGTTCACTTGCATATGGTGGCCATCTTGAATGAAAATTTAAACTTTTTTTGATAATTGTTACGCTTCAGACTCAAACTTCAGAAAATCCACAGACTAGTATGCAAAAGTAGGTTTTGCAATTTATGCAAATTAGCAAAAAATCTAAATGGGTGGAGCTTACGGGTTCTTGAGGCTTTTTTGTGTGGTCTGACCCAAGGAATTTTGTCAACCTTTGCTGTAGCACCCCCTTGAGGCCAATCGGACTGAGACCCACAGCAGAGATGGATTCTGACCATGTACCAGCTCAGTTACCACAGCCTGGCCATAAAGAAGGGCAGGTATAAACAGTTGTGCCTGCCCAGAGAGAAAATGTGTGGTTTAAATCCCAAACAGACAGGTTTAAATCCCAAATTATCACACATTCAGAGACCTGGAGAAATTAGAGATAATCCCGGGAAGATGGGCACACAGCCCCCTTCACTGCACAGTGTGTATCAGCCTGTCACCGCCTGAGAGACAGTGGGTATGCTCACAGACACTCACATGATACCCAGTCACAGTCACATGACACTACCCCAGTCTAATTCACCTGAATTCTAATCCCGCACACTGGTTTATTTCCTATAAATTCACAGTCTCGTTCTTCGACCATTCTTCAACCATTGCCAAGGTTCATTCCTGAATACAAAATGTTCTCTCATTGTCTGATTATTGATTCCGTTACAAACCTTTAGCTGGCTTTTCTGATTTTCGTCTATCGTCTTGTCCCTTTGGTATTTATGCTTCTCTGGTTTTGGACTCTGCCTGTTTTTGATTCTCGATTTCTGTACATACCTCTATTTCTGTTTTTGCTCACTGTTACTGACCCCTGCATGTGTTTGACTACTCTTGTGGACTTATGTTTGAATTGACCTCTTAACTGTGATCTGTGTGTGTCTGCTCTCTGTCTGGCCATGACAGGGTGAGTCTCCTGTGAACGTTTTGGCACCAAGCTCAAGAGAATTGGATGGAAATTCATGGACTATTTTACAAAAGAATGTATTGCAAATTAGCTCAAAATATAAGTGGTTGGAGCTAAATTATCCAAACTGCAAATTAGTTTGTCTTGACCCAAGGAATCAGGGGAAACAAATTTTGTCTCTACGCCTCTTGGTGTTGCTCAGCCACTCATGTTAGGAATGCACATACAGAAATTGGTGGATCCCTTTTCTTGGATTTTGGTCATAATTGACATGCTCCTTTCAAGTAAGGCCCTGTGCAGAGAATATCATGAAACAAATTTTATGTCTTTGTGTTATTTTCACAGAGATATTTCATATTTTCCTATATGAATAGTATAGAATAATAGCGCAGATTGTTACAAAACTTGGTAGATACTTAGGAAGTGCCTCCATGGACATGCCAGTCAAGTATCAAGATGATTGACCTTTGTCAAGCTTGTCAAGGAGCTGCTGAGTTCTGATTGGCTGATGACATTACAATTTGTTGTTGGGGTTGTATTTTCTACGTCTCACATGGTAGGAGCCCCGTAAGAAAAAGCGTTGTCTTTCACTGTAGCCCCCCTATGAGGCCAATCAGGCTGATTTTTTGCACCTGATTAGCAGGAGGGTTTACTACCTACTGACCAAGCATGAAGTCTGTAGGCCTTATGGTTTTGTCTGGCCGATCGTTTGTAGTACAGAAAAAGAACCAGAATAATAATAAAAATGTTCAAAAAATCCTGCCAATTATAATTGGGTTTCTAGAACTTTTTTCTCGAACCACTAATATTAATACAAATCTGAGCAATTACAATAAGTTTCCTTGCACTGTAGTGCTCAGAACCCTAATAACAATAATAAGAAGAAAACCTAACAAAAACAATAGGCTTCAAACATTATATGCTTGAAGAAGAAGAAACAGAATAAACAGAACAAAAACAATAGGGCTCCAGCACCTTTAGTGCTTGGGCCCGTAATAAAAATCCTAACAATTATAATAGGGTTTCTAGCACTTTGTGCTCAAACCCTTAATAAAAATAAAAATCCTAATAATTACAAAATGGTTTATAGCACTTCAATAGGGTTCTATGCACTGAGTGCTTGAACCCTATAAATGAAGTGTTTTAAACCTATTTACTGGTATTGAATAAGACAATTACAGGTAAAATTTGCATGTGCTTGAGATAGATGAGAAAATCGATTGAATGATAAGGGGATTTATTTTTTCAGCATGACTACACAATTGTAAACTGCCCAGTCTGCAGACATTGAATGTACCTGTACCTGCTCCACCCCTGATTATGTATAGTCAGGCCTTATCATCAAGTCCATTATTGCTGGGTAACTTTGACTTACCATACTGGGCCTCTTTCATCTGTAATTCCTTTTTTAGCTGCCTGTGCTGCTCCTTCTTTCGTGCCAGTTCTTGTGCGCTTCCTGCACTCAGGATCTGTAGCCTCTTTAAAATACCCTCCAGATGTTCCCTCTCTCCATATACAGACTTCATTTCTGCCTTTATCTCCTTAGCAGCAATGAAATCATTCCCTGCACCACCAAAGACAAATGATGAAGAGTTGGGTAAGGCTAAAGAATACTTGTTGTATTTCTGCTAGAGAAGGGGTAAAAGGAATTGAAGAAATTCTCAGTACAAAGGTTAAAGTCATACGTGATGTCATTATCCAGCACTATCAGAATGAACAGAGTGAAAATTTAGAAAGCGGTGAAGTATCTGTCTGTATGTGAAATTTGTATGTGATTATTAAAATGTAGTGATCCCAAAAGGTACTGCAGCTGAATGTCTCAAATGGAATCATACCTGAAATGGCTGCTAACTTGGCCTCATGCAGGGCTAGCAACTGGGTCTCACTCTCACTAACTTTACGCCTAAGACTGCCACCCAACCTCTGGCTCATTACAACCTGAATAGGTAAGAGAGGGAGAGAGAGAGAGAGAGAGAGAGAGAGAGAGACAGAGAGAGAGAGAGAGGAAAAGAGAGAGAGAGACAGCACATGTTATCACATCTAAACATTTACATGAAAAAAAAACAGAGCTACAGTAAAGTAAGCTCTAGAAATAATAGCAAGGATGTTAACAAGGCATACAATTCTTTGTTTGAAAACTGCCTTACATTGTCATTCTCAGATATATATACAGGCATTGTTACAATGATCCTAGAGGTGATATTTTTCACTCTTTGTCTTTTATGTTCTTAATTTTATCTTTTTACCAGCTTCACTTCAAGCATTTTAAAGCACCTAGCACTCACAAATACCATGCCACACAGGGAACAGCTAAAATGACAAATTTCATTGGTTCTGAGTTGACAGACCATGAGCCACCATGACCTTAGGTGACATTCTACAACCACAAAGTACAGTGATAGAGTCTAGATGTAAAACCCTAGTGTATAATACAAAAATGTATTATAGAGCTTATATATATACCTTCTCTTATGGATTTACTCATTTTTGTTAGAAATTTTACATTACACAAATAAGTAGATAGCAAATTTACAGCTTATTTTTACACGATGTACTTTTAAATAAACCCACCTAGAATAAGTGCCTAATTCCGCTTTATAAACCAATAACGAATTAAGTTTTACAGAATCACACTGTTACACACAACCCTTTGTTTATGTGTACAATGTACATGAACATTATGATATAACACACATTTAAAAGCACTGAATGTCGGAAATGAAACCATAACAGATATTTTTACGTACTTAAATACTCAAAACCCTAAAATTAAGAACATATATAAAAAACACTGCAGGCCTGAGACGATGCTCAGGGATGTACAGGCCCAAAAAAAAGTGGTTGCTTCACTCAAAAGAGCAAAAAGAAACAGTGTACCTTTGTTTAACTACGTAGAAGGATGAGAGAACAATGTCCAGGCAGCAATGCCAAGGTCGAATGTACTTTCATGGTTGGCAGGCGCAGACTTTCTTCTGGAAACTCTTCACAGACTTGGCACAAGCACTCTTCAGTATAAACGTCAGTTTCAATATGATTACTGATTGGGCACTCCGTGTAATGACTGAACGAAAGATAGCTGTGTTTCCTAAGTAGGGAAACTTTTAGCTTATAGCTGTATAAATGTGGATCATGGAGATATTAAACTTTTGTCATTGTGTCATTGTCAGTACTCGTCTGCTTCTCTTTAGAGACCTCATGTTCGTGAGAGACCTGGGAAATTTGCACTTGGAGTGAAAGAAACATCCATCAAAAAAGGAGGTTTTGTGGCACAGCGCTGCACAGTCCATTCCCATTCCTTCATTTCAAAAATGAAAGTGCTTTGTATGAAACAGATGGACATGTCCTTCTGGTCAGCGCCTGAAGCATCATCCTTTGTGCATGTGGGTCAGTTAAGAGCATGATCTGTTCAGATTGATGCCAGATATAGGTGACATTATATAGAAAGTGTGAACAGCAGAACAAAAATATCTTATTTGGTCACGAAATTAGATTTGGGCCACTTTTACCTGCTGTGTGAATGTAACCATACTGACACCGCTGCGACATCTTCTCTGGACCAGCAGATGTCGTTGAGTGTTAGAATTGTTTGTCTCAAGGTTTCCATTTAGAAGCCTTGTAATCAAGTGTATTTGGGGCCTTTCTGGTTTTTGGGAATATTTATCACAGAATTAACACAGGACTTAGACAAAATCTTAGTTTTAGGGGCTCACAATATATGGTAATGTGATGAAAACTTACTTTAGCTGTTGCCTCCTTTATGGATAAAGTCAAGGCTTGCTGTTGGTCCTGAAGTCTACAAGAAAAACAGATGAAAGCTGACAGATATCACTTGTATCTGGTTAAATAATTTCTACTTCAATGCACATAGTTAAACCTTCTATAAGAGCCTTAGAATTCCTTGAAAATGACCATTTTTAATAAGTAACACATAAGTTCAAGGTTTTGGTTGCAGCTTATTAAAACAAAGACCAAAGATTTTATTTGTTTGAGGGATTTTCAATGTGATGAGTTGGGCAGTAGTGATGTGTCGGTCGCGAACGAACCGGTTCAAAGAGCCGGCTCTTGTAAGTGAACGATGAGAGCCGGTTCCCGTCTAAGACTGAGCCATTTTTTTCTAAGGCTTGTCATTCAACCAATCAGAGAACAACAAGCAAGCTCCAACCCTCCAACACTCCACGCTGAGACATTTGGTTTTCCTGAATGCCAATCTGCCTTCCAAAAAATTGTTGAAGAAAATGTTAAATCAGTTAAATGTTTGTTGACAGTTGTGGTAGTTTTAATCACTACCTTTGAATGCTGCTGTTTTGCACTTTGTATTTGTTTATTTTATTACCCAGAAATGGATGATTATTTAATTTAATAAGCTATTTTGTAATACCTACCTTTTGGGTGCCATTGGCTATACTTCAGAGTTTACAAGTGATTTTTTATTAAGGTGTTTAAATAAAAATCCAGTTATTTATACAATTGGATGTGTGAGTGCAATCAGTGAGTTATTACAAGACAGCCATAAAAGCAATTGGCCATTGCAACACTATTTATTATTTTTAATATTGAACATTAATATTTTGTCCATACAGTCATGTAAAATGTAGGTAATATTGTTCTGTACCAGTGGAAATAAGTGGTAAAACAAAGAGCCATTTAGGAGCCGAAAGAGCCAAAAGAGCCGGCTCCCCAAAAAGAGCCGAAATTCCCATCAATATTGGGCAGCAAAAGTGTTATAAGCTAAAGATAAAAACTGCAACAAGTGACGCAAATAAGGTGGGGTCAGACCAATAAACGTTTTGTAAATGAGCATGTACCGGTGGATAGTACAACGTGTGTGTAGCGGTGGCCAATTGACAGAGGAATAAAGTAAAATTCATATCAGTAAACAGAAAGCATTAACAATATTATCTCATGTAAATTCTAAAAACAACACTACGGATTTATTCTTAAAAAAGTAGTACCTTTTCATAGTGTCACTTGTGCAATTCAGGTACAAGATAGAAATGAGGTCAATTTGTTGGCTTTAAAAGTGGAGGCATTTTAATTTTTAATTATGTACTCGGCACATAATGTGTGAATGTGAATTTTGAATGAATACATTTTATTTGTCTGAATTTTGAATTTTTGAATTATATTTATCTGAATGTTGTATTTTTGAACTATATCTGAATAATTAATATTTTAATTATATTTTAATCATCTTTTTATACATTTTTTTCCTTTTCCTTTTTGGTCTAACTAATTTCATACAGCCAAGCTCATCTCAGATGATCCATAAGACACTGAAAATGTGTGCTGTGCTCAGATGAGTCCATGTTTCATCTTGTTTTAGGAAAAAACATACAATTAATGTGCCTAAGAAAGGGACCATCCAGACTGTTATAAGCAAAAGGGTCAATTAATCCAGTGGGCAGGACATTGAGATAGACTACAGATTAGTAAATGTGTGGCTGTACTTAATTTTAATCCTTATTTATTTTTTATAACCCAGTATGTGAAGTCAGAAGGGACTTTTCAGTCATAGACATGTACTTTGTTCACATAAAAAAGACCAACAAAGAAACAAGATCAAATGGTAATCCCAATGATCAGAAAAATATAATCACCTAATCAATTTCTAGCCAAAAAAAAGTGAATGCATATGATCCATCCTAACAGCAAGAATCTGGAAGTGTTAAAACAACACATTTAAGGAATGAATTACCTTACCTGTCAATACATGACAATGGAGACAGAGAAATCTTGACTCTGTGCTTTGAAGTGAGCAGGTCCTCCAGTACTTGGCCAGTCAAGTGCAGCTCACTGGGGCTGCAACCTCGCAACAGTGTTCGTTCCAGCTCCACTGTCTCCAGCCTGAGTTCCTTCTGGTTCAGGTGTGCCTCAAGAGCTAGATTCCATTTCTGTAGTTCCTCCAGCTTATGTTGAAGTGCTGCTATCTCCTTCTAAAAAAAAAATTAAACATTTATTTTACTTTTAAGCCAGCCTAACACAATCAGCTTTCGGGACAAACTGCATGGACAAGAATTTTACATTCAAGTTCATTAATAACACTCATCATACAATAAACGCATGGAGAATTGCTAGCTGGTCCTGTTTACAATGTTAAATTGTATCATAAAATATACATATTGTATATTTGTCTAGTTTCAATAACTATATTTTGCAGACACATGATTTTTGACCCACCTGAATATGCTCTTTCTCCTTTAGCAGCTGCTCTCGTGACTGCTCTGGCCCCATGTGACATTCTGAGGGTTCCTGTTGTCTGTTTGAATAAAATCTTTTTCATCAATATTTCAAATGATAAATATCCAATTTATTTTTAAAAGTAGTTTTCGCCATTTTTTTCAAATGCACAAATATGATGACAAAATTAAATAAAAACATCAAATTAAAAAAACTTTTTACATTTAGTTTTCAAAAGTATGCTGGTGTTTCGTGGTCAAATATAAATTAAAGCTAACACCACTTTGGCTTTGCTTTTACTTCATGAACTGCATAAGTGTCAGAATGAAAATTAAATATGCATTTAGCTTTTTATTTTAAACAGCAGTATGTAACAGATGGGACAAAAAGAAAAGAAAAGAAAAATGTAAACAATAAAAGTCAAAGTAACTGTTTAAGATTCAGTTTCCAGCTCTGTATGTGCTTTCACTGACAAAAAGATTAAAAGGAAACATTGCAGCTACTGGAGATTTCTTTTTCATTTTCCACTTTGCCTTTTCAACTTTTAATTTTCATTTTCTGACTGAATAACATGAAAATATATGTTGATTAGCAGTGGTTGAGGTGAGCGGGGCTGCCCTCCCTGATTCTCATCTCTGGTCATGGCACTAAAAGCCAAAGTCCCTTGCCGAGCTGCGAAGCCTCTGTGATAGTATAGCCTACAGAAAATCTCAGGGTCATAGCAGTCAGCCAGTGCGGTCTCCTTTACCCAGCAAGCCACAGGAATCTTACTCAATAAAATAAATAATTAATAAGTAAAAAATGACAGCTAACTGAGCTTATAGTAAACAATAAATGAAATATAAAATAAAATAAACATCTGAATGGAACTGCTGGGTTTTAGTCTCTTTTAAAAGTGCCTGAATTAATTAATCCTATTAGATCTAAGAAGGTTTATAATGTTTGGGTGCATATTTAAAATAAATAAATAAATAAAAATAAAACAACTTCGACACACACACTGGCCAAACTACAGGCTTTGTGCAAGAAGTGCCATCTAGTGAGCATTATGTGTCAGTATAAGCTTTCCATAATAGGCAGCCAATTGACCACTGAACCTCCTTGGATGTGACAACCTCATGGCGCTTCTAATGTACATTTACACTGTTTGTACCTTTAGTAAAATAATATAACTGTACAGTAAATTTTTTCTGAGAGTGAATAGATATATTATATATATATTTTTTGTAATATATAATGTTAATATTTTACAGACCTGGATTTGGAATCCATCCTCTGGAGGGTTTTCTGAACTGTTGTCCTGAGCTGCTCTAAAAAGCAGCTGATTTTGGGATGTTTGGAGGGTAGGCCAGGCCTCAGAGAAGCCTGCTCCTTCATCAGTTCATCTAACTTCTTGCTAATGCGCTCAGCTGTAAGCAAACACACAGTTTCCTTAATCAAGCTTCTTTGCACATTTGATGTGTGTGTGTGTGTGTGTGTGTGTTTATGTGTGTGAGAGTGAGTCTTCATGGTCAGATGTACAGTACTGTGCATCTTAGGTCTTAGGCACCTAAGATAATTATATATACATTTATATTAATGCCTTCTTAGTAAGGGTGGTGGTTATATAAAGTTATATATACAGTCACAGTAAATGCAAAAAATATAGATGTAAAACTAATGAGACATACAATTTTTTTCTATAAAGTCATAGGTGTGAGTGAGTTTGAAGAAAAATGTTTTGTTCAATGAGTTTCCTTGATTGCATGAATTTGTTTAATCAACAGTACACATGATTTAAAATCATTATTTATTAACCGCTAAACCTAGGCATTGGACGATAGCCTCAAATAATACTCCACAAGGACTCCACAAGGAGAGATTTAGAAAAAGCTAAACCAACACATTCACACACAGAATATCACACTTACTGGAATAATGTTATTTGTTTTTACTCTAATGTTGGGTGTTGTTTGTTTGTTTTTAGCAAACAAACACTTACTGCTTTAAATCTCATACTCTCTGGTGCCTAAAACTTTTGCACAGTACTGTATGTAAATACTTGATCATGACATCCAATGTTTTCCTATGGAAATGCAGGGGGGATATACTTTCATACATGAGCATTTGAGAGTTCAGGTACTGATGTTGAATCAGTGGGCCAGGTTTGACCAGATGTTTTAGAATTTGAACCCCTTATTCTATCCAAGCTTAAAACACAAAGAATCATATGAGAGTTTAGATTAGCGTTTAGAACATTTGGCAGATGCTCTTATGAAAGAAGCTAATGTATTCAGAGTTGGCGGCCAAGGCGAGAGAATACGGTTGGCAGGCACATGTATGGGTTAGGAGATTTGTAGCCAAGTCTGTCACATCCCTGCTTGTGCAGTTTAGCATCACAGGCTGGAAACTAAGGGCAGCTGTAAAGCAGCTATCAGAAACAGCTGAAAGGTCTAGTCGGTGGTTGTGGATGAGGAGAGCACAGATTACTTGGGGAAATGCACTGTAGAGGTGCTGTTGTGATTGTTGGTGATATAGCATGTAAAGTTCACATGGAACCGGTGGCACTGAGCACGTGCATTAATGATGCCAGTGGGGCTGGGTACAGCCTTAGTCATCAGTGGGGCCAGTGTGGATTTACGGTTGTTGATGGTAAATTGTAAGGTAGAACTGTAAAGCTGGCTTGGAATGAGGTGGGTCTGGGATGCCAGACTTCACTGTTGAGCCTTCTGGAGGTGTAGTGGCTTAATTCAGCGAAACACAGGAGATGCCTACCTGATGACCCCTGTGAAGAGCTAGTAATGCATTTAAGACCAGATGTGTAGGAGCATTCCACGATTGGCTCTAGAGTAAGGCCCCTCCCTCACTCCCCCTCTTGTGTTTAAATGATCTCAGCAGGGAAAGGACAGTGAATGGGATCTGAGCTTTTAAAATGTATTTCTTGTTTTGACTGTTGATTATTTGATTGCTATTGCCATATAAAACTGTCTGTATCTTCTCTCGTGGTGCACATCTGTTAAGCGCAGAAGCATGGTTGCTTCCCCTCCTCCTTGGTTGAGCATCTACCGGTCTACAGACTTGACTGACATGTCATTAAAGCTGAGAACCCAAGCTACACAGCCATAATGGAGATCCACGGGGAGCATATTTAAATAATTTTTTATTTGTTGTACTTTATATTGTTGTTTTTATTGCAAGTACTCTTTACACAAACATGAGGACTACTAACAAGTGGATTGACTGAAAGACTCAAATATGGTGTGTTTTGAACGGGACAACCTATGTAAGCACTGCTATGCTTTTGTGTGTGTGTGTGTGTGTGTGTTTGTGTGCGTGTGTGTGTGTGAATCACGTGTGGCCTCTTTAGGCTTTGTGGCGTTTGTGGTGTTTATTTTACTTTTTTTGTGAGGAAGAGATCTAATGTATGGAATAACGAATTATTTTGGTTTTAGTTCCATTCGACTGATGTTTAATATGTTTGCAGTATATAAATAACTTATAGGAACTGAAGCAGACTGAATGTGCATTAGCATGATCCAACGATCTCCCTTTGATGGTGTATACTTATCTCTCACGATCTGATATTGTCATATCGCACACACCCAGCTGCAAGTAGAAAGAGAGTGCGGTGGGTCCTATGTGAAGCTCTAATGGATCGGCAAAGAATATTTCACATCTTAATTATCGAATGATTTTATAATGCACGTTGCAAGACTCACCCATGTACTGGTATACTATGTTCCTACCAAAACTTGGGACTGTATCCTAGTCTGGATTCTGCAAAGCTGTAGTGCTGCTCACAACAAACAGTTACTGTCTAAAGAAAAACATTTATTCATAACTGCTTATCTAGTTCAGGG
The DNA here is from genome assembly GCF_029633855.1 of Hoplias malabaricus. Taxonomy (NCBI): domain Eukaryota; kingdom Metazoa; phylum Chordata; class Actinopteri; order Characiformes; family Erythrinidae; genus Hoplias; species Hoplias malabaricus. The sequence goes on from NC_089807.1 coordinate 23,418,331, forward strand.
TCGCGGTGAGACTGGAGCCTACCCGGAATCACAGAGTGCAAGGAGGGAACACAGTCCTTCGCTGTGCGAAATAAACATACACATTCACTGACACACTCACTCAATCCTGAGGACACTTCTGAGTAGCCAATCTACCTACCAACGTGTGTTTTTGGACCGTGGGAAGAAACCAGAGCCCCCGGAGGAAACCAACGCAGACAACATACCAAATTCCACACATCACCCGGAGCAAGACTCAAACCCAGCAATATCACCTACAGCACCACTATGATGCCCCTAAAGAAAAACATGTATTTCCAAACTAGTAATTTTACAAGAGAAGAGGGGCCCTTCATCATTTTCAGTAGAAGTCAATGTAAAAATTTTAATTCCAATTCATTTTGAAGCATTTAAATTGGTCTATTCATCATGTAATTTAATACAAGGTGAAGGACAACTGTTGTTTTCAAATGTTACAGTAAACTAACAACCAATAAATATGAAGACGCATGTTTTTCTTTTGACAGTGACTAAGCACTACAAGCATGTTGCTTATATAAAAAGATAAATATATAAAAATTGAAAACATGTCTTTTTTCACTTCCTAGATAGCACTGGACCAAAAATATAGTATCAACAATTACCAGGTGATCTGTAATTATTTCTTACTACAGAAATCAGCTGACCATGACTGGAGTTTTCATGAAGTCATGAAATCTTAAATATGGTCATACTGGTCATGAGCCACATAGGTAACTTCTTACAAAGACAATGAAAGGAACCAACAGGTCAACATTCTATTCTTGTGTATATTCTGTTACCATTCATAAATAAATGGACAGAAATATTCAATGCATCCATTACCCTAGACGTTACAAAATTCATCATAAGGATAAGGATAAGGATTTAAGTCCAGGAGCAATTATCACTGGAAAACATAAATTGATGTGTTAAGCTTAGGGTACAGTGACGAAAGGACATGGTGGTGGATGCAGGTGCAAGATGGAGTTAAAGGAGATACACAATGTCAAAACATACTAAACAGAGATCAACAAAGAGCTAAACAGAAACAGAGGAGAACCTAGAAACTAATATGGGAATAAAACCTTTTCACACAGAGCGCTTGTTTTTCACACGTAAAAAATTTATGCAATTTTTAACGCAGTAGCAGTTTTACACCTTTTTTTTTGTCTCAGCACTCTGAAATCAGGAGAAGAGGAATAATAAATGGATTTATTGAGTAGGAACAATGATGAATTTATCATTTTAATTTCAACACCGCAAGTATACGACAATGAATTTCCCCCCAGTCTCCCAAAAAAAACCTGGGGAGTTCAGCAAGTGTTTCCAAAGGTTACTGGGATATTGTTTTTAAGCTTTTGTATTCTGCCGCTGTCTTCCTGCTCATTTGTTTATTCTGTAACCATGACAATGGTAAACTGATTGTTCTGCCTAATTTTTAAAGTATCCATCAATGCATAAAATAGAACAGGTTCTAATTCAAAATTTGATGCAGCGTCGCATTCCATTAGTATAGGACTCATTAGTATGAATGACACGATAAATATATGTATGTTTGTTTTCAAAAATTGACTTGCATTTTTTTTCGTGTGTAAAAATCGGCCTCGCTGTGAAAAGGCATTGAAGCAGAGAACAGACCAAGATCAAGATGAGTACATTAAATGACCCATAAATCAGAGACAAAGGAACAGGACTTATTACATTCAAGGAAAGGAGAGACACAACAGTCATGTGACACAAACGAGGGGGCATGGCTAGAGAACTGAAACTTATAAACAACTGTCACATTACACAAAAGGGGGTAGGGCAGGAGATCACATGAAGACTCATAAGCACTTGGTAAAGACATAAACATTGAGCTCATGGTGGGAAAATAACAAGACTGATGGTGCGTTCCGGTTGAACTTAATTTCCGACTTCCAAGTAGGATATTTTGACTAGGGCAATCCCACAATTTAGATGTCCTACTTGAAAAATCGGTGTAGCCTCACCAGCCCAGATTTGGCCTCCAAGATGGCATGTAAAAGCAGTAGTGTCATACAGTTTATTAGCGCTAATGTGTATTTGTGTGTCATTAAATCAGATGTAAACAGAATACTGTCCAACCTCTGTATGTTTCCATGGTGTTTAAATGCATATAAAATATTGCATAATGTGATGTTATCAACTAGCTAACCATGCTAACCAGGAACAAGCTAACTATTAGAACCTGGGTCATATGGTTTTTGAATGTTTAACTGAATCACGGTCATCTTGGATGCTCCCAGCTCTGATATCCGATTTCTGAGGATAAATGGAACAAAGCAAATGCACAGGACCAGGACAGAAAGCAAAGGATAGAGAGACAACATGTGACAGTATGATTATGCCCATGGGTATGACGTGACAACATGTGACAGTATGATTATTGTCCATGATAATCTACATCATCTATTGTTCCCTAGTAAACTACTTCCAGATAAAAGGCTGGGATTTTAATTCATGAACGTTAAAAAATTCTCTCACCTGTGTCATAATCATCGTCTAAAACTGCTTTCTGCTGCATCCTTTGAAGCTTGAACATCCTAGATTCAACCTAGAAAGACAACACATTCCATTGACTATCTTCTTGTTTCCCAGAACCTTTAAAGTCATTGCCTGAAAAAAAAGTGTATTACTAACCCTGGAATTAGTGTGGTTTTCATGCAAACACTCTTGCATGACTTCCTCACACTTATTCATAAAAACATCCCACTTCTGGTCTGAGGAAGGAGTGGTACTCTCGTAACCAGATGTCAATGATGAGGAAGAGTCCAAAGAGTCCAATGAGAGAAAAGAAGTGACTTCGGTGTCCAAGGAACCTCTGTCTTCATCTGGCATATTGTTTCTAGAGTGAGATGTCATGGAGAATGGACTGTCTCTGTTGCTGGTGTGCCAGGGCACATCCATTTCTACCCTTAATATCTCACTATTCTGTAAGAGATTCTCTCGCTTCCCTGACTGATCTGAAGTAAAAAAGATGTGATCGACAGAAAGATTATCAGACCCTACGGCACCAACAGTAAAAGAACCTTTTGATAGCTGCACATTTTCACTTAAACAAAGTACAGATTGTGGCCCTCCAGTGGATTTGAGCTTAGATTGATGAGAAAGAGTTTCTTTATTTATTTCGCTTGCACACAGGCCCCAAAACGAGCGCTCTGAATCCAATGATTCCTGAATAAAACTAAAGCTGGAGTTGAATATGTCTGTTGATGCAGTATCTTCAGAAGACCCCAGAACATTGGGAGATATGGGCTCACAACTGGGTTCCAGCTGATAGTTACCACAACACTGAGAACCAGAGATATTCTTGTATGGTAGACATGGTATACGTCTTACAGAATGTTCACCATGATGACCCTGCCTCTTGGGTAGTTTAACAGAGCTCTCCTTACTTGTATGCCAAGCAGATGGACAGGAGGCTTGATCTTCACAATTGCTGTAAAGCACATTGCCAGCCAAACCCGGAGCATAGTCCAGATGCTTGGCCAGCTTTACCAGCACATACTCTGACCTCCTGAGATTGTTCTTGCAAGAAACATCCACATCTGTTACTTTAAGAAGGCCACCTGTTGAAAAGAAGATTAAAATTAAGCACAAGAATCAGTGACTCATCAGTCAAGAAGGTTTCAAATGTTTATTTGTTTTTCTATATTGGCTTTGTTTTTTTTTAAACCAAGGGAAGTGCTGTGTGATAAAATCATTTGGTATGAGCTGCAAGAATTATCCAGCTGCAGCAACAGGCCTCATTTTATGGACAGAATGCTTTCAGTCGTTGATTATGGAGGGGGCACCAGTCCTTCACAGGGCGACACACACTCACACCTACTGACTCTTTTGAGTCACCAAATACACCAGAGGGTATTTTTGGACCGTGGGAGAAAACTGGAACTCCCGGAGGAAACCCACATGGACACAGGAAGAACACACCAAACTCCTCACAGTGTGACTCGAACCCACAAGCCCAGGATCCTGAAGCTTTGTGACTGCGACACTACCTGCTGCCCCACCATGGCCATAGAATGCATATATATAATAAAATTTATTATAATTTATATAATCTATTTTATATATATATATTTATATATATATAAAATCTATTATATATCAGAACAGAACACTAATTCTCTTTCACCCTCAAAAAACGTGCACATACGTGTACACACACATGTGCACACACACACACACACACACACACACACACACACACACGAGTGGCCATTTACATTCTTTGGCTTATAACACAGTTTGGCCATTCACATTCTTTGGCATCAACACTGAACGACACAGATAAGCAGGCACATGCACAGACAGACTCCTAATGGTGCACCTGCCATTTTTTGCCATGAAAAGTTTCTTTTCTGCTGGAGCCCAATTTTTTTCTTCATTCTTTTATATTTAAAAATAAAAATTACCCTTCATATCAAATTCCCCCCAAAAGTGTTTTGATATCTGATGCTCATTTATTTGAGTTCTTGTGAGAATTTTGCCCCGATCGGATCTGCAGCATGCACAAGCTCCCGCCTTGCCCCTCCCTACTCCTCCGGTTAGCTGAGAGCCAGACTAAACCGCTGCTACACACTTCTGCTCTGACCCGCAGCATCAGACAGACAGCTAATGACAGTGTTTGTGCAGTCCCTGACGTTGCTTGGTGCAAAATTAACTACAACAATTAATATTATAGCACAGCTGAAAACATTACGTGGTTACTGGCCCTACATTTCCTTACAAAAATGTGGGGGTGGCATTTTGGTGACATACCCACTGAAAATGCCTGCCTTTTCATAAAAAGAGCATCCATGCATAACACATAGCCTACACATTTTGCACATGTGATTTCAAAGCCTTGTCCAGTTGTTGAAAATAGATAAAAACGTATGCAGTTTTATAATTACAGTATCCTGTCTAAAACTCTGTATAGGAAAAGTCATCTTTAGTCAAGGAGTTATTTTCATGTCTGCATTTATACTTCAACAGTATAAAAGGGGAATAATGAGGAGTAAGTTTGCCAGGTAATTAATATTACAAACTAATATATGTAGAAGGATAAATATAATGCTCTATGATAGAGAACAGCATACAAAAAAATGATGAATAAATAGGAAAATGTTATTTAGTTGTCTATTTGATTTTATTGGCATAATAATAGGTCCATTGTTAACATTAACTACCCAGTGTTTTTTTTTTTTATAAATAATTTGATAATTGGTGCCTTTTTTTTTGGCTTGAGCACCTGCCCCAAAAATGTCTGTGCACGTGCTTGCAGAGAAGGAACCCGCAAAATTGGACAAGTAGTGTTCAGATATTTTAACACTCAAAACTGCAGGTTAATTGCTGCACTATATCCAGCAGCAAGCTGTGATTATTACTGCTAAGCCATCAGTTCAGACCTTAAATGCAGAAACTTAAAAAACTTTTTAAAAAAAGCTAAAAATTATTTTCATTATTTTTCTTTTGTTTGTTTACATTTAGAAGCTCTGCTTCATATAAAGTGCATCGGTATGTTTGATGAGATTAACAAATGTTGTACATGACTGAAGTCAAACTTTTCTGTTGGTTTTTTTCACTGATTGAATTACCATAAAAATCTCTTTTGTAACTCGAGCAGTTTAGTTTTGTAGCACTTTAGCTCTGTGTTTAGTTTCATGCAGTTTAAATCTCCCGAATTTAGAATTTTCAACATTTAGAGGTCCCTTTGCCATAAGCAGAGAGAGAAAACCTAGCATGTCTGACCTAGACACTTTATTTTTTCACTCATTTACTAACACTAGGGATTTGTAAACACATTTCACCAGTTTCCAGTGCCCAAACAGGCTGAAGAGTAAATGGTGAGGTAACATATGAATTTTATGAAAAGTATTTTTTTGGCTATTGTCGCCTTTAAAGCTTTTTTGGGATATCCAATCAAATATTAATGCTAAGCTACGTTTGGTGTACATAAGCCTTTTGACAGCTCTAAATTAAACCTAAACATTTTACACAATCAACATTTAATTACTATGTTTGTAAGACACATTAATATATATTTTACTGTAGTAACTGTACAATAATTCAATATCCGTTTATATCACAATATGATTTTTTTTTAATATTTAAATGCATCTTAAATATTTCAAAATACTTTATTTACAGTATCTCTCACTGTTATTCTTTAAAGGGTGCTGCTGTCAGTTTAATTCATTCATGGTCTGTAACCGCCTATCCAGGTTAGAGTTGCTGTGGGTCCGGGGCCTACCCAGAATTATTGGGCGCAAGGCAGGAACACACCCTGGAGGGGGTGCCAGTCCTTCACAGGACGATATACACACATATACATTCACTCACACCTATGGACACTTTTGAGTCGCTAATCCACCTACCAATGTGTGTTTTTGCACTGTGGGTCGAAACCGGAAACTCACACAGTGGGGGGACACTGTTATCACTCAGTTTTACTTTAAATATATTAATACTGACAACAGTGGCGGATGCTGGTCTTTCAAGGAGGGAAAGCTCAATTTCGGCCTACATCATAAAATGTGTTGGTTTATTTATACGTAAATTCTACCATCCGTTCCTTTTCAGGAAAATGATCTGTGACCCTGTCGTACCAACAAGGCATCTTTTCCAGTGTCCTCTCAATGGCCAGCAGAGCTAGGCTGCTTAAACGGCCTTGGCCCACGTGAAGTGTGTCCGCCTGTGAGTGCTTTGTGACGGTGGAGGGGCTCAGCAGCACCCGCTGCACAGAAACTGCGATAGAAATCAGAAAGAGAGATAGAAGTCAGTCTCCAAACACAAGCAGCTACAAAAAACCCCACCAGAAACAGAAGCTCGATTTGTCACTAGTCGTTTTTAACAAAGAAAATGCCGCTAAGAGGATTAAGAAAGTCTGGTTCAACTCAGAACAGAATGAAAATGTAATGCTCCCACGGATCTTTACACCAAAGGATCGCTCATTTCGCTGTCAATCAAAAAGGGATTCAACCTCAGACAGATCATCCAATCATCATACAGAAGCTGAGCGTCCAGGCCAGCCGAGGCCAGCCCACTGCGCCATAGACCCCCAGAGACGCTGAGCGTCCGATGGGTGGGACAAAGCCCATCATTTATCCAATGACTCGTCTCGTTTCGCTGCACTTCGCTGCTTCGCTATTGAACTCTGTGGAGCGTCCACACTGTTTAAAGGACCGCGAAGCTGCGGGAAAGCCGCGTCTTTATCAGTGATAAGAAGCTGATTCTGAACAAAAGTTGATCGCGTTGTAGTGCATGTTTATTCACTGACATGTACACACAACAGAATATATTTGATCACTTATTTTTTTGACATTTTAGGGGAAGCTGAGCTTCCTTTGCAGTCTTAGAGCAATTACATCTGACTGACAAAGCCTAGATGTTTAAGTCTGACAGTGATGTCATGTTTCTTGTTTGTTCTTGGCAGTTTTTCTGTGGCTGTACTGTTCATGTTGATATCATAATAATATAGACCAAAATTAAGATATATACATATGGTGATATAAATTTAAAATATTGAAATTAGCTGGTTCTATTATCACTTCTGATTTATGTTGGTAGATAAAGTACTTTGTAAGGCCACAGATCATAAACAATTGGATAGCTTTCTTTGCTTTTTTCCAAGAGCCACCTGACAAGCTTAACATAAAATAGTGATTATTTATGAAAAAATAGTCAGTGCATTTGAACATTCACTTGGAGATGCCCACAAACCCAAAAGCTGTAAAATGAAGGTAACTCAGTCGGCTGTGTATGGGCTGCCTAAATCAGAAGGCAGATGATATAATGAGCCATTGTGAGTTTGCTTCACTCCTGACATCAGGTGTGGGGAAATTAGATTCCATCTAAGTATCTCCATTCACTCTACTTGGGTTAAGTGATAAGGAGCAAACCATGCAAAACAGACATATTGAGAATGGAGAAATGAGAGAAATTAGCAAACATGAGAGCTGAGAAATGAGGGAACTGAGCAAAATGACAAAAAAGAGAGGAAGGAAGAGAGCCAAGCAACAACAGTGAAAACAAGCAGAGAAAGCAAAGAATCAAGCTGAAACAGCTTCTGTGAGCCTTGATGATGCTACTTGCATTCCAGTGAGCTGCGTGTTGTCATTTAATAAAACAGGAACTGAAATCAGCTGTTCTGAACAGGGCTGTTTAGACAGGGTTAGAATAGTGTTGTATTGCTTGGTCCTTGTGGTTCTCTGACCAAAGCATGTCCAAAGCATGACCAACCAAAACCACAGGAAACTGTGTTAAATTGTGGAAAAAATATAAATATATAAATATAAATTATGAATTTGGGAATGCAAAAGACCAATGGCATAAAAATACAAAGAGCATTTATTACACTGATGTTTTTGGGTACTTATTTGAACATGCTATATTGCCCTCCACTAATAAACATCTATATTCTAGCTGAAAAACTGTTATTTAATTAGCAGAGTTGCTGAAAGTGAAAAGGTATTAGTCAAATAAGTAGAAGGGTTCATTGGAAATCTTTTCCAATACATATGACTGCTGAATTGCAAACCAGTGAAAATTAACCTCCAGGCAGACAAAGACCTATACCTCAGTACAAAACAACGAGTTCCTTTCCCCATTCTGCCTAGGGTTGACAAGGAGCTTAAAGTGATGCAACCATTGAGCGTCATAGAAGATGTCACCAAGCCAATAGAAAATGGCAAGGTAAGAATATATATTATGGCCAGATTCCTTTCCATGGTCCTAAACAATAATAACAAGAAGGAGATCCTAATGTTATGGTTGATCTGTGTATATAACTATTGAATTCTCTGGTTAGGCTGAAAACTACATTGAATTATGTTTAAGCCGTGGCATTGTACACACATACATGAAGGTGAGCCAATCGGTTCTGCTAATTCTGCTCCCCTCTAACATTTGAACCTTGTACATTAAATTGCACACTTAAATAAAGGGTTTAGAGCTTAGGGCAAGTATTGGGACTGACTGCAGACAAAAGAATCCCAGACATTTTTGGCTATTTAAAAACCCCAGCTGGATGCATTTTTTAAATCCGAAAAAAGACGTTAGTCGAACAGAGGACTTCTGGTCACCCTAATTAAAACCATTGATCATATATTTTCAGATAACCCAGCAGAAAATTGCTAGTGATCTTTTTAAGCATGACACCATGTGATGGACTATTATTCCAGAACTAGCCCAACTATCAGAAGGTCGGAGTATTCTAAGTTTAATTTGTTACCAGGCAAAACCATCAGCGCTACCAGTGCCAGCTCCTCCGAATTGATTTTGAGATCAGATTCACACAGCTGTTCCAATGTGGAACAAAATAATAAGGCTTTTACCCACACACCTTTACGAAATGATTGTGCTAAAGTCAAAGGGGCATTAAGCCAAACAGTCTTATCAGTTTTTATACACCAGATGACATTCTGTCAATCTCCATCCAGAGTCAAGTGTTTGAGTCAAGATAAATAAAACAAAGCAGTTGAAAACACCTGCTAGGTCTGAGTTATGTTATGATGTTCAGACTGAGAATGGTACTTTTACCCAAAGGATTATGAGACCTCCAACCAGAACCAGTGATGGAACTGCAGAAAATTGTAACCAGCCTACAAACCGGATTCCAAAAATGTTGGTACACTAAACAAATTGTGAATAAAAGCTGAATGTAATAATGTGGAGATGGCAAATGTCAATATTTTATTTGTAATAGAACATAGATGACAGATCAAAAGTTTAATCTGAGTAAATGTAACATTTTAAAGGAAAAACAGGTTGATTCAAAATTTCACAGTGTCAACAAATCCCAAAAAAGTTGGGACAAGTAGCAGAAAGTGGTTTGTAAAATGAAATTGAGCATATAACGAACAGCTGGAAGACCAATTAACACTAATTAGGTCAATTGACAATATGATTGGGTATAAAAAGAGCTTCTCAGAGTGTCAGTGTCTCTCTGAAGCCAAGATGGTAAGAGGATCACCAATTCCACCATTGTTGTGCAGAAAGATAGTGCAGCAATACCAGAATGGTGTTACCCAGCATAAAATAGCAAAGACTTTTAAGTTATCATCATCAACCGTGCATAATATCATCAAAAGATTCAGAGAATCTGGAACAATTGCTGTGCGGAAGGGTCAAGGCCGTAAAACTCTACTGGATGCTCGTGATCTCCGGGCCCTTAAACGTCACTGCACCTCAAACAGGAATGCCACTGTCAAGGAAATAACAGAATGGGCTCAGGAATACTTCCAGAAAGCATTGTCAGTGAACACAATCCACCGTGCCATCTGCCGTTGCCAGCTGAAACTCTACAGTGCAAAGAGGAAGCCATTTCTAAGCAAGCTGCACAAGCTCAGACGTTTGCACTGGGCCAGGGGTCTTTTAAAATGGAGTGTGGCAAAATGGAAGACTGTTCTGAGGTCAGATGAGTCACGATTTGAAGTTCTTTATGGAATACTGGGATGCCATGTCATCCGGACCAGAGAGGACAAGTATAACCCAAGTTGTTATCAATGCTCCGTTCAGAAGCCTGCATCACTGATGGTATGGGGTTGCATGAGTGCTTGTGGCATGGAAAGGCACCATTAATGCAGAGAACTATGTTCAGGTTGTAGAACAACATATGCTTCCATCTAGATGTCATCTCTTTCAGGGAAGACCCTGCATTTTTCAACATGATAATGCCAGACAACATTTATGCAGCAATCACAACATCATGACTACGTAGAAGAAGGATCCGGGTACTGAAATGGCCAACCTGCAGTCCAGATCTTTCACCTATAGAGAACATTTGGCGCATCATAAAGAGGAAGGTGCAACAAAGAAGGCCCAAGACGATTGAACAGTTAGAGGCCTGTATTAGACATGAATGGGAGAACATTCGTATTTCTAAACTTGAGAAACTGGTCTCCTCTGTCCCCAGACGTCTGTTGAGTGTTGTAAGAAGAAGAGGGAATGCCACACAGTGGTAAAAAATTGCCTTGTCCCAACTTTTTGGGATTTGTTGACTCCATGAAATTTTGAAACAACATATTTTTCCCTTAAAATTAAACTTTTCAAGATGGGTAGTGTCCATTTTGGATCCAACTTTTGTTTTTTCAATGGGAAGAAGGTCATGTGACACATCAAACTTATTGGGAATTTCACAAGAAAAACAATGGTGCTTGGTTTTAACATAATTTTATTCTTTCATGGGTTATTTACAAGTTTCTCTTTGTTTACAGTCATTGACATGTCGCAGAGGTTAACACGTGAGGAGCGGATAGAAATTGTGTTGATCCAAGGTTTAAAGACCTCTGTCTTAGTCCATGGTTTAAAAGTCTTTTGATGATTCTACGTTTTAGTTATTTAATTTTTCATAAGCTAAGGTATATCTGACAGCAGCACAATAGTTTGAAGAAGTGAAAGTCTGAGTGATTTTTTTGCAACTTCTTTCTTTCACTGATGTCAGCTAAGTTTGACAGCATCAGAGGAGAGGACAGCTCAGCTGTGAAATGAAATATATTATTTAATTTATTTGTTAATCATCTGTGCATTCTTCATCCTGTTCAGGGTCATGGTGTTTCGGGAGCCTACACGAGGCACAAGGATCATACCTTGGACAGTGCACCAGTCAATGGCAAGGCAACACACAGTCACTCTCCCAGTCACTCACACACACATTTAAATGTTGCATATCCAGCTAACCTACCAAACTGTGTTTCTGGATATTGGGAGGAAACCCATGCAGACTCAAGGAGAATGCACTAAACTGTTCACAGACAGTGAGCAAAGCAAAGATTGAACCTATATATATATATATATATATATATATATATATATATATATATTTTTTTTTTTTGCCTTCAACCATTTTTAAGGGAATCCTTCAAATCATTCTGTTACAAATGCCTAAACGTCCTGTCATGTCACAAGAGAGACACAAGTAAGCTAAAATGAACTTAACACACAAGTCTGCTGAGATATTTGGCATCAGTGCATATATATATATATATATATATATATATATATATATATATATATATATATATATATATATATATATACACAAGTATATTATTTCTGAATATATTACAGCACATTAAAACAGCACTGTTATTGTCATGGTCTTACATGGATGCAAACAAAGAAGCACAATATTGCGACGAAGATCCATCACAAATATTGAACCACGCTACCATGGTCATATATGTTATAGTTGCAGAAAAATAACAACAAAAAAAACACAAAAAAGTTTTGTTTTTCCTGTCTTTCTTATTTATATAACAAAATAACAAAGACGTAATAACTCAATGGGCAGAAATGTAAATACAGTCGCATTTATTCCCTTTCTTGACAAAGGCTTCATAGATTAATGAATATAAATGTACTCTTCCGTGCCATCTTCTGGCCTCTTTTTGTCTTTTCCGAATCATTTAAGGTGGAACGGATAAACGAAATAGAAAACTCTGTAGTCCTATAGGAAATATTACTGCTTGATATGTGTTTTTTGAGCTAAACGGTTTAGGCAAACGTTAAAAAGGAGAAAAGTATATCTCGAGAGTCACTTTTTAAGGTAAAAAACACTTACCTTCCCGGAGCGCTGCGCATCTGCGATTATAATTATCAGTTGTCGCCTCCATCCTAATCATTCCAGCGAACATCATTTAATATCAGTGTTGAAAATCTGTGTTTTGGAAATCCTCAAGTTTATTCAGTTTTCACGCAAATAATAATAAAAAAAAACCCTCTTATTCTCCTTAAAAATACCGGGCAGTCCCTTGGCGCTTTGGGAATCCGCAATCTATTTCGTTTCTGTTTTCTTATCCTTATCCTCGGTTTCCAGTGTATGCGTTGTAACAACGAAGAATTTCCACAGATTGTGGGTTCTAAATACACGTTGTCTACTTAAATGTCCCAAAAACCAGAACTCCGGCTATTCAAGCTGAGAAAGTTTAACGGTCCTGCCATTTTACTTAGCCATTTCCTGGGCACGAAGAAATAACACAGCTGCAGTTAAAAAAAAACAACCAATTGCCTCACACCAAGGAATAATAACTTCATAAGTAGTCCCCCGTAAAAAGCATATGGGTGACCGTGTTAAATAAAATAAAAACACATTAAAACGCCGTGATGCGTCCGTTTTGTGTCGTGTTGTATAGCAGTTCCTCCCTCTTACGTGTGGTGGAATTTGACTCCAGATTCCATGAACCTCCTACTGGTTTGCGCTATACAGATAGCTGACAGACCAAGCGTCAGAACCCCATTCAAAATCATCAGTGTGCGAAGAGATATAAGGAATACAATGTTTTTAACACTTGTGCAGATCTAAACCTCTCCCTATAGGCTGGGCTGAATTTTTCGCACAAAAATGCTTCTATAGATAGAGTGTTGCCTGTGCACACAGAACAGACAGGTTACAGACTGTCACAAAACCCTGCTGTAGACTAAGTAGGATGATCCTTACAAACCAGCTGTCTGGTCATTGCACATTTCTAAAATCTTGCAACTGTTACAAGGTTACTTTTATTTTGTGATTTCCGTAACCATTATGAACGATTTTTTTTAAATACTGTATATGAAATTATGAGATGCTAAGTTGTAGTAAGTCATTATAATGGGCTAATAAAATTATGTTCTTAGAACATTGCCCTAATGTTCATTTTTGGGAATGTTCCCAAAATGTTAAATTAAATTTTGGTTGTTGGGAACATTGATTTGGAATGTTCCCTCAACAATAATCTGTCCAGTCTGCTTAATATTCAAGTTACGATAACATTCCCAGATTATGTCCCCAACCTCATTTGTACAGACAATTTAACTTTCTAGGAACTTTTTCTTCAAATGTTCTGAGTATGTGCAATGCAAAACCTTTTTCGTAATATTCAATTATGGCTGTGGAAATGTTGCTTTGGAAATGTTCCCTGAAAGTTTTCTTCATGTTTCCAGAACATCTTTCTTGATTGTTACCTTAGCATTATTTATACTGACAATTTAATGTTCTTTGAAGGTTTATAATTTAGGTTGCATGTTAGTATACACTATATATCTATACACTATAACATCTTTTGTGCACTGCAGTGGAGCATATATTTTTCTGGCTTTTGTTTTTGCACCTTGTGTCAGATACGAGGAACAGTCAGCAGTGCAGTGTCAAAAGTTGAGGTTTTTCAAATGATGGTCTTTTTAACATTTCATTAATGTTTCTCAGTATAAAGTTATTTTAATCCCCTGTAAAAGGGCCCAAACATACCAATTTATCAAATAATAAAAACCTTTCTCCAAATCACTCTAATTTGCTAAGGTGTTCTAATTCAATAAAAAAAATCAGTGCAAGCTTAACACATTTAAAATGTTAATTTTTATTATTATCATCATCAGCATCACATTCAAATTTTTGAAAAAAGAATACAATGAAAAAATGTCAAAAATCCATACATTTTAGGGGGTCTGTGTATGCTCCACCTACAAAGTAAACAAAAAGGTATATTAAAGAAGCAATCTGTAAGATATTTACTGTACTTGTAATGTCTAGGGTGTGTGATCATAGATTAAGGAAACAGTCAAAGCTAAAGCACCGCTGCCTCTCATAGCATTGCTGAAGCAGTATATTCTCTTTTAGAAGTGCCCAGTGGAGCTGCTGTAAACCCTGCCCTCACAAGGTCCTGCCTGTCATCCCGCCCTCTGTCCAATCATTTTACAGTCCAAACCCACCGCTGCCAGGTCTACATCAGTAGTATATATCCTACACCTTCTGTCAAACACCTCTGTGAATGATTTATGACCCCTTGATTTATGACCCCTGATTTATGACCCAGGTGACAGGTCAGTACAGGATGTCCTTATATGGGCTTCCCCTCACACCTACACCCCACCCCCTGACACCCTCACACCCCCCCAACATGTTTGGCGTGGGTTGTGCTTGCATATGTATTTAAAATGACCCTGGTGGATTTCTATGGCTAAACGCTTTTTAAAATGTCTACAGTGTGTGTAAATCAGTCTCTTTTAAGAGAATCTACAGTTACACCAACTATTAGTTCTGAAACCAATGTTGCTTTTGCGCCAGGAAGAAACGGCGTGGTAAAGCATTTGGTAGCAGCCCTCGCGAATATTTTAGGGGTGTTAAAATTAACCAGTTTGATTCTCGGACTTATGACTGACAGGTCAGTACAGGATGCCCTTATATGGGTTCCCCCTCACACCCACACCACACCCCTGACACACCCACAGCCCCCATGTATATATAGTTAGCTTGAATCCTGTGTTTGTGAGAAAGCCTATACCGACACTATTTGGAAGTCGCAATGGAGTCCTACATTTTCGGTAAGTGTTAAACTACAGATTTCTACCTAATTTTTTGTCAGAATTTCGGTGATATAATATTTTCTTACCCACTTAACAGGGTTTATCTTGTCTAGGTACATCTGAGTTAGAAACCATCTGTGCCATTAGGAGCATTGAAGGTTTATCACAACTTTGTGAAGGTATGACTCTGCTCTTTATTATTTTATGTGTCTTTTTTGATTTTAGTTGTTATTCATGAGATTATTTTTTCATTTCTTCAGAAACTGTGGATGCTACGGGGTATTTAAATCCTCTTGGTAGGTTGTCTGATACATCTTATAACTCATGGTGTTATATTTTGATTGTGTGTCGCAATAGTGTGTAATTTATATGTTCTCTGTAGTAGGGTTGACACGTTTGGTTGAAGAAACAAATCTCTTAACACCGCCAGGGTTTGAAGTTGTTCCCGGCACCTCTGCCGTTGTTGAACCATTGGATGCTACGTACGCCAACAACGACCAAGCGCCGCAAACATTTACGCCGTGTTTAACAAGCAGTCCTACCCGATCCAATCAAAGCGTCCCAAGGGACATCAGGGTGCCTGTTCCACAAGGAAAACGTGGTAGTTTTGGATCTGGTGGTGCTCAAACATCGCGCTCAAGTAGTGGTAAACGTCTTAGATTGGACGATATCCACAAAACAAACGGTAATAAAAACACAATTAAATATTATTTGTATTATTTATAACATGAGGTTTGTGTGTTAACGAGTGTTTCATTATTTGGTCTGTTCATAGATTTGGACATTTTCGATCTGTCGGTGTATGAGGACTGTGTTGATCCTGGTCTGTGCGCCGCTGGATGGTCTGATGAGTTATTTAAAACATGGAATGATAACAGCTTTACAGTAAAGGAGGACAACGGTGCTGCTGTTGTGCCGAATGATGTGTTAAATGATGCTCTGATCGAACCTGGGGACTCTGTTACGGATGAAATAAAATCCAATCAAGATCACGAACAACAACAACAACAACAACAACAAAACCAGGTGGGGGGTTGTAATTGTGCTAACAACCCTGTTGAGCTTATAACGTTGATGAGACAGATGTCACAGGAGATCGCTAAAATCTCTATTGAACAGCGTAGGCAGGCTGCTTTAAACCGCAGGCGTGACAATATTATTCAGAAACAGTTTGAATGTATTGAAGCCTTGTGTAAAGAACAAACAGCTAATGCCAATTTAGTTAAGGATATTCATGGTTTGTGTAAGGTTGCGCACAGTGAAACAGCGTTAGAATTGTTGTATAAATTAAACAGACTTTTGCAGTTAAAAAAATCAACACGGATCCCTGTTGCAGGACCGTCTTGTAGATGATAATAGTTAATATTATAATTGTTATTATTATTATTATTGTGTTAATAATATACTGTGGTTTTTTTTTTCAAGTATGTGTTAAATAAATCAAATCATTAACGTACATTCAAAAGTAATAGCATTATTTTAAACCATTGACATTTAAAAACCAACAATTTGTGTATCGAAAACCAAATAGGTCTAAACAGTCATGGCATCTACAGATTTTGCGCGTGATGACCCAATATATGAAGCGTGGAAACAGTTGTCTCCGAGTGAAAAAATGCTTTGTCTTATGGACGAATATGATATGGGTATTGAATCGCTTAGCAACCAGCAAGACGTAGACATACAAGACAGCGATAACAGTAACGCACATGGCTTATTACAAATTACACTGGACGAATGGTTAACAAACACAAGACAAGCATCACATACACAACCGGTTAAGCGTTGTAGATATGATAGTAGTGGCGAACAATCAACAGATTTTGCATGTGATGACGCAACATATGATGCTTGGGGGCGGTTGTCTCCAAGTGAAAAACTACACTGTCTTATCGAAGAATGTGACATGGCTATAGCAGACCTAGAAAATGATATTCAAAATAATACACAACACATAAACAATGAACAAACAGGTAGCGGTGTGACAACACCTGGACATTCAGCATTTGACCCAACAGCTCCTAACTTTGGTTTATCTGACGGTCATATAGCAGAATTGGTGAGAAATGGTGGTGTTGTAGACGATTATACCATAGTGTCTAGGAATCGGTTTAACAGCGTTGTGCTTCACCGGATGCTGAATTTACATGACGCGCAATCCACAGACATAGCTTCATACACGTCCTATATACACGATGTGTTGTCAGAAATTGTGTCATTCTCCAGGGCAGGGGTGGGCAATTATTTTTTCCATGGGGCCACACGAGAAACAGAAAATATTGTGGAGGGCCGGCCAAAAGGCTGATCTCAATTCTGCATAATATTAACTGTACTTCTTTGTAAAAAGCAGTAAATAGCATTGTTTTGACAAGCTGGTAAAAGTATATGTTATAATTAAGCAATGAAAACATGAGGTTGCCTTCCAAAAAATGTAATTTATTCAAGCAAATTTCACAAAACAATGGGAAAGGCAATTCATCACTAAAACGGCATCATAAAAACACGCTAAACATGCCAATAAAAATAACCACAATACAATTAAAAATCACAAAGCTGGTCTTGGTTGCTGCATCCCTGGATGTGTGAAGCTTGGTAAAAAAGCCTTGCTGCTTTTGCAGTTTAGCTAGCAAAGCTTCCGATGTCCGCGCCCTTTCAGCATCAGTCACGTTCTTCTATTTCTCCCCGTGTTTCGTCTCGTAATGCCGACTCAAATTGTAGTCCTTAAACACGACGATCTGCTCCCCGCAAACTAAACACACGGCTTTACCTCTCACTTCAGTAAATAAATACTTAGCAGTCCAATTTTTGTTGAAAACCCTGCATTCGGCATCTACCTTTCTTTTTTTAGCATGAGCAGACATTTCTGAGGGCTAAAGTCGTCTTGTGACTTAGTGACAACGATCAAATCACGCCCATGCCTCAATATACGTTTTGCGTCATCATGTACGTAAATAAAAATCAACTTCAAAATAAAAGCAATGCAGCTTCAGTCCATGCATCAGGTAAAATAAGAAAATATGTTTATTTTGTAATTTCCAATTAACGTTACACGGGCCGGTCAGAGTCAATCAAAGGGCCGTATGCGGCCCGGGGGCCGTACAATGCCCAGGTTTGCTCCAGGGTCTTGGCTGGTGATGGCGGTGTTATCGACATCACCCTAAGAGGTAGTAGTTTAACATCTGATGTAAACACGGTGTTGTCTTCAAGGGACGGTTACAGTGTGGACAGATTTTCAGACGCTATTGAAAGAGTTATGCAGAGCAATAACAGTATTAAAACGGATGAGAGTTTGGCTCTGACTGTCTCGATAGTCGTGGGTAAAAATGGTGGTGTTCGTCGTAAGGTGCGTGACCTAGCACACGATCAGGTGATCAAAAGGAACAGACTGAATCTTTTCTGCCCAACAAACATCTCAAACAATCTGTGTTTTGCAATCTGCATTGCTCTTTTTCTGAATCCGCATGTACCACATAACACATTAGAACCTATAGCCGAACAGATACAGATAAACATTGGCTACACACGTGACCATAGAGTAGGTTTTAATGATATTGGTCGTTTTGAATATAAGTATGGTATTAAAATAGTTGTGTTCCACAAGAGTCGTTCGGGTAAATTAGAAAAGTACCAAACCAAAGACAAACCACATACCAAGACTGCGTTTCTGTACCTCCATGACGGTCATTATTATTTGGTAAAAAATTTGAAAGCGTTCATGGGGGTGCCGCATGTTTGCACGTTTTGTTATACGGGCTACACTAACGCCAGAGATCATAGCTGTAAATATAGTTGCGATGTGTGTCAAGATGCGATGTGTCACAAACACCCCAGGCGTGTGAAATATTGTGATGACTGTTCGCGTTACTGCAAGTCTGTCTATTGCTATGAGCAGCATAAGAAACAAAAACAACAGTCTATTACAGGGGTGATAGCATCCTCATGCAATCTAAGTATTGCAAAAAATGTGGCCATCGTTATCACGTAAGTTTAATAAAACCAAAACCCCACAAGTGTGTGTCGGGTCGTTGTGTTCATTGTGGTGAAGATTTAATATCGGACACCACACATGAATGTTACATACAGCCGATCAAAATAAAAGAACCCAGTAATTCCTACATCTTTTTCGACTTTGAGACACGCTTTGAAAATGGAAAGCATGAAGCTAATTTTGTCTGCGCTATTACATATGATGGTACAGAATTCACTGCAGAAGGGTCTGACTGCATAGAAAGGCTTATAAGAAAGTTTAGACAGCTCAAATATCAAGGGTACACATGGTTAGCACACAATGCGGCCGGTTTTGACAATTTTCTATTATTGGAATATTTTTCTAGTGTGGGTGTCGCTGTCAAAATCACCATGATGGGGTGTAGACTGATCTCCATGTATGATGAAACATACAAACAACGTTACATAGACTCATATTCATTCATTCCAATGCGTTTGGCTAAAAGAACATCAGCCTTAAATCTAACATGCTCCGAGAAAGGACATTTCCCACACAAATTCAATTTAAAACAAAATGAGAACTATGTGGGGCCATACCCTGAAAAGGGTTTTTATGGTTATGACACTATGAACGACAAAGGCAAAAAAGAGTTTGACGAATGGTACGACACAGTCTCAAACGGTGTTTTTGACTTCCAAAAGGAGTTGTATGTTTACGGCAGGAACGACGTTGTTTTACTGCGCGAAGCATGTATCAAGTATCGCGAAGAATTCATTCAGTGCACAAAGCTAGACCCGTTTAATTATACGACATTAGCATCATGTTGTATGGCAGTATACAAAACACATTTTCTACCAAAAGACACGCTGGCGCTGACACACAACAACGCATACATTAACCAGCACAAGACATTCTCTAACGTCTCTATTGAATGGCTTGAGTATGTTAAGCATGTAAGAGATGTTGATGTGCACCACACTTTAACTCACGGGGAAATGAAGTTTGGCGCATATTATGTGGATGGTTATTATGAAAAAGATGGTGTGCGAAAAGCTTTAGAATTTAATGGTTGCATGCATCATGGTCATGAATGTCGTTACAACCCGAACCAGTGCCATCCTATGTCAAAGGTCTTGTATGGAGATTTGCGAATGCGGTTTGATACCAAGGTGGAGACGCTTGTTCGTGCATATGGTCTAGAAGTTGAAGTGATGTGGGAATGTCAGTGGGCATCTGCTAAGAGGGATGATTTGGATGTTGCCACGTTCATTTCTAATTACACAGCTCCTGAAAGGCTCGAACCAAGAGACGCACTTTTTGGTGGTCGAACAAATGCGTATAATTTGTATTACAAAGCAAAGGAGGGTGAGAAGATTAGATATTTGGACTTCACAAGCTTGTACCCATTCTGCCAGGCCCGGAAGAAATACCCGGTAGGGCACCCCCAAATATTTTTCAAAGACTTTCAACCTCTTGAGGAGTACTATGGTCTAGTCAAGGCAACAGTATATCCGCCAAGAAAACTCCTCCACCCTGTTTTACCATACCGTTGTAATGGAAAGTTAATGTTCCCGCTGTGCCGCACATGTGCCGAGCACGAAAACCAGTTGCGTCCGTGTATGCATAGTGATGAAGAGAGATCTATAACGGGGTCATGGGTCAGTATTGAACTAGTGAAGGCTGTTGAGAAAGGGTATGTAGTTGCAAAAATCCATGAAGTTTGGCATTTCCCAGACAGTTCAGAGACGATGTTCTGCGAGTATGTAAAGACGTTTTTACAGTACAAGCAGGAGGCCAGTGGTTATCCAGCACATGCTGTCACAGAGGAAGAGAGGGCCGAATACATCAGGGATTATTTTGAAAAGGAAAATATCCAACTGAATCCTGACAAGATATGCCTTAACCAGGCGCGTCGCTCTATTAACAAATTGTTGTTAAACAGCTTGTGGGGCCTTGTGGGGCAGGAAAACCTGCCCGTGTCTGAAGTGTTAACGGACCCTGAACAGTTTTCACAACACATCTTTGGTGACGGCTATGAGGTTAAACACTTTTCATTTGTGTCCGACACCGCAGCATTGATTCAGTGGTGCTATTCGGCTGGAGACAGCTGTCCAACACGTGATATTAATGTATTCCTCGGCGCATTTACAACAGCGCACGCTCGTTTAGAATTGTATAATCTAATGGATAAATTGGGAGACAGATTGTTGTATAGCGACACTGACAGTGTTATTTTTGTTTTTCGTGAAGGTGATTGGGAACCCCCTCTGGGGCCTTATTTAGGCGATTTGACAGACGAGATTGGTGGTGGTGATTACATTACAGAGTTCTGCTCGGGAGGTCCTAAGACGTACGGTTATCTTACAGCTGGCGGTAAAACATGCATGAAAGCAAAGGGCATTACGCTAAATTCTGAAAACTCAAAAGTTATTAGACTCGACACACTTATTGACCTTGTTGATAATTATGTGACGAATCGCGATACTAGCCGACACATACTTGCTCGCGCTGACGGCATTGTGAGAAATAAAAAGAACCTCATGCTGAAAAACAAATCAGTAGTGAAGCGGTTTAAAGTTGTGTACAACAAACGTGTCCTGTTGCCTGATTTTTCAACACTTCCTTATGGGTACTAAAGACGGTCGAGGTGTGATAGATGTTGACGGGTTTGATTTTAGATTACAACACCCATTTTCGTGTGTAATAAGCGGACCATCAAATTCCGGAAAAACTTTTTTTGTAAAACAGTTGATTGAGCGTTCTGATGAGTTGATTTCAAATAAAATAGAAAATATAGTATACATTTATGACTGCTGGCAACCCCTTTATGATGAAATGTTAAAGATAAGAAATATTATTTTTGTTCAAGGGATACCAACGTCGCTATGTGACGACACACTTTTACCGCCTAACAGAAATAATTTGTTAATAATTGATGATGTTATGAAAGATGCCAGCAATAATGCCGAAGTGGAAAAGGTGTTTACACAGTATGTACATCACAGAAATTTAAGCGCCATTTACTTAATGCAAAATTTGTTTTTTCAAGGAAAGTCTAGTAGGACAATTAGTTTGAATACAAACTATCTCATATTATTTAAAAATCCAAGAGACAACAATCAGGTTTGTGTATTAGGTAGACAGATGTACCCCGGCAACACCAAATTTTTCATGGAATGTTTTCAAAATGCTGTTAGCAAGCCGTTCGGTCACCTTTTAATTGATTATAAAGCTAAGACTCCTGAAAACTTTCGTCTCAGAACAGATCTGCTTTCAAACGCGCCTGTTGTTTACATTCCGAAAATACGCAGATAGATCAGCATGTCGGACAGACTATATAGAAACCTGCCGCTTCTTAAACTTTTATTTAAAGCCACACCAGCACAGAGACGTGTTATTTTACAAACGGCGTCTAATGAACTTATCTTAACTCTGTGTGAGGTTGCCCTTAATGTTCTTAATGGCACTGTACCTCTCACATCAACACAATATCGTGAGTTAAAGAAGAAGAAGTCTGAAATTAAATTTATCGCTGATAAAAAGGTTGGTGTTTCACGGAAAAAGAAAATAATTAATCAGAAAGGCGGCTTTCTTTTACCATTGTTAAGCGTTGCTTTACCATTTATAGCAAGCTTGATAGCGGGGAGATAAACTGAAGACATAGAGTATGCTGAAAAATTATTTTTGGTACCTCAGCACCAGTTGGATAAGTTAAAGAGTGATAACAGTCGGGGCGCTGTCCGACAAATTGTAGAAAATGATTTGGACGTGTCGATCAGAGATATTTTGGCCAGGAGGGATCTCGACCCCCACGAGAAGGCCAAACTTTATACATCCGTGTTACAGAGATATTTAACCATCGCTAAACATGGTGATATGGAGACCAATACTTTAACATTGTCATTGCCGCATGCGGATACTGTTAATAAGGAAATAAATGTTGTCGATCAGACTGGTAACAAACATTCCATAACCGATGATGTTCTTAGAAATGTATCTTCGCGAAGCAGACAGAATGTTCAGTATGTTTTAGATACAATGTCTAAATCAAAAGATGTGTCTTCCTGGAATGAATTAGGAGAATTTGTCTTAAATGGACGTACGATCCCAGGGTCACATATTCTGGACTTGGTGAAAAGCATCACCGCCGCACACCGTGTTAGCAATGATCGTAGACCTCAGGGGTGGAGCGAGTTTCTAGAGGCTTTTGCTGTTTTAAACATCCCTCTTTCTACCATACCAAATAAGTTTGTCAGACAAAAAATTAATTTGTTAAAAAATAAAAAGTCTGCTGATTATGCTACACCAGTGAAAGACACTTTGCAATCGCCTGTTAAGAGTGTTGAACACCCCAGATTTCACTCCCCCGTTTTAGACAGAAGTGTTTGGTTAAACTTCTAATTGTTATATATTTTATTTTTATTTTATTTGATCTGTGTGTGATTGTGTTGTTTAATTGATTGTTTTGAATATTTTTCACATTGTTTGAAAACTGTCATTTGTTGTTTTATTATTGTTACATGTATATTTGTAAATAAACGAACCAGAGTTGAAAATCTTTTTTGAAAATCAGTGTTTTTATTCGTCAGCTTTACACTACACAGGGTTATACAATAAACATCTCTCCTTTTTGAACATGTTGTATACAAATAAACGACCTGTTCTTACAAACACACGGATACAAATGTTTCACAAAGGCTGAAACCATATTGTCATTTTTAGTTAAATTAAAACCATATTTTGACATCACTTCTTCATAATTACAGTCTAACCATGTGGTATAGAAAAAACACACAATGTTGACCGCATGTAGTTGATGTAAAATCTTGAACTTGTCTGGTAGAATACCTCAAAGTCGTGCATGTTGTTTTAAGGAAATCACTAATAATTTTAGGGAACTTGTCATAGGTAGGTGCATTTCCAAAACTGTCAAAAAAACACCCGACACGGTCTTCACTTATGTAGATAGCAAGCCAATGTTCGCCAGGAAGATCAGATGAGTGTGTATTGACAATAGCCGTCACAGGTAATTTCCATATACCATTTGTTGGTAATTGGTCACATGCTAACACACCGAGAAAATGTGTGTTAACAGCCACTTTGTCCATTACAGCAGACAGCTCCAACGTATTCATTAGTAATAATCCACTAAAACTTGTCTTCGGTTAGAGATTTCAATGATGCTGTCAAAAACAGCATACACAACCAAATTTACAGTATGCGGGAGCGGCTGTCTGAAACGGACCTCCAGTCTAATATTACCTGATTTGACCAAAGACACGTGTTGACCGCATTCTTCATCAGGTGTGAGGTTAAACGCATACAGAGTGTAGCCCTGTAGGAAATCCTGCCTATCAATTGGCAATGCCTGGTTTTTCAGATGTCTTCCAGATGCAAGCGCTAACTGGAAGAATTCGCGCACGGCGGAACCAGTGTGGAAATCGGGTTGGTGTGGATTGGCTGGAAATTGTTGGCCGTCTAAATAGACCGCAAGAAACTCCAAGTTGTAATGTTTAAACGCGAAGGGGTTTTTATTATACGCGCCTGTGAATGCATCATTATCAACCATGGCTATTATCATAGACTTGGGTAGAGTCCCCAAGAACAAATTTTCTTGGTTAGAAACACGTGTTCCAGCGGGTATGGAAAAATTTTTTAGACACACTCTGTCAATGGGGTATTTAGCCGTTGTTGACAACAATGTCTGGGCATGACCCAACCTTACAGCTGGTGACACAGATACTTTTTTGACAAATAACGATGCAGAGAGAATATTCACTTTGTATGCTAACGCGTCATGCCGCATTAGACAGAAATCATCCTTATTACGTGTCATGCGAATTTTTATATCAACACCGTTAAGCATCAATTTCTCCTGAAAAAATATGTCGCTATGAATCGGGGTCAGCAGTTCTACCACATTACTAGCGTTTGTAAATGCGGCCCTCTTTGCCAAACCGCGATTGTTCCTTGCGGGGTTTGTTTCATCCATATGCCCTGCAGTGTCCAGATAAAAGAGGCCTGCAGAGAAGACAGTTTCCAGGGTGTCCCGACCATAGTTGGCAAGACATTCTATCATGCTACGGTATGGGTAGGTACTTGAACTCTGTGATACCAGCCTGTCTCCTAGGGACACGTCGACCTGTGAAAATATTGTGGCTCCAGGATAGTTTATCAACCCCACAGCGGCTCCGTCATCAATGTCGCTTCCGTCAGGTTTTGTGATTTTAAGACGAAGGTATAATAGTGTGTTATTTAGATCCATATAATCTTCACCATGGCCGGCTATGAAAAACTCTAGTGGGGCAGTGTCGGATATTGCTGACAGCGGCGGAATTTCGACATAAGTGTTTTTCTCAATAGCGGTTTGTGTTAAAGGTACTGTAAACAAGTCCAGTTCTGATTTAATACACTCCTCAGACATGCGATGAAGTAGAGCCATGATCAGAAAATGGTTTTAATAGGTTTCCTACAGGTCGAGGTTGTTGTCTGCTTCCCCTTACGCTTTCTTTTTGACACTGTGTTTTTTCATCTCAAGCTTGGTTTTCTTAGCAGGACGGCCACGCCTCTTACCAGGGGGTCGTTTCACAGATTTTCGAGCCATCACCAACATACCCGACCCATCTTGATTGTGTGCCATCATACGCGTCAGACCGTTACTGACAACATCGCTTACAATGTTTTTAGCAGCTGTTTTTAGATGTGGTTTGGCTATATTAAAACCCTTCTTGAACAACGGTATAGCCATTCTGAATAAATTTCTAAAAATCCCACCAAATCCCGCACCATACATTGTTGGGCTACCTGTATAGCCGGGCATGTGGCCTCCGGCCTGACTTTGATAGTAAGAAACGTAACGTTCAGGATCCATGGCCTGTCTGTTGAAAGATTCCATTTTCAAAACCTAATTCCTTGTTTTACAGGTCTAAAGTGTAGCTTTACAACCACTTTCCCATAAGAAAAATTTACGTGCTGGTTCTGATCGGTTTTCACTTCTATAGCGATATCGTTTATCTGTGATTTTGTTGTCGACACGTAGTGTGGCTTACTGTATCTAACTGTGACAATATCATGGTTGTTCCCTGATATATGTACACATCTTAACAGAGGTACAAAACTGTCACCAATTAATTGGTAATCAACAATGTCTGTGTAAACAAACATTGAGTAGAAACCACCATAGATGTCGACAGGGTGTGGCGCGTACTCTTTTTGTACGACATCCGGGTCATTTGTTTTAACTACACACTCTAGTATCACACCCGGTTTAAAACCCAAGATGATGGCTAGTTTACCATTAAATATCAAACCGATATCAGATAACGTCTTAATAAATAACCTGTGACTTATTTGGTCATAAACAAGACCTATTGAATGGTCTGCTAGATGGATATTAATCTCAGCAACTAATGCCGGTATATGGTTATAATACCCTGTAGGTAGTGTTATTTGTGTTGTTTTGCCAGATTTTTTATCAATTACGCTAAATGTGGCATCTAGCTCACAAAAGGTTGTCCACGTTCGTGGGTATTGAAACTCTATCACCCCTACTTCCCAGTCACCTTTTAGATCGATTGGTTTCGCTAGTTTTGTTCTATAATTAGAAATTTGATTATCGGGGTATACCGACATAGACGAATTGCTCGGCAGTGTGACGCAAAAACCATTGTCCCCCATATTTGTCCTTTGATGTAAATGAACTAGTTCACAAAGTACAACACCTTTTAAGGCCTTTGTATGTCCACAACATCATTTTCAGGAACCCAGCTGTTAAATTTTGACGGCCAACCTAACCATTTCACTAAAACCATTGTTTTTTTACCCTGTTTTTTTTTATCCAAAATCTTTTCAACTTTGAATGCTTTTTCTGTAGACATGCGTATTTTTTGCAACTCTTCTTCATAGAAACGGCCGTGTATAATGTCACCGTCATAATCTTTCAATTTATAAACGGGTGGTTGTCGTCGGATACATTCTGATATAGTGAAAAACTCCTGTGTATAGTTCTCCTCATACCCCTTTGTAAACGGACCCCTGACTTTAGAAATACGCACAACGTCACCAGTCTTGTACTTAAATATGGTTTTCTTGTCTAATTTGTTTCTCACACCATACAGCGTTTTAAACACGCTTTCGTCACATCAGCTGGCTTGGTTTTGATACTACGGTGGTAACTATTATTGTAACCGCTCATAATATCTTGTAAAACATCAATGTACCTTTTGGAGTTTACAGCTGTTAGATAACGCCACATACGACTTTTTAGCGTTCAATTAAACCGCTCTATGACACTGGCTTTTAGCTCACTACCTGTAGCAAAATGTGTGATTTTGTTTTTTGATACTAAATTTTGAAAATGTTTGTTGAAAAACTCTTTACCCCTGTCAGTCTGTAACTTTTGAGGAACTCTGCCTTCTTCTAATATGTTCGCAAATGCCTTTGAGACTTCTATACCAGACTTATTTTTTAACAGTCGAGCCCACGCATATTTGCTGAACACGTCAATACATGTCAACATATATTTATATCCGTCATTTTCCCTAGAATATGCACTCATATCAACAAGATCAGCTTGGAATTGAGCGTCAATGCCATATACTATAACCCGGTTTCTTTTGTAATTATGTCGTATGGGTTTGTGGAGTGTGTATGCATCCTCTTCAGATAACCAGTCTGAAACCTGTTGATCAGACAGACACAATCCTGTATTCTCTAAAACACCCCGTTTCAAACGATTTTTACCGCCTAATGAACCAGAATTAGACAGCGTGTAATATACCGTTCTCATAAGATTTGATGTGTCGATAGATGACATTGTTGAAAATAATGACCCCAGATTTGTTTATTTGACTGTTTTATTCACAATGCATCGATGAAATCTAAAAAGTTTGCACACACATCTACATTTTTCTCAACTAGATATTCAACAAATGTTTCAATCACTTTACAAACATCAATTGGTTTCTTTGTTGAAAGTTTTATCACAAAAATGTCTATTATATATGTACATAGACAAAGCACATAACCAATTTTTACCACATTTTCACTCTTAGGCATGAGAGACAGTAATTTACTAATAGTCACAAGGGTTGTTTCGTCAGAATCTATACATAACTGTGTCAAATGACACCAATCATGCGATGTTGATTTAACAATATTCATTTGGTTCTTGAAATTTTGTAAACGTTTAACATTGACATCATACACACTATTAATGAGTGTAAAATCATCCACACTATCGTCAATACATTTATACAACAAACGTGTCAATTCGCAGTTCACACGGTGTTTCAGCACACGCTTTGACAGACTTTGGTGTCCGCAAACTATCCCCATTTTCACTTAAACAGCTCTGCAAGTCTTTGAATCACCTTCCCAACAGTCAACGGCATCGCTGACAAACTGTTCAGAGGTTTGATCAATCAGACTTTCTCTTAGTTCCTGCAGCTTTTCCACAACGTACGGCTCGCATTGTAATTCACAGACGACTGTTTCAACACATCCTTGAATTTTTAGAAGGGGTAGTTCTATTCCAAAACACTTTAGAAGCCCAGCTATGGCATGTTTTAAGGCGGGCGTGAACAATGTCCTTGTTATATCTTTATAGTATTTTTCAAAAAAGAAGATATCAGGTTCAAACAGACACGAATGTCGAAGTTGACTAGGGTGATCCACTTCACAACCAAGACATGTTTCCTTCAGCTTGTTGTTTATGATGTGTTGTAGGATTACAACGACAGTGGACTTTATCAGTTTTAGCGCCGTAGAGCTTACTTGCCCGTCCACCACATCAATCGGAGCAGATATAGCGTTGTCTTCAGGAGCTTCAGCGATTGTCAGTTGTCTAGCC
Source organism: Hoplias malabaricus (assembly GCF_029633855.1). Lineage (NCBI taxonomy): Eukaryota > Metazoa > Chordata > Actinopteri > Characiformes > Erythrinidae > Hoplias > Hoplias malabaricus. Next base: position 23,447,412 of record NC_089807.1, read on the forward strand.
ATCAACGTTGCCAAATCATCCACCGGGTCTTGTCGAAAAACATGCGGGTTCGCAATGTCCACACAACTGAGATCATCACCATATTGACCCAACAAACTGTTGTCTGATACCGCTTTGGCAATCGCCGTCGATTCACCATAGCTGTAGTTTACAACCCCATGACCCGTGTCAATCGGCGTATATTCAATGTCCGACAGTCGATAATTTTCACACCACATAGGTCCACGGGTGTCGGGATGGTCTGCTGGAAGAATGTCCTCAAACATGATGGCTTGCGTGTTGTTCGTGTCTTGACTTCGTGTGGTTTCAGTGTCGGCTTATGTTTCTTTTAACAGACATCACTGGAAGGCGTTGATCCACTTTTGACCATCCCACAAACGTCATAAGCCCGAGAATCAAACAGGTTAATTTTAACATCCCTAAAATATTCGCGAGGGCTGCTACCAAATGCTTTACCACGCCGTTTCTTCCTTGGCGCAAAAGCAACGTTGGTTTCAGAACTAATAGTTGGTGTAACTGTAGATTCTCTTAAAAGAGACTGATTTACACACACTGTAGACATTTTAAAAAGCGTTTAGCCATAGAAATCCACCAGGGTCATTTTAAATAACACATGCAAGCACAACCCACGCCAAACATGTTGGGGGGGTGTGAGGGTGTCAGGGGGTGGGGTGTAGGTGTGAGGGGAAGCCCATATAAGGACATCCTGTACTGACCTGTCACCTGGGTCATAAATCAGGGGTCATAAATCAAGGGGTCATAAATCATTCACAGAGGTGTTTGACAGAAGGTGTAGGATATATACTACTTACATCATAGTGTCTTGCAGCCATGAAATGACCAAGTGAACATAGTTAATGTTATAATTTACTGGACCAAAAAAGCTCAGCTGCCTTTCTAAAAATTTCCATGACCAGATACGGAGTAAAATGAGAGGAAATATTGGCCTTGTGTTTGAAAGGGGGAGGCAGTTTAGAAGCAGTTCACCTTGCAGCTCAGCAGTGGAGACACACAGGAGTTATTCATGTTATTCATTCATAAACATGAATACTCTCTGTATTTTCCTGTTTTAAAGTGCTGAAATAACGGCAAAGTCCAATGATATCAATGTAGATATTGAGGTAGATATAGTTCAGTCTTAAAAAAAAAAAAAGAAAAAAAATTTACTGAGAAAACAAACCTGTTTGTCTCTCGTAGATACTGATCTGAGGTAAATGCACCATGGTGTCCGTGCTTACTCAGGATGAAACAGAATAAATTAGCATCTATTTCAGTTTATTCGTAAATTTTTTTATGAGTGCTCGATCTTCTGTTCAGAAACCTGTGTAGTAATGTACTGAATCTATTTCACAATAGCAGTTATGATTTAAATGCTCAAATTTTATTTTGATGATCAGATTTAATCTGTTTTTAACAATTTTTATATTATATGTGCATTTTGTGTTACATGAGGTTGCAGAAAAGAGAAACATGACAGACAATAAGGAGTGTGTAGTGGAGTATGGATCGAATAAAGAAATGAAAAGTTCTGAATGAAAGACTCTCCACTCTGAATAAGATGAGTCAAGATGGCACTGATTATCGTCTGCAAATCACACAGATGTCACAAAGAAATGACCTTGCACTGAATTCCTGAAAACCCGATCCGAACCAAACGAATAACATGGACCAACAGCGACCCCAAGTGGACATTTGCGAAATCATGTTTTGCCCTGCTGCCATCTAAATACATAATGGACTTAATCGAGTATTTATAAATATGTTTATGCAATATGTATGAATGTTACTCTCTGTTGTTCTCAAGTGAATGTCTACTAACTAATGAAGTGATGTGTATTACTGTTTCAATCATGAAGGAAATTTTCTGTCTCTGATTAGGAAAACAAATTAGTTTCTAACTTCTAGCATAATATTGTAGTGGGATGTAACCGTAAAATACCCAAGATATATATACATAGATATTTGATATTAATAATCTAGGACACTCATTGTGCTATACCACAAGCATGTATAAGTAATTTTTAAGTTATTCAGTTTCATGTGTATACTTTTTTCACGTGATTCTTTTCTCTCTCTCTGAAACGTGAAACAAGTCACGTGAGCCTCAGACCCAGGATCCAATCAAAGGAAGGAGACTTCCCAAATGGGCGTGACCGCGCCACATCTGAAAAGGGAATGCCCTACTCCGCTCCCTCTTTTCCTGTGCTTCTTCTGCGACCCTCTTCTCTTTTCCGCTACGCTCCTCACGTCCCTCTCTTCACTTCAAGTGCGACGCTCTTCCTTCTTCCTTACACCGACGAAATGACTCGTCAAAGACTCTAACGAAGGACCTCACTCAACTTCCAAGGGACGCCTTGTGCTAGTTAGCAGTGTGATACAGAAACTACAAAGTAATGCCTAGTAATTCTCAGTGATCTTTTTCTTTGTTTATTTGTGTTCATGTTTTATCGCCCAATCCAAGTTTAATCTCACGACTGATCAAAGCAGGTGAAACTTATTTTGGCCAGAATAAGATATCACCCCTGAGATTAGTTGATAGCGGATATGTTAGCATTATACTCTGACTTCTGAGGGCATTGCTTCTGGGGACTTGAGTAACGAGCGAACGACTCTTAGACCCCCCCCTCACTCAGGGGACAATCCAGCCAGTCCAGCAGTTCTCCGTGAAGGGAATCCCCCGACTGACGTCACACCGTCTAAGGCCAAGAGTGTCTGACTCACCCTGGAAGGAATTCCCTCCCTAACGAGCCTACCTTCAGTGACACGGGGAGGACAAGAAGCAAAGACCCGGAGAACAGAGATTGAATTGTTGGACCCAACGGCTTGGTGATAACGGCAAAAAGAGTAAGCAAGCAAAATTTACTCACTTTTCAGAAGCTGATGCCTAATTATGTCTCTTGATAAATTTATACATTAATTAAATCCCATTTAGCAACACATTAGTCAAGTCATATCGCCTAGCCTATCTTTAAATTCGAACCGGTTTGACCTACGTTGATCCAGTGAGAATTTCTAGGATCGTGCTATGTTTAATAAATATTCTCTTTTATCTTAATAAAATATTTCCATTATTTGAAATAACAGTGTGTGGAGTCTGTTCATTAAGAGTCTGAAAATCCTGAAGAACTCACGTAGCGATGACAGTATTCACTCTCTAACTACTTGTTAATGTTTTTGTCATTTAAGTCAATTTTAACAATAACAATTATTATCATTAGTCAAAACGTCATTAATCAGAATGAGTTTGAATAAGGTCAAATGCTACAAATACAATATATAAATATATATATATATTATATATTTATATATAAACACTGCATACACTACAAGTGTGAGAGATGTTCCTGTTGCATTAATGAATTTAATAAATTTAAAAGTTAAAAGACTATATGTTTAAATATTAGGAAAGGGAACATTAATTAAATATGAGGGCTATTCAGCAACGTTCATATGCGTAGTATTCGGCACATGTGGAGTCCCAAAGCCGAATAACATACTCTAGCTGCATTTGAGTAGTGAACAACGTCCAGTGCACTGAGTTGTCACTCAAATACTCATTAGCCAATGGGAAGGTACCCCTGAGAAAACCCAACCACAGAACTTGTGCGGCTTTTAAACAAAACTCAGAGAACTCATGCACAAAACAGAGAGCATGCGCAGAACTCAGAGCTCATGCGCAAAAGTCATGGAACATAAACGTCAGAGCTGGATATTTTGTTTGCAAGTTATATGTTTTATGTTTGAGATGATTTTCTTTGATGCAATTCTTTTTGGCACAAATCTAATTCCATATCTCTCCACTGTTTTGAAACTGTATTATAGTTCCAATTTTAAATGATTGATGTCAATATTATAGATTGTTCCTTAATTATTTCTTTGTATTTATCAGTTCATATAAAGCATTGTTCCAGTCAATTTTTGACTTACAAGTAGTCAGTGTGCAAGGGGTGCCTGTAGCTTCTTATTCCTTCTTTATTAATGACTAAATTACTCGCTTGTGAAAAAGTTGCACTGTACAGCTGAAGTTTAAAGAGCAATGCCAATGAAATTACTGAAGAATCTGAAACTGTCACTAAAATTTTTAATAGCTTTCTTGGCAAGGAATATTTCAACCAAAAACACTTATTTATGTAGTGGATATATATATATATATATATATATATATATATATATATATATATATATATATATATATATATATATAGGCAAAATAAATAGATAAAACTATAAAAATGAAGCTTTAATTTGTTAACTTGACTGTTGATGTTGGACCTGTAACACATATATATGTGGGTATATGTGTTATGTACTGACGGATATAAACAAAAAGTGTTTTTTTTTTTTTTTGGATTTTTTGGAGTGCATAAAAACTAGTGATGCTTCATATATTGGTGGTATCATGCTCTGGCCCAGTCCTACCTGTTCCCACCATGTGCTTACTTAGCACATGGCTCTGTTTATTATTGTTCCTGTCTCCGCCCTTGTCCCACCTTAGCTCCACCCTCTCGTTGTCTGTCCCAGGTGTTCCTTGTCTGTGGTGTGCATTTAAGTTCCCTTGTCTCTGTGCCTGTTTGTTGGACATTCGGTTCACGCTCTCTAGTCTGTTTGTTTTGTCCTTGATTCGCGTCTCTTCCCTTTGTTTGTCAGTCTGTATGTTTGTCCCTTCCTTGTGCTTCTCTCATTGTCTGTCAGTACCATTTAGTCCATTTAGCTCTCTGTGTTCTCGTTTAGTCTGTTTAGCTCTTTGTTCTAGTTTAGCCTGTTTAGATCCCTTTGTCTAGGACTCGGGTTAGCTCCCCCTGTCTAGGTCTCTGTTAGCTCCCTGTGTATTGTCTTTCTGTCAAAGTCTCTCTGTCCATATTTCTCTGTTTTGTTATCTTTTGTTTCTATAAATAAAGTCACTGTGTTATAGCGTGTGCATCCGCCTCCTTCACTCAACCCATTCCTGACAGGTGGCCGATATATTATTTGCCAATATGTGGATTTGTTTAGTTATTGTTATTGTCGGTCTGATATTGAAATTTTAACCAATATTACAACCGATAACTTGGCGCCTTTACAAATACAAAACTATCTCTGCCATGTGGATGTTTTTCACAGTTTCTGCAGACAACAGTTTCTGGGATTAAATTTCTCTGTGGTGAAAAATTATTTCAAATATCAGCAATGCTCAATATCCACACACATATATTGTGTAAATACACAACACACACAGCAGGTTAAAAGACAGAAAGATACTCTCAACTTTTGTGTCTTTCCTTGGCGGTGGTGTGTCTCTCCGCAGACACATTTTAAATTGTAAATACATTTTTATTACAAAATACCCGGAGAGAGTTTTACCCAATTCTTGGTGTCTATTCTCTCTCCCCCAGCTCTTTTCTTTCTCCTTTATATATGGTTATTTTTCTTCCATTATTTCAGATTATTTCAAATATTCCATTATTTCTCTATCTTCCAATTATGGTAAAACATATGGTTTTTATTTATATTATCTAATGCTTTAGGACTGAGAGAGAAAGAGTGAGGGGTATTCTGACCTCTCACCTCTAGGAGAGAAACTTAAACCTTAACATTCCATTCCCATGGACAAAAAACCATATGGAGTTTCAGACATTCAGAAACTTATGCATATATGGACAATAAAATATACTTCACAACCACCACAGTGCAGGAGCCCTTCTGAAATAAAGCACGTGAAAGTAGATTATTAATAGTCATTCAACCTCTGAATTTATTCTCTTTCTCAACTGCTTTATACCGCACTCTCCCTCATAATCCAAAACAAATCCGGTGCTGCACTATAAACTTGATTCCAAAAGAGTTGGGACACTAAACAAATTGTGAATAAAAACTGAATGCAATGATGTGGAGGTGCCAACATCTAACATTTTATTCAGAATAGAACACAAATTACAGATCAAAAGTTTAAACTGAGAGAATGTATCATTTTAAGGGAAAAATGTTGTTTTAAAATTTCATGGCGTCAACAAATCCCAAAAAAGTTGGGACAAGGCCATTTTTTACCACTGTGTGGCATTCCCCCTTCTTCTTACAACACTCAACAGACGTCTGGGGACAGAGGAGACCACTTTCTCAAGTTTAGAAATAGGAATGCTCTCCCATTCATGTCTAATACAGGCCTCTAACTGTTCAATCGTCTTGGGCCTTCTTTGTCGCACCTTCCTCTTTATGATGCGCCAAATGTTCTCTGTAGGTGAAAGATCTGGACCGCAGGCTGGCCATTTCAGTACCCGAATCCTTCTCCTACGTAGGCATGATGTTGTGATTGCTGCAGAATTTAGTCTGACATTATCCTGTTGAAAAATGCAGGGTCTTCCCTGAAAGAGATGACGTCTAGATGGGAGCATATGTTGTTCTACAACCTGAACATAGTTCTCTGCATTAATGGTGCCTTTCCAGACATGCAAGCTGCCCATGGCACAAGCACTCATGCAACCCCATACCATCAGTGATGCAGGCTTCTGAACGGAGCGTTGATAACAACTTGGGTTATCCTTGTCCTCTCTGGTCCAGATGACATAGCGTCCATGGTGTTCCATAAAGAACTTAAAATCATGACTCATCTGACCTCAGAACAGTCTTCCATTTTGCCACACTCCATTTTAAAAGACCCCTGACCCAGTGCAAACGTCTGAGCTTGTGGAGCTTGCTTAGAAATGGCTTCCTCTTTGCACTGTAGAGTTTCAGCTGGCAACAGCGGATGGCACGGTGGATTGTGTTCACTGACAATGCTTTCTGGAAGTAATCCTGAGCCCATTCTGTTATTTCCTTGACAGTGGCATTCCTGTTTGAGGTGCTGTGACGTTTAAGGGCCCGGAGATCACGAGTATCCAGTAGAGTTTTACAGCATTGACCCTTACGCACAGCAATTGTTCCAGATTTTCTGAATCTTTTGATGATATTATGCACGGTTGATGATGATAACTTAAAAGTCTTTGCTATTTTACGCTGGGTAACACCATTCTGGCATTGCTGCACTATCTTTCTGCACAACAATGGTGGAATTGGTGATCCTCTTACCATCTTGGCTTCAGAGAGACACTGACACTCTGAGAAGCTCTTTTTATACCCAATCATATTGTCAATTGACCTAATTAGTGTTAATTGGTTTTCCAGCTGTTCGTTATATGCTCAATTTCATTTTTCCAGCCACTTATTGCTACTTGTCCCAACTTTTTTGGGATTTGTTGAGACTGTGAAATTTTGAATCAACATATTTTTCCTTTAAAATGTTACATTTACTCAGATTAAACTTTTTAATCTGTCATGTTCTATTACAAATAAAACATTGACATTTGCCATCTCCACATCATTGCATTCAGTTTTTATTCACAATTTGTTTAGTGTACCAACATTTTTGGAATCCCGTTTGTAATTAGTGCCCCTCTAGAAACCAATTATGCAGAACCAGCAGTAAATCTTTGATTAAAATATAAATAAACTGCAACTAATATACTTAAAAGATACAATTAAAAAAGTTCAGAAAAGTACAAATATTGAAGAAAAGGCTTGTCGTATTCCAACCTACGATAAAAATAATGTATTTTGCTTTAATCCAATGTGAATTTGCTTTCATCTGCAAAAAATAAAATAAAATAAAATAAAATTATCGGTATTGGCTACTCCAAAGTGCTAATTATCGTAAAAATTCAAAATCGGTGCATCCCTAATAAAAATAGTGCCACACCTCGCATAAACCTTATAACGAGTAATATCAAAACCATTATTTTATTGCTCACTTCTAACCTCAGTAGAGTGCCCCATCTAGAATAAACTGGACAAAACCCAATGGGCACACAACGTTGATGTGTCATCTTTTTAGGTTGGATTCTGGTTGTGAGGTCACATAACCCATTCATTAATTCTTTATCTGCATCTGCTTATCCAGTTCAGGGTCATGGTGGGTCTGGAGCCCACATGGAATCATTGGGCGCAAGGCAGGAATACACCCTGGAGGGGGCGCCAGTCCTTCACAGAGCAACACATACACATTCACTCACTCACTCACACACTCACACCTATGGACACTTTTGAGTAGCAATCCACCTACCAATGTGTGTTTTTGGACCAGAGCACCCGGAGGATGTTCTCTCAATGTGAATTTGTCAAGTTTTTCTAACGTTCTCAGAACGTTTTTTGAAGTTACAAAAATGTTCTGGGAACATTACCTCAAACTTATTTACACCAATAATTTAACGTTGTCTTGGAACAAGCTTAGAATGTTGCAAAATTGTGTTCTTAGAACATTCCAATAATTTTGTTTGTTGGAAAGGTTGCACTGGAATGTTCCCTCAAGGTGAATTTTTCCATTTTTTTTTTACATTCTCAGAATATTTTTCTTAAGTCTGCTTTGGAAATGTTCCCTGAAAGTGAAAAGTCAATTTTTCTTAATGTTTCCAGTACATCCTTCCCCTTTAGATTTATGTTTAGTTTATGACTGTACACAGGAGTAATGTCCGCTTGCCTGTGAATCTCAGAAAAATAATAACGTAATGTCAGTGTGAATCTGCACACCAGCATGTCAGATCTGTTTCTCCTCCAGCCCAGGTCTGCATGCTCTTCAGCAGTTTTACTCTTTCAGAAATGAAATGAAATTAATCTACATTATAACATAGAAATAATGAGACCTGTCCTATTTATTTTACTAACAAATTAAGGAAAGTTCTTTATTAGACTTTAATAGATTAAATTATTAACTGTTTTCCTGTATTTAAGTACACCACACATTCTCATTCTTAGCCCTGCAGTCCCCTTGTTCTGTATATTTTAGTATTTTCATTTTTTACTTTTGATTGTTAATTAAATGATTTGCACCAGGCATCAAGTATGTCAGAGAAAATACAAGAGTATGCATAGGAGATTGCTGGAAACCACATAAATACCAAAATACTTCACAAAGATATATTACTCTGACTGGAGAATTATTACAAAATGTTGTAAAACATGAAACTTTAAATTATTATTTAATTATGATTAACTTCAGTGACAATGCCATCCAGCACTGGAAAACTTGATTTAAATAAACACATTATTACATTACATCATCGTTGAGTGGTCTCTGTCCACTTATTCAGGCATGACGTGGCTTCAGCAAAAATACAAAAATAAATTGGTTAGTAACTTATTAATGTTTATTTAAATGTAATTCATTCAGTAAAGTTAATATGTAGCAAAAATTCTTTATTACACTTGAAACACACACAAAATCTCAAACATTCAAAATAATAAGCATTATTTGTATGATAAAATGACCCCTAAATCATCATTATCCTCATGAAAATTTAAATTCTTAAATCTTTCATAGCATCAAAAACACCACTGCAACATCCTTAGAAATAATTTAATCAATTAGGATGCAGCTTAACTGGTCAGTCACACTTACAACATTACAATGCCACAAATGCAACATTGCCACTTACATTTACATTTGCAAATGCTTCTTGGACTTTTTTTCCCAAATCAAATGAAAAATGTTTGAATTATAATTAGATCCTCCCTGCAAATGCAGGTATTTATGTAGTCTCGCCTTTCCAGATTCTCTAGGGAGAGTCTACTAACTTTCACTACTTAACATGGCCAAGGACCGCTCACTACTGCAGAAAAAGAAATTTCACTGACACACAAAAGGGCCAATCACAAGTCTGCTATTTTGGCATGATGTGTAGGAGGAGGCAGTCTTTATGATTCACATTGGGCGATTAGCACAGCAAATACAAAATGATACACGGAAGTTCATATACGCAGATTTAATAAGAGCCATTTAGAATGCAACTGGCAGAATCCTGACTGTGAGGCTAGATTAACGCACTGAAAGTATAAGACTTTATTTGTGTGCAGAGCTTCTGTGGCGGAGACTAAAATTGATTTAAAATACATGTATAACATCTCTTGAAAATGCCTAGCCTTGTTCCTTAGTTAAATCATTGACACCTATAAAATAAATGGTAAAATTCTCAAATAAAATGTTAAAATAAACTGCATGCAGAAGTATTTTTTTAATTATTAAAAAAACATTATATTTAAAACAGTTCTGTAGATTTTCTATTATTTCAATGGCCCTGGAAATTTTTATTTTACAATTTGAATGTTTTGAGACAACTGTCATAATATTGTCATTTTATTTAATAACTTACAAGTTATTAGACTGACATTCTGCCTGCTACATCAAAATGTATTTATTAGATGTACAAACGTTTTAAAGATTTTCTTGTGTAATGTATCATTGTAATTCAAAACTCAAACATTCTCCCTGGTTTTGGTTTAGACGATTTAATGATTGCAATATTAGCCACTGTTTCAGAATATGCCTTTTTAGACTGATTCATGTTTATCAACTAAATATAAGGATTATGTCTTATAATATTGCATTAATTACCTCAGCTTTGTCCTATATTGGAGAAGTAATGTCAACCCATAACCCAACCCCATAATCCAGCAGCAAGGCGAGAAATAGAACATTTGTTCATAAGACATTAAGACTGTTTATAATTAGAAGTTCTCTTAACCAGTACATTACAAAGTTACAACAACAAATAAGAACAACCCTTAGACTAGCAATAACTTGTAGTAACGTAATAAATAAATTAGTAACGTTTAGCCCTGTTAACTTGCTGTCTGTGCCCATTTATGTTTATTTATCATCATATAGTCTTGATCCCTTGTATATAAGGTGTCAGCATGTATATTTATTATAGTGCAACTAACCTTGAAAATGTGAAAGTCTGTTCTTCCAGTAAAGCAAGGAAATCTGGAAAAAAAAAAAAAAATATATATATATATATATATATATATATATATATATATATTGATGCAAAACACGTTAATGCTTGTAAAAGAACTCTCAGTACTGTTTTGACACTGTATACATACACTTTATATCAGAAACCCTTTTTACTCCACTTCTCTGGTGTACAGAGGGACTATAGCTCATCTGCTGATGCATGATAGTTTGTGATTGCCTTCTTCTAGTCACCTAGAATCAGTTTGTGATCACGCAGCTGCTACTATCCAGATGTTCTGGATTGAAAGAACGCTCTCAAACCAGCACTGACATTGATGTATTTAAAAAACCTCAGTAACCACTGTGTTACTACATTTCTTACTTAAAGAGGAAAAAGATCCTTATGTACAACTCACAGCAGTTAACTAATACATCTTTACTAACACATCTTTACTGCTTTTAACTACATTTAAATTAATAAACAAACCAATAAAGCTACTTTTGGAAAGCCTCTATAGCTAGCATGGTATTAAAAAGTGTCTCTGCCTCTTTATTTGATGAAATTGGGTCGTCCTTAAGCAGTTCATATGGTGAAGTGTGATTATAAACAGATAAAAGAACAATAATTCCAACTGTTGCTCACCAGAAGTGTCAGTAGCTGATGGAGAAACCGGCTGAAAGCGGCACCGGTCACAAATAGAACCCAGATTGGATCCGCTGGAGGAAAAACGGATAAAGACTGGCGTCGTCTGCTGTCTGGGTAATGGACCTGTAATCCTTGAGATATAAAGACAAGCAATGAGTGCTTTTTTGCCCGGCGGTGGGAACTGGTGGTGCCACCCCAGATATCAAGGTGATGTTGATAATATGTTGATTTTTAATCAGAACCATCATTATGGTTGAGGTTGAAATTTTGATATAAATACAATGTTGAATCAACGTTGGAGTTTCAACGGAATTTTGCCAGGCGCTAACGTTGGCAATACTGACATTGAATAAATCTTGAATAATAGTTGAGTGGGAGATTATTCTCTACAGTCAGAGCCGAGCTATCTAAGTGCGATGGTATTTATATGACACACAAGTCTAACTGTTCATCTGGTTGATAAAATATAAAGGTTCATGCAGGGTTTACAATGGATCATGAGTAGTTGCTTTTAGTGATGTGTCGGTCGTGAACGAACCGGTTCAAAGAGCCGGCTCTTGTAAGTGAACGATGAGAGCCGGTTCCCGTCCAAGTCCGAACCATTTTTTTCTAAGGCTTGTCATTCAACCAATCAGAGAACAGCAAGCAAGCTCCAACCCTCCAACACTCCAAGCTTGGTTTTCCTGAATGCCAATCTGCCTTCCAAAAAATAGTTGAAGAAAATGTTAAATCAGTTAAATGTTTGTTGACAGTTGTGGTAGTTTTAATCACTACCGTTGAATGCTGCTGTTTTGCACTTTGTATTTGTTTATTTTATTACCCAGAAATGGATGATTATTTAATTTAATAAGCTATTTTGTAATACCTACCTTTTGGGTGCCATTGGCTATACTTCAGAGTTTACAAGTGATTTTTTATTAAGGTGTTTAAATAAAAATCCAGTTATTTATACCATTGAATGTGTGAGTGCAATCAGTGAGCTATTACAAGACATAAAACCAATTGGCCATTGCAACACTATTTATTATTTTTAATATTTAATATTTTATTATATAATAAATATTAATATTTTGTCCATACAGTTATGTAAAATGTAGGTAATATTGTTTTGTACCAGTGGAAATATGAGGTAAAACAAAGAGCCATTTAGGAGCCAAAAGAGCCGGCTCCCCAAAAAGAGCCGAAATTCCCATCACTAGTTGCTTTATGAAAGTGTGTTCTGATGCAGAATTATGAGAGAGGCACATCAAATGTACATATGGTGCGCTCGTGAGAACACTTGTGGGAAATGAAAGAAACAGGACTAGGGATGGGCGGTATCCACATTTTTCATACCGTCTCAAAATATTACCACGGTATACGGTATTATACCTTATATCTGTGAGCACGAAGTAACATGAATTAAACCCAACAGTGCACACCGACACACATCTTGTTTCTGAGAGAGAGCAAATTTCAGCAACAGAAGAACAGAAGAGTTCGAAAACAAGCAATATAAGACGGTTCTACACTCCCACATTGCAGGCGACTCTGATCCAGATCCGTCTATCCTCCGGCAGATCCGCGTAACCATCGAGAAGGGTATCTCTGCAGGCCGGAGGCAGCTCACATATTATATATATATGCTTTCACTTAATATGTGAAATTCTTGCAATTAAAAAAAGAATAACCATTTAACTGAGACCATATGTGCTGAGAATGATAATGTTTGCTTACATATAGGCTACTACTCACTTCCTAACAAAAGACATGACAGTAAATATGGGTTCATCAGCACAGCTCAGTGCTGGGGTGCTATATATTCTTCGCCTGGCATTAGGTTCATGTTTCTCTGCTCCAGAGAATCCAATTCTATTGTCAGTATTTCTCTTCAGGTATTAGAGAGGTAGTGTGTGCACGTTTGCACATCTGTGTTAGTAATGGATGCAACTTAATGTAGAATACATTCATTACAAATTTGTCCTCAAATATTTGTACATATGGTGTATTTCTGAAATAAATTAAACTGAATAAATGAACTATATTAAAATAAATTGATAGCCCTTCGAGCGGCACGGTGGTGAGGCAGGAAGTGTTGCAGTCACACAGCTCCAGAGATCTGTGAGGAGTTGGTAGGTGGATTGGCGACTCAGTGTGAGTGAATGTGTGTGTGTGTGTGTGTGTCGCCCTGTGAGACACTGGTGTGTTCCTGCCTTGCACCCAATGGTTCTGGTTAGGCTCCTGACTGGGCCCACCACGACCCTGAATTGGATAAGCAGTTTCAGACAGTGAATGAATGAATGAATGATAGTCCTACAAATTCACATGCACAATCCAGGTAAGAAGAAAGGGAGGCTTTCTGACAGTCTAAGCCAGTGTTATCCAATTCTGATCCTATTCTACCTGTTCAAACAAACTTGATTCAACTAATTTTGTGGGTAGGGTGTTCCAGAACCTGGTTCTGATGCCAAATCAAAGAATGTGTGATCATCTGAACACAAAGAGTAATACATAATACTCTACAACAAGGACATGCTTCTATAAAGAATCATTTAAAACCATGCAAAGGAACTAGATTAAGTACAGTGAACCTCTCTGAATGTCTATTTACATTCTTAGTTTTAAGTTGAGCCAAATTTCCTGAAAGGTTGCACCACTATCTTGGAATTCATTATACCATAACTAAATTACAGTGAGTTTCCATCTTATTAAGTTCACCTAACTTGTAGATACATGCACTGACTATATTGTCATATACACCCACTATGACTGAGTGGTCACGGTAGGTTTGCTGAATATTATGATTATTTGCAAATTATTAGCACCATTTCTCCCATGTCCATTAATGGAAAGGAACTGCTTTAAATATTTATTTGAAAAGTGGGCCATTTTCTATAGTGTTACTTAAGGGTTTACACATTTAAACTGATTATAATCCAATACTATGCTGAGTACAAAACAAATAATACAGTCCTATAATTCTGTAATCAAATTAAAATAATGATTGTAGACATGAGAGACCTAATGGATTTCATATGTTTGCAGTTCACCCCATAATCAAATTAGCAAAATTATATAATAAAAATATCAGAAATGCTATGTATTTCGTTTTCACTGAAACCTAATATTTTAAACTATATAACTAGTAGAGGGTATCTAGTTCTGTTGCAAAGAAACTATGCCCTTTTTTCAAATCACAAAGGCTGCTTTTCCTACATTCGACATTTGCTGCGTACGCCGCACCCACTTGCTGGTTTCCGCCCACTTGTAGCGTACGCCCCTCCCACTCGCTGGCCTCCGCAGAGATCTGTAGTTGTGTAACAATCAGCTACGGTTAGCGGATCCAATTAGTGATGGGAATTTCGGCTCTTTTGGGGAGCCGGCTCTTTTGGCTCCTAAATGGCTCTTTGTTTTACCAATTATTTCCACTGGTACAGAACAATATTACCTACATTTTACATTTATATGGACAAAATATTATTGTTCAATATTAAAAATAATAAATAGTGTTGCAATGGCCAATTGTCTTGTAATAACTCACTGATTGCACTCACACATTCAATTGTATAAATAACTGGATTTTTATTTAAACACCTTAATAAAAAATCACTTGTAAACTGAAATATAGCCAATGGAACCCAGAAGGTAGGTATTACAAAATAGCTTATTAAATTAAATAATCATCCATTTCTGGGTAAGAAAATAAACAATTACAATGCAAAGTGCAAAACAGCAGCATTCAACGGTAGTGATTAAAACAACACAACTGTCAACAAACATTTAACTGATTTAACATTTTCTTCCAACTAATTTTTGGAACGCAGATTGGCATTCAGGAAAACCAAGTGTCTCAGCTTTGCTTGTTGTTCTCTGATTGGTTGAATGACAAGCCTTAGAAAAAAATGGCTCGGTCTTAGACGGGAACCGGCTCTCATCGTTCACTTTCACGAGCCGGCTCTTTGAACCGGTTCGTTCGCGACCGACACATCACTAGATCCAATCCAGATTGTTGCACAGCAGGTGCTAACAGGTACTTGTGGTTTAGCAAAGTACAGAAGATTTTTCAGCAAACTGAGGCTCAACACACACACACATTTAGAGGATAAAGCCATATACCTATGAGCAGTACAAAGTCGATAAATTTTACAACTTAGGTGGGTTACTGGGCTTGTGTTTTCCTCTACCCGTTTTCAGACAGTGACATCAGCAGTCATTGAGCTCTCACAGCGCCCCCTCCCTGTGGCTCTCTTAAATGCACATGAACATTTTAGTCGACTTTTAAAGACAACAGAAATTTGACACACCACACATGTCAAAAATACCGCCCTCTGTGGACAGAATCCCTACAGGGCAGGTAGATATGTTTTGGGTGGTGAATCATTAGAAGCACTGCAGTGAAACTGATGGGTTAAAAGGGGCTGAAAAAAGTATACAGAGAAACAGATGGATTAAAATGTGTAATTGTAGAAATACAAAGTGCTCCTGTATGGTCAATGAAAATGGTATTTGATAAACTTGAACTTGTGAGTCGGTAAAATATTCAGACTTTAACATTTCTGATAATATTTTAATTAATGGCAGTACATTTTAACAATACAGATCTCAAAAACAAAAATCTAAGCCAGAAGTCAACCTTCTGGGTTTCTTAGAAATAAACTTTCTCAGGGTGTTCAAATGCTCCATTTACCAATCAAAGAGACCTCTTCTCACTGCTGCCAATCACAGGACTGTCTCACCCCTGTCCCAATTAATGCCCTGAGACCTAAGGTCTTCCCTGAAATGTGCACTTTGATGTTGTGTTAGAGTGTATTAGAATGAGCAAAAGTGGCTCAAGTGTTTAAGGGGTCCTAGAGCTGAGAGCAATATGTCTTTCTTTGTGCCCATCAGTACAGCTTAAACATGATTCACGGCTCAACAGAGCTCTGATCAACATTACTCTTTTACTGGATGCTCGGACAGAAATGTGCTTAAAGTTTAGACAATTTATCATAATCTTTTAATAATGCGTGGAGGTGTTTCTGTGACCCACAACCTTTTCATTTTTTTATATTAAAAAAAAAAAAACTGGACATATGTGACTGTTACTGCCTTTCTGACCAGTTCACCACGGCTTTTCTGTTTATCTGTACATGAAAACAGACAAGTTCTCCAGATTATTAAAGTCACAACACCAGAGAGCAAGTGGTTTGATCAATATTTTAGGCTGTGGACCTCCATTATATTATAACAATGTTTTTGTCAATTAGAAGTTTATAGACATAGAAATGTATATCTACATAAATTCTATGTCGCCTGTTCATTATTTATTAACACTGGGTAGTAAAGGTGTGCTTAAAATGTTAAAAATGTCACAGTTAAAATGTAACCTTGTCACCTCCTGTGACCATGTCACCATGTTCACACAGGGTCACCATGATCACACAGGGTTTCTTGGGTAAACATGTTCCTTGAATATCATTTCAGTACAGTGTAGTCTTCAGTTTTGTAGTTTGTTATGAACATAACAGGCTTTCCCTGATATTATACTGTTTTGATCTGCATGGTGTTTATATATGCTTAAACAGGGCTTTTAACTTAAAGGCTAAGCACCACTTAATGGACCTCCATGAATATTTCACATTATTTTAGTTACTGACATATATAATTATGAATTAATATGAAAATAGCATGCTTAATTTGCTTTAAAACTGACAATTTTATTAAATTGACGGAAAAACCCGAGCTCGCTACGGAAATTCTTGAACACAACAGTTAAACAACAGAACAACGCCGCGGTAAAACACCGTTATGACTGACAGTTATGGACTCCGGTAAAGTTGGTTTCATATTCGCATATTCAGATTTCTTTCTTCAATAGCTCTCAAACGGTGCATGGAAGTGACTTAAAACTTGCAAAATATTGTTTTTGGGATCCAAGACAAGCAACTACAACTCAGTTTATGTCAGAAATGTTTGCCATTTAAAAAACACGAAATATATTGTTTTCTATGGGCTGCCGCCATCTCCGCGAGAGCTAAGGGACCGTTTACAAACTACACTACACAGTAAAAAAGGTGACGAACCTCACACATGATGTATGCTACATCTCCTACCTTGATAAATTTAACCCTTACTGGCCCGTGGTGATACATTTTTCATTACAAGTTTCAATAGATTTTGAACCTTTGATGATATTGTTTCAAAACAAACTGTATTTGATCAAGTGCCACCCACATGACGTACTACACCTGTTATTTTGGTAAATTTAACCCTTACTGGCCCGTGGTGATACATTTTTCATTATAAATTTCAATAGGTTTTGAACCTTTGATGATATTGTTTCAAAACAAGTTTTATTTGATCAAGTGCCACCCACATGATGTACTACACCTCTTATTTTGGCAAATTTAACCCTTGCTGGCCCGTGGTGATACATTTTTCATTATACATTTCAATAGCTTTTGAACCTTTGATGATATGGTTTCAAAACAAGTTGTATTTGATAAAATGCCACCCACATGACGTACTACACCTGTTATTTTGGTAAATTTAACCCTTACTGGCCCATGGTGATACATTTTTCATTATAAATTTCAATAGCTTTTGAGCCTTTGATGATATGGTTTTAAAACAAACTGTATTTGATCAAGTGCCACCCACATGACATACTACACCTCTTATTTTGGTAAATTTAACCCTTACTGGCCCGTGGTGATACATTTTTCATTACAAATTTCAAAAGCTTTTGAACCTTTTATGATATTGTTTCAAAACAAACTGTATTTGATCAAGTGCCACCCACATGACGTACTACACCTCTTATTTTGGCAAATTTAACCCTTACTGGCCCGTGGTGATACATTTTTCATTATAAATTTCAATAGCTTTTGAACCTTTGATGATATGGTTTCTAAACAAATTGTATTTGATCAAGTGCAACCCACATGACATACTACACCTGTTATTTTGGTCAATTTAACCCTTACTGGCCCGTGGTGATACATTTTTCATTATAAATTTCAATAGCTTTTGAACCTTTGATGATATGGTTTCTAAACAAATTGTATTTGATCAAGTGCCACCCACATGACATACTACACCTCTTATTTTGCCAAATTTAACTATTTCTGGCCCGTGGTGATGGGTTTTTGAAAATAAATTTCAATAGCTTTTGAAACTTTGATGATATGGTTTCTAAACAAATTGTATTTGATCAAGTGCAACCCACATGACATACTACACCTGTTATTTTGCTCAATTTAACCCTTACTGGCTCATGGTGATACATTTTTCATTATAAATTTCAATAGCTTTTGAACCTTTGATGATATGGTTTCAAAACAAATTTTATTTGATCAAGTGCCACCCACATGACATACTACACCTCTTATTTGGGCAAATTTAACTATTTCTGGCCCGTGGTGATGGGTTTTTGAAAATAAATTTCAATAGCTTTTGAAACTTTGATGATATGGTTTCTAAACAAATTGTATTTGATCAAGTGCAACCCACATGACATACTACACCTGTTATTTTGGTCAATTTAACCCTTACTGGGAATGTCAAAAGATATTGAAATTTGTAATGAAAAATGTATCACCATGAGCCAGTAAGGGTTAAATTGACCAAAATAACAGGTGTAGTATGTCATGTGGGTTGCACTTGATCAAATACAATTTGTTTAGAAACCATATCATCAAAGTTTCAAAAGCAACTAAGTACCTAAAATTATATTTTGAGATTAGATATTAAAATATATAGGTCTGAATTTTTAAAATCTAAATACTTAACCATCTCAAAACTATATATATATTGTTGTAGAAAACAATTTTATTACTTTGTGTTTGTTGACAAATATCCTTAAATGATGATTAGTTAAATTAGCATACTCATTGTGTGAAATCCTGTACCCTATATGCATGTATATGAATGACTAACCAGTATTTACATTATTAATTACTTACACACGTAGTTAAACATTTTTGCTTGATTCTGCACTACTAACTCATATGATAATTACTCCTCAAAACATATTATAAGCTAACTTCACTATATGGCATGATAACTTGATATTGACACACAGTTTTAATTCTTAACGTCTAACCTTGAACGGATGTGCACTCCAGAATTGTAACACACTGACATCATAGTGTTGGGCATGGAGGCGCTGATCTGTAGCTTCTGTTTGTGGCCTTGAAGTGTATTTCTAACTCCCTAAATTTTAGTCTCTAGGGAAAAAGTGCTGAGAAGAGAGGCCCATGGTCAGCCTGACCAGATAAAGAATGTCTTCAGGGTCACAACAGGCACCTGAATATTGCACGTGAAGAGCTGAGTACTAACATGTGAAATCATGCATATTAATATACGCTAATCAGCCAGAAACGCCTCACCACCAGGCTATACGTCATCATGGGTATAACTTTTTGAGTCAGATGATGGGAGGTCAGAATTTTCACTTGGGAGGGGTATTAGACTGTTCTCAATGTGTAAATTCTCCTGGATCCAGTATTTTGGTAAATAAATACTTTGATTTGCTTTGAACTTCACTCGACTGGTGTCTGCGACTCTCTCGTAACGGACATGCCTCCCCCGAAGAGGGAGAGTGTATTTTGGACCTTTTTGTTATTTTCTCATGAGTTGGTAAATTTTAAATACTTTGAGAACGGTCCAAAGAAACATTTTTATCTTCAATATATATATATATATATATATATATAAATATAGCATGGCAATTAATGTAGCTAATCATTTGAATGTGATTTTGATTATATTATTGCATTAATGGCGGCAGAGTGGCACAGCAGGTAGTATCACAGTCACACAGCTCCAGGAACCTGGAGGTTGTGGGTTCAAGTCTTGCTCTGAGTGACTGTTTGGTGTGTTCTCTTGCAGATTACTTTGTACATGCCTGACAAAGTGAAGTAGACCAAAAAAATCCTCAGAAGCTAGACATCATGCCAAGATCCAAAGATATTCAGGAACAAATGAGAAAGAAAGTAATTGAGATCTATCGGTCTGGAAAATGTTATAAAACCGTTTCTAAAGATTTGGGACTCCAGCGAACCACAGTGAGAGCCATAACCCACAAATGGCGAAAACATGAAACAGTGGTGAACATTCCCAGGAGTGGCCGGCCAACCAAAATTACCCTAAGAGCTCAGTGACGACTCATCCAAGAGGTCACAAAAGACCCCACAACAACATCCAAAGAACTGCAGGCCTCATTTGTCTCAGTTAATTTCAGCTTTCATGACTCCACCATAAAAAAAAAAGAGACTGGGCAAAAAAAGAGTGCTAAGACAAAAACCACTGCTGAGCAAAAACAACATTAACGCTCACCTCAATTTTGCTAGAAAGCATCTTGATGATCCACAAGATTTTTGGAAAATACTCTGTGGACTGATGAGACAAAACTTTTTGGAAGGTGTGTGTCCTATTACGCCCATCTAGCGTAAAAGTAACACTGCATTTCATAAAAAGAACATCAATACCTACAGTAAAATATGGTGGTGGTAGTGTAATGGTTTGGAGCTGTTTTGCCGCTTCAGGACTGGGAAGACTTGCTGTGATAAATGGAACCATGAATTCCACTGTCTACCAAAAGATCCTGAAGGAGATTATCTGGCCATCTGGTCATGACTTCAAGCTGAAACAAACTTGGGTTCTGCAGCAGGACAATGATACAAAACACACCAGCAAGTCCACCTCTGAATGGCTGAAGAAAAACAAAGAGACTTTGGAGTGGCATAGTCCAAGTCCTGACCTGAATCCTATTGAGATGCTGTGGCATGACCATAAAAAGGTGGTTCATGCTCAAACTCTCCAGTGTGGCTGAATTACAACAATTCTGCAAAGATGAGTGGGCCAAAATTCCTCCTCAGTGCTGTGAAAGACTCATTGCAAGTTACCACAAACGCCTGTTTGCTGTTGCTGCTGCTAAGGGTGGCCCAACAAGTTATTAGGTTTAGGGGGTAAACACTTTTTCACAAAGGGCCATATAGGTTTCGATTTTTTTTCTCAGTTAATAATATAAACTTTCATTAAAAAAACTGCATTTTGTGTTTACTTGTGTTGTCTTTGACAAATATTTAAATTTGTTTGATGATCTGAAACATTTAAGAGTCACAAACATGCAAAAAGAATAAGAAATCATGAAAGGGGCAAACACTTTCTCACACCATTTTACTCCTTTAGACTATATAAAAAAAAACATTAGAAGAACATTCATGGAATGATGACATGGAATGTTTCAGATTAACATTGGGAGAATTTTTATCAAGGTCGAGTAATGTTTATGGAACGTTCCATTGACGTTACTGTAAAAACGTTTGCCTCTAACATTAGGAGAACTTTTACATCAAGTGAGCCACAGTTGTGGGAACGTTTCCTGTTAGCTGGGATGTTGAATTTTGGATGGGGTTGCAACTAAAATTTTGCTTAAAATTTGGATCCAGTTCTTATGTACAGCATTTCCTTTAACAAATTCCTAAACATTTTATGGCTTTGCTATAGTTATTTTATTTATTGTTTGCCATTCATATTAAAATTCTCAAATGCCTCACTTAAAACCAAAATGGTAGATCTCCTGATCTGTAAATCATACACGGCTACAGCTGCGGAGTAAATTGAGTTGGAGATCAGTGGCTCACAGCTGTTCAGATAAAAAACCTTGGAGAGTTGTATACCGTTAATTTTACTCCAGACGCTGTTTAAAACAGTCGTGCTCAGAGACTTCATTTAGTCTCTTCTGGTAAGATCAAAATGTATAATATGTAATAAACAATATTATAAAAGACCTGGTGATTAAAATGGCGTTATGTTTTCAAGGAAACTCATGGTGTGCCCTGGAGAGATGCGGTGGAGGAGGAAGGCACAGATGATGAATATTGTGTGTAATGTTGTGTGTGTAAGCGAGTGAGAAACAAAGAAAGCGTTTACTTTTTTTAGTACATTATAAACAGATCAACCATAATATTAAAACCGCTCACAGGTGATATAAAAACACCTGATAACATCCACCAGACAGCAAATCTGATCAGCCTCATGATATAGCTAACTGTTCTTAAAACGGGCCGGGATGTTATTTGAAATATGTAAATGTTTCCACGTAATAAATGCAGTAATATTCTTTATTTATTATATGAAAACATTTGCCTCACACTGTGTATACGTATTTGTGCTGCACTTTCACATATTTGCTATGATTATGAATGAGTACATGTATTAAAAAAAAAAAAGTATAGATCTTATATATTTTGACATTTTTTATGTTATGTGATATCTTGTGAATACAGACTTCTGGTGTATTAGCTACACAGCAAAAATTATGAGTAAACTATAGTTTTAAAGAAAAGTTATTAAAATGACATAAATAAGACATCAAAATGACGTAAAAATAACATGGTAAACAACTAATGTGAGGATGTCCCATAAATGTCAGGAAAAATACGTCAAAAACTTTCCAAATTCAACCATATTTCAACTGTCAACTGTGAAAGATGTTGTCTCAAGAGTTTTTATTTAAACTTCCACATTAAATAAATGACCACTTCAATAAATATTGAAACCTTAAAAAAAATAAATAATTAGATAAAAGCCAGAGTATTTTAATTGACTGTCACATTAAAAAAAACTGACCTCTTATTTAGACATTACATAACCAACCGCTTCAAATGAATACAACCATAAAAAGACTGGCAATATATTTTGACTGCCACCTTATATATATATATATATATATATATATATATATATATATATATATATATATATATATATATATATATATATCCACTATAAGAAAGACACTATTTTCTTAGTACTTCTACCTTTAAAACTGACCATTCCAAATTAAGCTTAAAACGAATAAGAAACTAGCGAGTAAGTAGCCAACTTCAGCGTTGTGGTTGGATGTTGGTTTGATTGGAGACAGAATCGATTGCTTATCCTTTGTATCCCGGAAGTGTAGTCTGAATTTTTTAACTCGTATATTGGCATCTGAATTTGGTCTAGCGAATTTGATCAACTTCAATATATTGTTTGAATTTTTTTAAGCTTGAATTTTTTTTTTATCTGAATTTATTAAATACGTAAAAAACAGTTTATTAGTGAAAAAATGATTAAAAACAGTGAAAACGTGTTCTTGAAAATTCATGAGTTCAATTCAAGAGCAATTATATTCAGATGCATAATTGTGAAGCAAAATATTGAGAGGTGTAAATCTGAAGACTTAAATTCAAAAGCAACAAAATTGAGATGCATAATTTCAGTACAACAAAATTCAGTGCTACAAATTCAAAGATGGTAATATTTCAAAATCTGATGATAATCAACATATTTACAACACACGGCCATGTGTACATCATGTCCTTAAAACATCTACCTACTAGAGAAACGCTTATATTTGCTGTGTACTACCAAGCTTGATTTCTCCATTCCACCTTAAATATGTGAATACACAAGGCTTTTCAAACACAATTTTTACTCCTTAATTTTTTCAAACACACACAACGGAGAAACACACATAAATCTGCATAAATTTCTTTAAAATAATGGTATTTACACTTTTCAATCATGTTGTTATTCACCTTCTTTGTATAAAACACACAAAACACAGTTCTAACACCTTTCAAATGTTGCTATGCCTCATTTTCCTTGTATATATATATATATATATATATATATTCAAAAAAAACTATTGCCTTTACTCCTTTTAATCTATACATAGGCATCTGTACTTCTATTTTTTTTTTTTAGAAATTATTTGCTGTTACCTGTTCAGGACAAAAATAGCCATCTTTGGCTCTGTTCTGTAGTGTTGCTGCTTGTAAACTGCCTTCATATTTCAAACACAAGGCCAATATTACACATTTTAGTCCGTCTCTGGTCATGGAGATTTATAGAAGGGCAATGGAGCTTTTTGGGTGTGGTAAAATATCACATTAACTCTGTTCATTTGGTCATGTCATGGCTGCAAGACACTGTTTGTAGACCTGGCAGCGGGGGACTGTAAAATGATTGGACAGAGGGTGGGATCACAGGCAGGACCTCGGAGGGTGGGATAATAAAGGTTCTGCACTAGGCTGGCCAATTCTCAAGGAGAATATACTGCTTTAGCAATGCTGTGAGAGGCAGCAATGCTTCAGCTTTGACTGTTTCCTTAATCTATGATCACACACCCAGGACATTTTATGACTAAGTACAGTAAATATCCTACAGATTGCTCCTTTAAAAAGACTGCCAATATATTTTGATTGCCACCTTAAAATAAAAATTAAAATTAAGAACATTGCAATTTAGACTTCCATCTTAAAAAAAGACCTTTAAAATTTGGAAAGAGACTGCACATATATTTCTCTCTCCCTCACACCCCTCCCTCTCCTCCTCCTCTATCTCACACACACATGCAGCTCTGGCTCTGAGAGAAGTTCATTTCAATGCATTCCTATGGGAGTATGGGAGTAAAAATAATAAGTCGGATAACAATATTTACATTAATGCAATGCCCAATCATAATAAGAAGGAACTGACTTATGAAGAATATAGTTGTAAAGCTGCTAAAGCAGCAGGGCGTTACTATAAAAATTAGGAAAATGTAAAAGATAAAGTAAATACAAGATAAAAAGTAATATATTTTCTTGAATATATTACTAAAATATAATAAGACAAAAAAAAAGTCATGTAGCTGAACACAATGAATGGATCTTTCAATGATGTACCTTATCTCCCAAACACTGATGTACAACTATATATATATATATATCCATCCATTATCTGTAACCGCTTATCCAATTTTTAGGGTCGCGGGGGGTCCAGAGCCTACCTGGAATCATCGGGCGCAAGGCGGGAATATATATATATATATATATATATATATATATATATATATATAAAACATTAAAAGAATGTTCATTTAATGTTTATCTGGAATGTTTCAGACTAACATTGGGAGAACTTTTATCAAAGTCAAGTAACGTTTATGGAATGTTCCATTGACATTAATGTAAGAACGTTTATTTCTTAACATTAGGTTAGCATTAGGTAAGTTGTGGGAACATTCCATCTTAGCTGGGTAAGACTTAGCATTCCATAAATATCACTTGCCATCTCATAATTATAAGATACTCTGGCATTTTTTCCTCAGGTAGGTGATGGTGGGTCTTTTTTATTATTAATATTACAGATATACCAAAACCCAAGTAAATGTGTCCTAATTAAACAGAACGCATGTGAATTTGCAAACTTTAAATTAATAGTCAAAAATCACACCTTAAATTTGAAGTGTTTTTCTTACAGAATAAATTATCTTTTGATAAATATGACCGTGATGCTTCCCTTATGACATGTCAAGCACTTCGTAATTCTAGGTACAGACATTAGGTGTCAGGATTGCATAATGCCCTGAAAAGAAAGGAGTTGGGGGGGCCAAAAAAAAAAAAAAAAAAACAAAAAAAAAAACGAATAATAATAATTATGCAGTGCCCACACACAAGTACATTTTCAGCATGTTTTACACAATGCAGCAAAAGATTGTTGAGGACACTTTTATAAATCTGAGATCGCTAATTCAAAACAGAAATACACAAACAAGTTTATAAAGCATCAAAGAGAGTAAAAAATACAATAAAAAGTAGACTCATAATTTTTATTGTTTTCTTACAACACATTCTGCTTAAACTGAATGAAGTGTTACAAACTGCACCACGTTGCTTCTAATAATGAAAAAGCTTACACCTTTTCTGTGAGAGCAGAACTGAACAAAAAGAAAATCGGCTTCTCTCACTTTCTTTAGCAAATATTATGGTTAGGAACAAGGAGGAACCACACCCCACAATCAAGCAACTCAAATTGAATACTTTTTGAATACCATTAAATCACATTGTAACAACATAATATGTTGGACAAATTTTAAGTACAAATTCCAAAGACGACATATCAACATGCAGGTCTGTGAAGCAAAAAGCATAACTGCCTTTATGCAACTCCCTCATCTTGGTCCAATAATGCTGTCCTGCTAGAGAAAACATCAGCAAGCATGTGCTTGGGTATCTCTGAACCACGTACTCTGAGCATATAACAGGCATCTTCCACCTTGCCAAGGCTCTGCTTGAGCGTATGCAGCTTTTTGGAGACTTCATAAGGACCCATGTTACCAATATAAGAGAAGCCATCATAAATATCCCGTAGGAAGTTGCTGAGCTCAAAAGGAGTATCCACATCACCATTTCCAACACTGCTGATGCACATACGCATCAGCTCCCCTGTCAGATCAGCCACACCTAGCAAGTAGTCAGTAGGTGTCACTTGGAAAGTTAAGACACATGTTCTTGGGTTTAATTCCTCACCAGTTACCTAAAGAGAAAAGGTCAACCATATCAGAATTTTGACATGACATTTGACATCATGGTTTTATCCAGTAGGGCTATTCTATATGGTATTGTTCACAATGATAGAGATCATTTTAAGATGATAAAAAAAAAAAAATAAATTCCATAACATAATAATGACATTATGTAGTTAAGCAGGGCCGTCACTAAAGATGAATGATTAGGGGGCTGAGCTTAACCAATGGGGTTTGGGGTATTGCCTTATAGCACCAAATTTCTTTGACGAGGTAAAATTTGAATACACATCTACAGTTAGTAAAACAAAACAGAGTTGTGAACAACTGTTAACTCATTATATACAGGTATCTGTAAAATATACAGTCATAACATGAGGAAAGTACATAAGCATCAATTCAGTCTACCCTAAATACTGCAGTGTTTAATGCATGAACATTTTAACTGGCATTTACTTTACCTTCATCAATAATCAGGATTCCTCTGCTAACATCAGTGTTTTTTCAGTTTGCTTAATTAAAGATTGTAACAGGCATTAAATTCATGTGTTTTTGTCTTGAAATTACACTCGCCGCCCGAAACACACTACATCTTCTCCACGTATGTGTGTGCGCATAGGGTTGCCAACTTTCTGAAATCAAAACGCAGGGGCCGGGGACCAGTATGTACTTGTAAATCCTTCTCGACTGTAGTCAAATCAGAAAAAACATTTTTGTCATCTGACATTTATTAAACCAACTGCCATCAGGATGGTCAGTGCCTGTCAGTAGCCTTTTTGAAAAATGGCAAAGCAGAACCTGTCCATGTATTTATCAAATACTGTATTAACAGTTTAATATAATTATTATTTGAAGATGTTCCTTAATTACAATAAGATCTGAAGTGAAAGAATCCTATTGGTCTAAGAGTCTAAAAGACAGTTTTGTTCTCATTAAATCATATGTCCAGTCAAAATGACATTTAATCAATTGCTTAAGTCTCATGTTTGTCTTTCATTCTAATAATATGGAAATCATGTGATTTTTGTGTAATTCATCTGCTAAGTGTACAGGGAGAATGAAATGTAGTTTCTCCAGGACACGGTGCTAACATTAGTTCTATCTAAAAGCAAAGCTGTAGTTCATCGTTTTACAGCACTGACCTGCTGCTCTCAGTGACACCGCAAAACAACCCACTGTAGGAGAGACTGGGACTCCATTGGCTGCAGAATGATGGACATGTAACTCTGGCTTCTGATTGGCTAAATAAAGGTGGCAACCAATGAAAAGCGAGTTATCTGTTTAGGCATTAGTGTCCCTACAGCCCCCCTAAAACAGGTCTAATGACATCCATGCAGTTACAGGAGGCACAAGTGATTCTTATACGCATTCTTTTTGGCTAGTGGGACCTTAAATACACTGGGCTCCTCCAAGTGTAATTCATTTTCTTCAATGGGGAGGGGGAGGGAGTGGCATCCTCCAAAAATTACATAGTGCAGTTTCTGCAATACTGAGCCTGGAGTAGCAGTGACAGACGCTCTATTCTCCCTAGTACAGGTCAGTAAAGCATCGCAAAGATTTTGGAGTTAAAATATTACGTAGTGTTCCTTTAAATATCATAGCGACAGGTGTCATTCCTGCACAGACTGAATAAGATTCAACAAAAAAATTGTGTTTATCAAATCCAGAACAAAATATTTTCAGGTTGTTTGAAAACTAAAAAGGGTTCTCACAATGAGGGGCTATTTGTGTTTCCTTCCCATTATTGTGTTTAACCCTCTCATGGCAACTTTGGATTAGCATTCCTCAGTTTCTCTTCCACTTTATCCTTATATTCCTTTATCTGTAAAGTCCACAACACAGAGGTTTTACATAAGCATTAATAATGTAATTTATCAACTCTGGATTATTGCCATTATGAAAACCTAATCACCGAAGGACTAATTTCATTCAGTGGCATCAAAACAACCCTTCAGCTATTCAACTTTATTAGGTCTAGAAGCTTTGGACAGTGGGTTTCACTCTTAATTTCCTGCAATAATTTGGCCAAAGATGAATTACATCAGCCCCCTCCAGGGTGTAATCCCGCCTTGCGCCCAGTGATTCCAGGTAGGCTCTGGACCCACCGCAACCCTGAATTGGATAAGCGGTTACAGATAATGAATGAATGAATGAATTACATTATGTTCAGACAAACCTAATGGCAGATTACACCTAGACAAATAGGTGCCCCCCACATTGCAAAGCACTGATCAACAGGTGTATCTCAATAAATTAGAATATCATCGAAGTTAATTAACTTCAGTAATTCAATTCAAAAATTGAAAATCATTATATATATTCATTGCAAACAGAGTGATCTATTTCAAGCATTTATTACTTTTAATGATGATTACGGCTTATAGCCATTCAGAAAATTAGAATATTATATAAGACGTGAATTTTTGAATTTGCATGAATTACTGCATCGATGCGTGGCGTGGCATGTAGGCAATCAGCCTATGGCACTGCTGAGGTGTTATGGAAGCCCAGGTTGCTTTGATAGTGGCCTTCAGCTCGTCTGCATTGCTGGAATTGGTGTTTCTCACCTTCCTCTTGCAAATAGGTTAGGCGAGTTTGCTGGCCAATCAAGCACCGTGATACTGTGGATATTAAAGAATTTGGACCAATAAGCAATAGTCCAGTCCTTTTTCTCCTTGGCCCAGGTAAGACGATTCTGGTGTTGTCTCTGGGCCAAGAGTGGCTTGACACAAGGGATGCGACAGTAGATCACTTGAAGTAGATCACTGTGTTTGTAATGAATCTATATAATACACTGCTCAAAAATTAAGGGGAGCACTTAAACAACACAATGTAACTCCAAGTCAATCACACCTCTGTGAAATCAACCTGTCCGGTTAGGAATCAACATTGATTGTGAATCAGTTTCACCTGCTGTTGTGCAAATGGAACAGACAACAGGTAAAAATGAGAGGCAATTAGCAAAACAACCCCTATAAAGGAGGGGTTCTGCAGGGTGGTGACCAAAGATCATTTCTCTATTCTCATCTTTCTGACTGATGTTTTGGTCACTTTTGCATTTTGTCAGTGCTTTCACCCCTAGAGGTAGCATGAGGCTCAGGTAGTGAAGCTCATCCAGGAAGGCACATCAATGCGAACTGTGGCAAGAAGGTTGGCTGTGTCTGTCAGAGCATGGAGGAGATACCAAGACATGTGGAGGGGGCTATAGGAGGGTAAGAACCTAGCAGGACCGCTACCTCCTCCTTTGTGCAGAAACAGACTCCATGAGGTTTGTATTAGAGCCCAACGTCCAACCATGGGATTTGTGCTTACAGCCCAACACCGTGCAGGGCGATTGGCACTTGCCAGAGAACACCAAAATTGGAAGATTCGCCACTGGCGCACTGTGTCCTTCACAAATAAATGCAGGTTTATGAAGCGCTGTTTATAACAAAAGCTGTGTGAAAAAGTGTGAAAGTGAAAAAGTGAAAGTGTGAAGAAGTGTGAAAAGTGGAATACATGCGAGTGAAAGTGCTCGCAAGACCAAGTGGAATACACGCGAGTGAAAGTGCTCGCGAGACCAAGTGGAATGCGTTTTTATTAAAAACAAAATGTTTTAATTATACATTGAGTACAAAACCTCGAAGACGTACAGCAAACAGTGCAATGAAGGAAAATAAAAACACAAAAAGAATGTGACTTTAATTAATATTCAAACAGCAACGTAAGGGAAAAAAAAAAGGAATCTGGAAACATTGGGGGTTATTTTTTGGGCACATTCAGATTTAAGATGTCTCAGTGAGAAGTAATAAAGACCTGAATTAGTATTAAACATATCTCATATTCTAATTCAACTAGTCATAAAGATATCTACAATCACATACTAAGTCAGATATATTAGAAATATAAAAGGCGAATACGTTCAAGATATCTGTAATTTATTTCAATTCTTTAAAAGGAATTCTGAATAGTCAAAAATATAGTTTTGGAGATTTCCAACTTAGTTTTGACTAGTCATTACTTTAATTCAATATATCTAGAATATAATTTTAGATATCTACAATTTAGTAAATTTGACATCAATTACACCAGTTAAAATGTAATTAAATATATCTCAAATTGTTATTTCACCTAGTCAAAATACCATTAGAGGTATCTTAATTTACAATTTGGTCATATATTAATGGCAGATATCCGTAATGTAAATCTAGTCACACGATTAAATGATAAAACGGCTTGCTATAACAAATCTCACTACACCTCTTTGGGTTCAGCCATCATCTATGCTGTTTATTCAACAGTGACGCCCTGTGGTTTCCACATGAATTACATCAGAATTAGGAT
Source organism: Hoplias malabaricus (assembly GCF_029633855.1). Taxonomy (NCBI): domain Eukaryota; kingdom Metazoa; phylum Chordata; class Actinopteri; order Characiformes; family Erythrinidae; genus Hoplias; species Hoplias malabaricus. Next base: position 23,478,420 of record NC_089807.1, read on the forward strand.
TCACACATATGATATCTCAGCTCGGTCTCACACGCACTTTCACTCTCTCGAGTCTTTTCACAGCTTTTGGTATAAACGGCGCTTCATACAGGTTCACACTGAGCACATGCGACAGACGTCAGAGTCTGGAGGCATAGTGGAGAACGTTCTGCTGCCTGCAAGATCCTCTAGCAGGACCAGTTTGGTCAGTAATGGTGTGGGGAGGCATTTCTTTGGAGGGCCGCACAGCCCTCCATGTGCTAGCCAGAGGTACCCTGACTGCCATTAGGTACCAGGATGAGCTCCTCAGTCCCATTGTGAGAACATATGCTGGTGCAGTTGGCCCTGGGTTCCTTCTGATGTATGACAATGTGGCTGAAGCGTGTCAGCAGTTCCTGCATGATGAAGGCATTGATGCTATGGACTGGCCTGCCCGTTCCCCAGACCTGAATCCAATCAAGCACATCTGGGACATCATGTCTCCTTCCATCCACAAACACCAAATTGCACCACAGACTGTCCAGCATTTGACTGAAGCTTTAATCCAGGTCTGGGAGGAGATCCCTCAGGAGAACATCCGCTGCACCTCATCAGGAGCATGCCCAGGCGTTGTAGGGAGGTCATACAGCACGTGGAGGCCACACACACTACTGAGCCTCATTTGAACTTGTTTTGAAGAATTTCCACTGAAGTTGGATAAACCTGTAATTTGATTTTGAGTATGGTTCCAAATCCAGACCTCCATGGGATAATAAAAATGATTGAAAAATTATTATCAAAATTATGTTATTTTGTTTTCAATAAATCCCTCTATGTAATGAATAAAGATTTTCAACTAGAATATTTAATTCATTGAGATCTAGGATGTGTGATTTTAATGTTGCCTTTATTTTTTTTGAGCAGTGTATGAGTTTCACTTTTTGAATTGAATTACTGAAATAAATTAACTTTTTGAATATGTTCCAATTTATTGAGATGTACCGGTAGAATCATATTTATTCTCATTGGATAAGATACATATTGATCCAGGTCTGGCCGTTGGGTGGAAGTAATCCATCTACTAAAATGCACTTTTCCACTGCATAATACCTAAGCTATCTGACTCAGGTTTTTTTGCTTTTCTGTTAGGCAAACCTAGTTCCTGGTACCTGAACCGTGTATTGTTTTGGTCCCTGCTCTCTTTTGGTTCCATGTCAGCCTAGTAGGGACCACACCATGATGAGTCTGACTGGCCAGAGAGACCTATTAACGATGATGAAATGCACAAACTAGGCATTTATAAAATCTCCAAGCTACAGTAGAGATCACATATATGATTACCTAAAGGGGTAGGAATGCTCCTTGGATAGGTGCTTGATGAAAGACTCCAGTGAGAACTTGACAGTTCACCAAGGAACCACACACACAATATATATATATATTATATGGAATTAAGAAATTAAGATGTAGCCAATATTTACATGCCGTGACTTTACCTTTGTTTCCATCTTCTCCTCTCTCATGAATACAAGACAGGCATTGATCTCCTCCAGACTGACCAAGGTGCGATGCCTGATGAAATGATTAAATGACACAGCTTCCACATACTCCTGAATCCCTAAAAAAAACAAACAGATATAATTTATTACTGTTAATAAAATGAAAGCGTGCACTGATTATTATCACTATAAAAAATAACCAAAGACAAGAATATAGGCCCACAAAGGTATTATAAGAGTAAACGCTGCAGCACATTCAATCAAAAAGGCTATGTATGTTTCAAATTATTATTTATTTATGATATCTTTTCAGTTCTACTATAATAAAACACTTTCATCTCCAGCTGTAGTAAGTTGAGAAAAATAAATAATGATAGTTTCTGGCTACGCCTTTAAGGTGCAGGAGCAAACACGAGCGGTGTTTAATGACCGTAACAACAGTCAAACAGGAAATCTGCCATAGAGTAGACTGTCCCATTTCTGTTTAGCCTTCAAAGGCTAAAACACTGCAAAATCAGTCACAACACAATGGAAGTTTTCTGGAGGAAAGCTGCTGCACTCCTAAAAATACAGAAAAAAGCCCTGTCAGAATTCAACTCTATTTGTGTGCATGCGTGTCACCAAGTTGCACTGGCACAACAGATTACACTCTCAATTCCTGTTGATTTTATACGTGTTAGGCTTGATTTCCTTCACATCAAACACCAGAACAGTACCTCAGCATTAGTTGTATTGCATTTAATGGTACAACTTTAAAATAAAACTACATTCATAAAGGTTTATAAATCGCTTAAAAAAACTGTTTACTACATGGCTATGAATTAGGTTGTAAACACCTTAAATGTCATTAATAATCATTTGTAGAAAGGGCAAACATTCTACAATGACAGACTGGAGGCCATACATTGCTCTCCACACTTTGTCTGACCCCTTTCAACCTGTTCTTCAATGATCAGGACACCCACATAACAGGTATAATTTGGGAGGTGGATCATTAATGTGTGCATTATTTTGTATTGTGCTGGTATGAGTGGATCAGATACAGCACCCCTGCTGAAATTTTAAACTCCTTAAATGTCACTGTTGGACCAAGTATAGTCTATCAACAGCATCCTAGGATCACTGATGGAGGACTAGAAGATGACTAACACTTTCTATTTAGGAACAAATAAGCTACTGTCCATGACTCAAGGTAGACCAATGAGAAAGGTGTGTTAAACAGAGTGGACAGCAATAATACATTTAGGACAAACAATAATTTAAAAACAATCAAACTCATATAAAAAGATATATAATTCATGGATCAATCTGCTTTATTGTGACTCTGAATAAAGTAATTATTAATATAGAATTTTATAGGTGTGATAATTAGGGTCTTATAATTACCTTTTAAGCAGAAATCCTGTGCATATACATATTTTACAAAATGTTTGAATAAAATTTTTTTTTATTAACGAATAACTATTGTCTGTCAGTGCATCTGAATTTGCACAGGATGCAGGAGCAATATAGCAATTAGGCTGTACAGCCATTCTAACATCAAACACTATTGACATATCAGCACTCAAACCAGCTGTAATGTTTAACATAGTTATTTCTTTGATTTCCAATCTAAAGCCAGATTATTTTATTAAGACTAACCTGATGTGAAGGCTTTGTGGAACTGATACAGATCATCTCCCCTCAGCTCTTCTGCTATCTGACCAATCTTCTGCCTCACGCCATCCAGTTTGATATCAGCTTCATTCAACACATCTTCCACACTGGGAACACTGTGGAGCAAACCAGTCACAGTTTTAAATACAAAAAAACACTCATGAACATATTTGAACAACTCAGCATGATTTTGTAATAGGACATTTAAATGAGTGGTGATTTAGCACAATTGTGTGTTCCAATTGTATTGGAATATACAGGGGTTGGACAATGAAACTGAAACACCTGGTTTTAGACCACAATAATTAGAATGGTGTAGGGCCTCCTTTTGCAGCCAATACAGCGTCAATTCGTCATGGGAATGACATATACAAGTCCTGCACAGTGGTCAGAGGGATTTTAAACCATTCTTCTTGCAGGATAGTGGCCAGGTCACTATGTGATGCTGGTGGAGGAAAACTTTTCCTGACTCGCTCCCCAATGTGGCTCAATAATATTTAGATCTGGTTACTGTGCAGGCCATGGGAGATGTTCAACTTCACTTTCATGTTCATCAAACCAATCTTTCACCAGTCTTGCTGTGTGTATTGGTGCATTGTCATCCTGATACACGGCACCGCCTTCAGGATACAATGTTTGAACCATTGGATGCACATGGTCCTCCAGAATGGTTCGGTAGTCCTTGGCAGTGACGCGCCCATCTAGCACAAGTATTGGGCCAAGGGAATGCCATAATATGACAGCCCAAACCATCACTGATCCACCCCCATGCTTCACTCTGGGCATGCAACAATCTGGGTGGTACGCTTCTTTGGGGCTTCTCCACACCGTAACTCTCCCGGATGTGGGTAAAGGTGGACTCATCAGAGAACAATACATGTTTCACATTGTCCACAGCCCAAGATTTGCGCTCCTTGCACCATTGAAACTGACTTTTGGCATTGGCATGAGTGACCAAAGGTTTGGCTATAGCTCCCCGGCCGTGTATATTGACCCTGTGGAGCTCCCGACAGACAGTTCTGGTGGAAACAGGAGAGCTGAGGTGCACATTTAATTCTGTCGTGATTTGGGCAGCCGTGGTTTTATGTTTTGTGGATACAATCCGGGTTAGCACCCGAACATCCCTTTCACACAGCTTCCTCTTGCGTCCACAGTTAATCCTGTTGGATGTGTTTTGTCCATATTGGTGGTATGCTGACATTACGCTGGATACCGTGACTCTTGATACATCACAAAGACTTGCTGCCTTGGTCACAGTTGCGCCAGCAAGACATGCACCAACAATTTGTCCTCTGTTGAACTCTTTGAACTTTTGGTATGTAACCCATAATGTTGTGTGCATTGCAATATTTTGAGCAAAACTGTGCTCTTACCCTGCTAATTGAACCTTCACACTCTGCTCTTACTGGTGCAATGTGCAATTATTGAAGTTTCATTGTCCAACCCCTGTAAATAAAAAACACATTTCTGGAAGAGTTGTGAATTACTGTAAAATGCAATATAGATCAGAATCTGTTATATTTTCCTGAACATTTATTTTTACTAAAGTAAAGAGAAAATATTTCTAAAGTTTTGGCTAGCAGTGTTTTTTAAATATTAAAACATGTAGAAAGTAGTGACTGAAAGGTATATAAAATAGTCAAGTAACACCATTTCAAAATATTTCACTATAATCTAAAAAAGCTACAATTTTTGTATAAGGATTTGTATCGGCATAATGTAATAATATTCTATTGAAATGTAATAATTTATTTCATCTTAAAATTATTCAAATTCACATTCCGAAATGTTGGTGCACGGCATAATTTTGGAACTTACCAAATTTTGTTAAAAAGATTAATTGTACCTACAACATTTAGTGTACATGACAGATATAAATAATATAGTGCAAATGACAGGATGATATTATGTATTTTATACAAATATTAATCAGGTGAAAAATCAGAAATCCAATATAAATATATCTTATAGAAATTCATAAAATTCTTTTATTACATTTTTCTGCTTACTTTTTGTTGGTAAGAATAAAAGTGATATTTAACATTAGATGGCTCAATATGAATATCTAGTGGTTTTGCTACATAATTTAAACTAGTCTCCTGTTACCTAGTTACTCTGTGCAGCAGGAAAATTGTCCTCTTGCTCTCAATTGTGATGTCTCGACTTAATTTGACCAGACGCTCGTATTTGTCATGTCTGGTGTCAAGCTCTTGTTGAAACACTGTGGAATCAAACATTGATAGATGCAAATAAAAATTAATGGATATTTAGATAAACAAATTACATTTTTTATACTGTTGCAATCCCATTATTTTTCAACACTAAGTAATATTAACTTATTATTTATAACTTATTAGCTTCAGAATCGTTGTGATGTTCCAGTAAGCTCTAATAGGGAGAACAGATCCTCTGTCACTGATGCTCCAGGCTCAGCACTGCAGTAACTGAACTATGTAACTTTTGAAGGATGGGAAGAAAACCACTCCCTCCCTTCCCCTCACTGCTGATTTCAGGACAGTGATGGAAACGTGAATTACATTCTGCAAAAGTTTGGGAGCCCAGGAGCAAAAATATTCAATCTTACCTAGTGTTACTTTAACTGAGATTTAGTAAACTGAGATTAAGACTCTGAAGTGTACATAATTAGTAATTTCTTGACTTAACAATTTATCCCATGTACAAATTATGTATACAGTATGTTTACAACATACTAGGAAAATATGTTAATAATACTATGTACGTTTTAAGCACATTATTGTTGTGCTAAATGTGAGCAAATATGTATATATTACAATGCATTTTTACCTCAGTAGTACTTCTGTGTACTTGATATAGATAAGTAAATTGCACTAAGATTTTAATTGATCTTTAGAGTATCTAGACAAAGTAAAAATATCTTATAAATTATTTTTTTAAAGTTCTTCTCCTGGTGCATGACCTCTTGACAGATAAACCAGGTGATATTTATTTCCATTTCAAAACATCCTTAAATCATGCAAAGGATGAGTGTTCAGGGTTGTATTTAGAAGCATTTGGATATTTTGCTCTACTAAAAAAAATCGTTTTATAGGATTTACCTTTGAAGGCGGCAATCACCTGAGGTGAAGTAATTACAGGGTCGTCCGTTTTCTGAAATGAATCAGTCTTCCGTTTTCGGGAACTTCCATTACCTAATACAAAACAAAAAGCACCCTTATTACGAAAAGGTTATTTTATTAATCCGTGTTCGGCGCGGAATCATATGCCTATATAACAGAGCAAAAGGACTTAAAACTAGCTAGGTAGCCAAGTGATACAAAAATAAGCCACAGCGCTAGAGTTACCTTCTTTTTTACTCATTTTCTCACGTTAGAAGAATAAATACACTACTTAAACCGGGAGCGTCTCTGTATAACAATAACGTTATGTTACACTCGCAGGGAGATGAAAACTGAAAAAATAGGTAAATGAACGTTTGATAAGACCTTAACCAATTAGTTATCACTCGTTAATCTATTGGTCTCACATAGGTTTTTATATTTGTTATGAGTAGGAAAACGTCAAATTACAAGAATACCACCATGTGCCAGACCAAATTTTAAAAAAAAAGAATCTGGCTAAGGCTTTGTAGTCCTCTTCTTCTTCTTCTGAATTTGGTCGTAATGTATTTAAGTCATGTTGCATTCGCGCCATCCTCTGGCGGTTGGAAACAATACACAGAGGATTCCCTGCGTTTAAGATTTCTGTCAAATGAAAAAAAAATACATATTTATGAAGCCATAATGAGAACTTTTCCCTTAAGGCTATCATTACATGCTAAGCGATAATTATGATTTCAAAATTATATCCTAGCAAATCATTATAAGAATTTTGCAATAAATGTAATGTCTATTCTGATTCTGAGTAAGCTCTGGTCCCACCTGAACCCTGAACTGAACTGGCCAGATAAGAGGTCGCAAACAATGAATGAATGAATGAATGAATTAAGCATTTTGCAAGGCATTTCAACACTCAATGAGTCTTTTTTAGAATTACAGACACTTTCACCAACAGCCCATAACAGAATACAAAACAACAGCCATTGAATACCACATGCACAACACTCAGAAACCATCACCCTCACACACAGTATAAAACAAGAAAAATATATACATATTAAAAATGATATAAACAATACTACAAGTCTCTCTTCTAGTAAACTGTACTGAATACAATTTTGCATGGCTGTACCCCTTCTCCATCTTTACTGTTGGGGCTGTTGCAAACACTCCCCAACCCCAAGATCCAAAATAGATTAGTGGTCAAACATTCTGCTGTCTCTGCTTATTCTGCCATCCCTGGGGTGCATTCTGTCTGCTTCTAGGACTTCCTCTGCTACATGTGGCATAATGTGACTTCGCCTTGGCTAGTGACCTTGTCCACCAGTGACAGACAACCAGTGTGGTAGTGTGGTATTTCGGAAAACCCTGACAGCGCAGGCAAGCCATAAACCACTGAGAGAGCCCACACTTCCTATTGAACCCCTTAGTGAGGGAGAGAAAAGTTAATGGCCACTCACCTCTCACTGGGTAGCAATGCTCACTTAGCCAATGATTTGCTTAGATTTGACATCCCTAATTTACAGATGCGAGTGCAGTTTAAATCAGCCTCTATCCACTTATCTATTTTGTCATTATCTTGGCATCTATCTGAATCTGAAACTATCTGAAAACAGACAGGATTACTTCTTGCAAAATTTCATGAAAATGCAGATGAAGGCACCCATGTAAGAAACTCTGAGAATTTTGACCTTACTGTGGTGAAAGATCCGAAATTGTTCCAAACCTTAGGGCATATTTGTGTGAAGGCATCTTAAAAGGTGTAATCATACAAGTACAGTGTGCAAATTTGTTACCATATTTAAGTAATATGAATGCCCTTGATAAAAAAATACACACAAATATCTGCATTAGAAGGCATCCATCTAGGCTTACATTTTCTCTTATTTTAAACATCCTACATGTTTCCTTTTTCCGTGATCTTTTAGACAGACACACAGATTTTTTACTGAAACGTTTTCATTATAATAAGATACAAAGATAATTTTGGAAATATATCTTTGCTTTGTTCTAATACTGTCACTATGGCAAGCCATACATTTAAACATAACATTAAATCATTTGACTGGATTTATATTACAGATATCTGCAATTCATTTATGACTAAACATAATTCTAAATTGAGATATCTTTAATTATATATTGACTAGGTGAAATAACAATATGAGAGACCTTTAATTATATTTTGATTAACTATATTTTATATTTTAATTATACTTTAAACTGAAATTAATTATTGAATATCTTAAACTTACATTTCAGATATCTAAAATTAAATTATGACTTGTCAAACAGTAAATTAGATATTGCCTTATGTTCTGACTCATCATAATTCCAATAGATGTCCTAAATTCCCTCATTATAAATATATTTTAAGATATCTAAAACTAAATGGTAGATATCTGAAATTAAATTCTAGACATCTTGGATGAAAGTAATGGCTAGTCAAAACTAAGATAAGAGATATCCAAAATTGTATTTTTGAGTCAGAATTCCTTTTAAGATATCTTCAAATAAATTACATATATCTTGAACCTATTCGTCTTTTGTACTTCGGATATCTTAAATTATTATTCTGACTAGTCAAAACGTAGCTGACTTACATAGCCCAAGTTGCCAGGTCTGCATATTATAGTGGACTTTAGTTTTACATTTTCAGTAAAGTCATTTACAAATATTTGTAGTTGTGGGTTGTATTTTTGAGTTTGTTTCTAAAATGTTATTGCCTTTTTGGGCTTGCTTCATAGAGATAATGTCCACGAAAATAAGCCAAACTTGTAATAATGCCACAGTATTGAAGTCATGTTCATATGTTGCCATCTATTGGCGACAGAATGCAATTACTGCACCATTTAAGGTGGAACAGAATATTTGTTATATAACTTCAGCGTTGTAGCTTTTTTCTGTATTTCCCCCAGTCCCTGACATGTAAATAAACTTATGAACCTTTCTCATTGATGGAGCATCAGCTGGTGTAATTACGATTAGTTTTCATGTATGTGGGGAAGGGTAGGAGGGAAAACGCAACCTGCAACTAATATTTCCACTCTGTGTCACAGTAGTGGATGCTGGCCATGCAGGGGTGTGCCGCCCACTTCTGACAAGTTATGCTTTTCTAAATACGCCGCTGCTGACTCTCCACTGCACCAGTAATATTTGCTAAGCACTGCTGACATCACCTCCTGCAATGCTCTGCCACTGGAGCCAACTGCTCATGCTGCTTTTTTCTACTCTCTGGAAAGAGTATGCTCTTGACCTTTCAGATGTTGTTCACAGGAGGAAATTGGAAGAACACCAGCCAGAATCATGTTTGAAGGACTGGATCCCCACAGGCACCTACAGCCACTTTTCCTCCACTGATTAATTTCGAGAGGCAGTTATAACATGAAATGGCATAGGCATCTTATGTTTGGGTGCAGTGGCATCGACATCTTACGCACGGGTTGTGTTGTAAAATTTTCAAAGTTGGGACATTTACCTTGGGAATTAATGGGAATTTACAGGTAATTATGGGAATTAATGGGATTTAATGGGAATAAACAAATATTCCAAATTAGGTGAGAAACATACATTTTGTTGGTAAAAATTATATACTGAAGCATAACATTGCCTAAAATAATTAGATATAATATTAAAACACCTGAAGAGCAAAGCTTCTCCTCAATCCCAGGCACATGTCACATGGCTATTGAGACCACACACCCTGTATGCACTGTTCATTCCTCCATAACATGTACAGCATATATCCAGATGATTTCTAGAAACCTGACACTCACTGCAAGTGAAAGCACTCATTTGGACCAAAGGACTACCTAAAGTCAGGTAAGTTTTGAAGAGGTTCATATATTTATTGACAGTAATAGCATTGAAACATTTAAGCAACTATTAAATCAAGGTGTAATCTCACAGTTGCTTGCTATCTGATAAATCAGAAAAGCTTAATGAGCAATTTCATTTAAAAGACACAGTTTACTAAGGCTAGCAGGCTAGCAAGAGGTTAGCTTTCCAAGACTAGCGCAGGCTAACCACCTATATTTTTGCCTCAACAGGTTTCTGTAACCAAGAAAGAATATTTATTATATATTTGCACATGGAGGTTACAAAGGTTCAAGAAGATGCCTGGAACTATTTAGCAAAAATGCAGAACATGCAGAGGCCAGACTTGTGAAGCTTGTAGGAAAATACCTTAACTTGATGTTACATTTTTTTTTAAGAAGAAGGAAAGCTGCTGAATTTTTTGTTTGTTTTTTGATTGAACTTTTGATTGTTAAATGAAAGAATTAAGATGTTAAACAATTTAGTTGTTAGTTCTGCTTGCAACTAACTGTGTCATAGTTATTATTTGTATTATTGTGCCTTAATGTCTGCTGTTGACAAAAAACAGTACATTGATGACAGTGTATGATATAGTTCCTTTAAATTGTCCAGTATTTCTAATTAATTCCAATAAATTCCCAAAGTTCCCAAAATTTCCATGGAAAGTTTACATTTTAGAATATTTCCAAAGTTTCCATGGAAAATTACCGGTAATTTACTGGAAATTGATGTGACATTTTCCAACTCTTTGCAGCCCTACCAATGCTATTGAATTTTTTTTTTTCTTTTTCTTTTTGTGAAGGTGGCATATGTTGATGTCACTGACATTTGTTTTATGACATTGGCATATATTCCATTGTAAAACATCTGCCAATAGCCTACATTTAACAAGCACTTGGATGTTTAGGCAGCTAAAAGTAGCTAGCTAAACATAGGTGCCTTGCATGCTAGTAAATGGACCATAAATCAAAACAAGTGGCATGTTACAAATATAGCATCCCATATTGTCACTGTGTTCATGGACCACTGAACTACAAGCTGTTCCCATGCTAATATCACGATAAATGTCTGTGTTAGCACAAAAAGCCGATAATTTAGAGTCATTTATGGGTGCCAGTATCAACTGGCAAGGTTAGTGGTACATCGCATTAGCACAATTTACAACACTGCATGTCTGGTATTTCAACCAAGACAATTTTGACTTTTTGAATTATCTTAGCTGCTTACCATACGGAGCTCTAACCATACATAATCCAGATTTCCCTTAAATATTTTTATTTGTCAGTCTTATGCAAAGTTTGGACACCCCTGAATAAGATGTCTTATTGATTTTCTAAGTGTATAAATAAATATAAATAGATCACTAAACCCTTTAATAAACATTATATTTATTAATATTAAGTTTTTTCTCTGTATATGTGGTGTTTTTTTAAATCGTCCTTTTAATAATTAACTACATTTGGAATTAAGATTGACACTTTCAAGTGGTGTACTATCATTTGTACATGAAACTGGTAAAGCATTCCTTTTTAATAAATTTAGTTAAAAAAAATAAAAAGATAGAAATTTCATAATTTAAGAGCATTTATTTTGAAATTACACTGTGTCTTGATACCTTCATAACTTGTAGCTTTTCTTTGACTTGTAGCTTTTCTCCTACACGCTCTTACCCTAATGTTTAGGTACATAAGATGTCGATGTCACTGTCTCCCAAACGTAAGATGCCAATACTATTGGCATGTGCCTGTGTAATCCGAATGTAAGGTGCCAAAATCTTTCCATGTTATTTTCACTACTGCTAATTTCAGCTGTCTGTTGTTGAGCTCCCACTCCTCTTACATGCCCACAGCTTAAGAACTGAACTGAGAACGCATAATACATGCCCTGGCAATGCTGACATCAGACATATGTTTTCCCTGTAGATGTGGGGAATGCAAGAACAGCAAAGCAGGTAAAAAGATGATAGAGTGAAAGTGTTGTGTGCACTTTTCAATATGAGCCAAGGCTTTATTCACAATATATATTAAGGTAGGGGGTAGATATACTCAAAATACTCCCCCCACTCTCCACCACCTCCACTGAGGTAAAAATAAAAATAGTTCACTCACTAAACTTGACTGTGGAGCTGACAGAACACTACCAGTAGCCAATCAGGGCGCAAAATATTTCAGTCCCCTAAGTTTCTTTTTTGTTCAAATTTACTCTTCCACCTTAAATAGTGCCACAGTTACATTCGCAAGCTTGAATAATTTAAGGGGGACGAGACAACCAGAATGAAATCTGATGAGGTCCTCCCATCTTTTGGTCTGCCCAAGTTTTTACCTTAAGTGACAACTTTTCATTATTTCTCAGCTTCGTGTTCAGATTTTCCCATTCCACATTAAAAGGTGCAGTCATTATGTTCTGGCACCTGCACCATTTAAGGTAGAATGGAAATATTTGAACAAATAGAGGAATAAGAGGCTGAACATCTTTGTAATGTTAAGAAACATACAACAGATCTTTTAGAGGTGCTTTCTGACATAATGCCGCAGGGATTAAATAATAGGAAAGTCCTCTTTAATGTGCCTAAATAAAGAACCCAAAGCCGAAACCATGGTTGGATTGACTAAGAGAAACAGAAGGCACTTGAATATTTTGCTCCTTATTTAAAATACAATTTCCTAAAACTTGACCACAATATCTGGAATTGTTGTCATATAATAATGTCTACATTTCTGTTTGACAATGGTTATATTTTATCTGTCATTTATACTACCACTATTGCTGCTACTACTAATAATAATTATTAAAGTGGGTGGCACGGTGGTGCAGCAGGTAATTTTGCTGTCACACAGCTCCAGGGTCATGGAGTTGTGGGTTCAATCTCTGCTCTGTGTGACTGACTGTAAGGAGTTTGGTGTGTTCTCCCCATTTGTGTGTGTGGGTTTCCTCCACATGCTCTGTTTTCCTCCCATGTTCCAAAAAAACACATGTTGGTAGGTGGATTGGTGACTCAAAAGTGTCCATAGGTGTGAGTGTATGTGTGTGTTTCACCCTGTGAAGGACTGGTGCCCCCTCCATGTTGTGTTCCCACCTTGTGCCCAGTGATTCCAGGTAGGCTCTGGACCCACCGTCATCCTGAATTGGATAAGCGGTTGCAGAAAATGAATGAAAAAATGAATAATAATAGTTATAAAAGTTAATCTCTTAAGTTAGTGAATTCCCTGCACCTAAATAGGTTTGTTTTAATGTTCAGTACATGGCTTATGGCCTTGCTATGAGCTATGAAGTTAGATATGTGGTTTATGGCCAGTTCACCCACAAAGGACAATCTTAGACACAGTTACCAATTAATTTGTTTTAGATTCTAAAGTGCATCTTTGTCTTAAGCCACATATGCTTCTGGCACCACTGTAGAAAATTTGTTAAAAAACATGGCTCTTTTAAGCTGTACACTCTTCATTAAACATAATACACAGCTCACTTGAGTCACTCCTCTTTATTCAACTGAACTACAACGCTCCAAAACTTCAAGGTCTCCGTTTATACTAGGGCAGGGGGTGGTGCATCATTTTCTGCTCTTATAGGCCCATCCCCTCAAGTCACACAGGCACATGGTGTACTGCTGCCCAAGCAAAACATAAGATATGATTGAGTGGAAGGTTTGACATGACCCAGCCCCATTATCCCTGTACTGCAGAAGGATGCTTAAAAATATTTTTAATTTGACCTTTAGGACTACCCAGGCATACTCAACCAGCAAAGCCCTGAACTATGAGAGGTTATAAAACATAAATTGCTGGAGTTAAATGATAAATGAGGCAAGTAAAATGAATGATTAATATAAAATTATAATAGAACTAACAAAAAAATTGCTTGAGATATTTATTTTAAAAAATGTAACAATTTATTGTTAAATAACAAACTTGCATTTGAGTCACATGCATCTTAAACATTATTTTTAATCAAATATTTCTTATATCCTATGCCTTACTGTACCATCTTGCTGTTGAATGGCAACTATTAATATAACTATTTAATTAAACTTAATAATGTATATTCATTTGTTTTCATTATTTTATAAATGTGTTTTTTATTGTTCTCTTTTCAATTCATGTTCATTTTTTATTAATCTTATTTTCATGGCCTAATAATATATCTGCATTTAGAAAAAACAAAACAAAACAAAAAAAAAACTTATATGATATTAAAGAGAGAAAATGGAACAAAGCCTGAATATTTAGAGAGAAATAACGTATAATATTTCGAGAAAAAAAATCAGAACCTTTGAGGAAAAAAGTCCGAATATTTCGGGAAACACTGGATATTCCGAATTATTTCTAACAAGACATTTTGGTTCTGTCTTCTGATTAAACAGTGTCTTGCACAACAGTGCCTATACTAAAGCACTCCTAATTTTCACTCCAGATTTTTGTGTATATGTTTGCAGCGTAATACACGGACGTTATTGTCGAAATATTCTGAGTATATTCTCGAACATGTCCGAGGGTTTTTTTCTCGAAATATATTTTTTTCCCGAATTCAGTGGCCCTAAACGCCGTCGTAAAACAACCCCGACCATCACCACCAGGAAAAAAATGCAAGGGGAAGGGGCACGGCCTGCCCCCTGAACGCTGACGTCAGGCCTATGTTTGCCCTGTCGACGTGTGGAATGCACGAACAGCAAAGCAGCTAGGGAAGAGCGGAGAGAGGCAGTGTTGTAGGGACGTCTCGGCAAATATATGCCACTAAATCAGTTTCTGCACTATTTTAGCATGTAAGACGCACGGCTAAATATATTCCGTGTGATGAAATTGGTTCAAACCTTTGAGGGAGACGTTGGTTTTTTGATTTTTTTTCGGCGCGGTGACTGGTCTACTGCCCAAACGCAAACTAACGTTAGCATAATCAACACCACAACGAGTTCGCTGCAGGAGGAATAGTCTTAATACCTTACAGACATGGAGGAGACGAGCGGTACTCCTGATTCAGACCAGGACAAGCAGTTCTGTGAACTCTGTGGTAAAATGGAAAACCTTCTCAAATGCGGTCGCTGCCGAAACTCTTTTTACTGTAGCAAAGAGCACCAGAGGCAGCACTGGACGAAGCACAAGCTAATCTGCAAAGAAGCCGACAAGACCCGGGTTTCACAGCAGTCAGCCACAAAACAGAAACAGCAACCTTCACAAAGAACCTGTGGAAAACGGGAGACCACACCTGGCGCCCAGGACGGTATGCGAGGGCAAGATTTTATCACCTCCGCTAAAGGCTCGGAAGAGATTGACGCAAAACTCTCAGAGTACGGTATCAAAAATAACATAAAAAACAACAGCGAAACAAAATCCTCTCCACAGAAACTTGCCTTGGAATACATTGCTCCATGCATGAATAAGCACGGCATTTGTGTAGTTGACAGCTTTCTTGGCGAAGAGACGGGACAGTGTATTCTTAAAGACGTTATAGCCCTTCATCAGACTGGTAAATTTACTGACGGACAACTTGTCAGTCAGAAAAGTGACTCCATTAAAGACATACGCGGAGACAAAATAACATGGATAGAGGGGAAAGAGCCGGGTTGTGAAAAGATACGTTTCCTGATGAGTCGCATGGATGACCTAATTAGGCACTGCAACGATAAACTGGGAAATTACAGGATAAACGGCAGAACGAAAGTAAGTAATCAAGAAAGTGTTTCTGCAAAACATATATACTGATAAGTAATATTCTCTGGTTTATGCTCGACAAGAAACAAATACTTCCTACCTGTAAATATCCATCTTAATTCATTTTAAAATAGTATATACTGTGTTAATGTAAGTGTCATATCATTTTGATATCTCAAAAGTTAAGTTCTTAACTAACTGCAAATCTTGCAAAACATGCCTCTTTTTGGGGCTACCAAAATATTGTTCAGAAATTCATAATTTTTTTAATTCATAATTTTCAGAATTTTATTTAAACAGAATTATATGTTAATGTATATGAAAAGTCAGGATTAGTGTGTCAGCAAATGTTAAGCTAAACATGTATGAACTGTGAGATAAACAGACGTGAACAGGAAATTACAGAGCAATTTCCTTCCACATTGCAGTGTGTTTTTGAGTTAACCTTTGTCTCTGATCATGTATGGAGGTGCTAGAACAATATTTATTGTATTCCTTTTTTCATGCCTAATGTTGAATGAAGGTGTAATAAAAATTAAGCTTATCTTTCTTGGTTGAGCAAAAGTAGGTTTAAAACCTGTGCCTTATTACATTTTTATCAAATTTACTTTTTTCCCTTTTTATAATTTTTGTTCAGAATTTATCCGCTAACACATCCATAGTTTTTGAGATGTGAACACTATTCCAACTTCAGATTAGGCAGTCTATTTGTGTGATGCATGCATGCATGTATAAACATGAGGTACAAAGCATGTGAATGGTATACATTTTGAGCCCAAACTCTCTAGAATCATGGAGTAATACACAGAACATATTAGGTGTCCACACACAAATAAATCACATGCACAGATGGCAAAAATTCAAGTATATTTATGTCTTGGCATCTGACTGCCAATCAGAAAATGCATACTTGAATATATCTGCATTACAATTAAGGACAAAATCTGATAAGGTTTAATAAATGGTATTCCCTATTTATCATATCACAATCATGTGTACATGGCTGACACTACAGGTGTCTATGCACCATACCTGCTTATGTTCCCATGTATCATTTGAATGTAATGATCCATACTGGTTTTGCAACATCATGATCATGTGACCATGACCTCTGGCTCTGGAGCATGTTTTTCACATGACCAGCTCATCTGTGCCCTTTTCTAGTTTGTGCAGACTCAGAAGAGACATGCTTCCACTTCTAGATAAAATTTTGCCAACAAATGGTGATATACTCACATTTTAACTCACACTTTGTAAATGTGGATAAGAAATGTAAAATTGTCCTATATGCCCACATCAAAATATTGTGTACAAATGCAAAATTGACAGTTTATTTACACACAAAACAACAGCTTTATTTTTTCCACCTTAGCAACCACCTGAAATATCACAGCAGTTACTTGGAGCATTTAGTAACCACTCAAAATACCTTGGCAACCCCTGTTTTTCAATAAAACAGTGTAACTGCTCTGTAGAACTTGCTTAGTAACACATTGGGGACACCTTATCAGCCAAATGAAATAATAAAACACAAAATGAGGTGTTGGAAAATGGTTATTGTGGTACACCATGTGGTTGGTTGTATTTTACTAGTGTCTGGTGGTGGTTAAGGTGTTGCTAAGTGTGTAATATGGTCTTTTTAATATACTATTTGGTGGTGAATATCTCAGGTAGTTGCTATGGCCATTGCTATAATATTTGTACGTGGGTACAAAATTTTGCAAGGTTGTTGCTAAGCTATTCCTAACTAGATGCTATGGGGTAGTTAAGGTGTTTCTAGATTGTGGTTATGGTACTCTAGGCAGCTGCTATAATAACTGAATCGGTATCAAGCTTTAATGGCCACATCTGTTCACACGTACAAGGAATTTGGTTTTGGTTTTAAATAGATTATACTCGGTGGTTGACAGGAAGGAGGTAAATGTAGTTTGTTACTGTACTTATTTTTTATGTATCTGTGCTTTACTTAAATATTTCCATTTTGGGCGACTTTTTACTTTAACTCCATTACATCTCAAAGTTAAATATCTTACTTTTTACTCCACTACATTATGAAAATCTGCCATTCCTTTTGGTTAATGTGCGAAAAAAGCTGTAACATTTGAACATATGTTCCTGCGCGACACACAGAGGCACCATTGCTAGGAGATAAATGAACGCAGTCACCCCGCTAAAACAAGTGAAAATGTTTCTCCAGCTAAAACAGATAATACTAAAGGCAATCTTTTTTATCAACTGTCATGTAAATTTGAGACTGTAAGTAATACCCCTAGCTAGTGTTCCTAAATGAGTAAAAAACAATGTTCTGGTGCAGAAAATGTACTAAAGGTCAATTTATGCTTTTTTTGCGTTGACTTAATGGAGGTACACTTCCAAACCACTAGGGCTGAATTTCAAACATCATCTTCAACCCTATGTACTATACAATGTAGTAGTATTAGTTTTATGAATCTTTAAAATGTCTTATTTACGATTTAGTGGAGAGGAGTTAATATTTAGGGACTTTTGCAATATTTGAGCACCTTGAGCTATGTTTGTCAGGCTGCAGACAATGCACAGTTGTTGTGGTCTGCGTAGATGCGATGAGTTACGTTTCTGGAGAGGTGTGCATCCGGCTGTGCTTGGTCTCCTCTACACTCTTCAACACAGAAACATAAATTGGGCTTCATACTCAGGAGACAGTGACCTTTGTTGATTTGGAGGGGCAGCACCTTTGGTGTACGTGATAGTTGCTATAACATCATTCATTGTATTTAATCTTCCATGTCTATAATTTAACTCAAGTACCTGGTTTGTGTACTTTATCCACCACTGGTTACTGTGACATTGACTGACAACATTTCATAGTAGTACAAAAACCACAGATTATCACCCTCCTCATCCACACACAGTCATACCTGTAAGACTTAAATCATGTAGAGTTATACATTTTATGTTAAATAGCTGAGCGCAGTGGTTATAAGATGAAGTAGCAAAAATAAGGCAGACGAGTGATGTACTATAGGAAGCAATAATCTGAGATGTTAAGATGGAGTGTTGCATATGTGTGATGCTATATACTATGATAAATTAAAATGCAATACAAAAGTGTGATGGCATAACAAGCTTCTCTGTCGCCTGGTTCTCCTGATCCTCAATTGGCTAAAGCACTGGCCTGAGGGAAGTTGCTGGAGCATGGTGACTGGGGTGTGATGGATTGGTGGAGATTTTCTCCTTAGGCTTTCTTGTTCTGTTGTTTGCAGATCCAGCCATGTGGGCAGCTTAACACCAATGGTCTTCTCTTTAGAAGAAGACAATCTGTAGAGTGTCCTGCCTAGTGACTAAGCTCCAGGGGTTACAATTTGATATTGTGATATATGGCAGTTTTTAGGAAAGATGCCATGGTATAAGAAACAAACCACCATAGGCATAAAATCTGTACGTATAAAAATACACTTTTCTTTAATCTGAACATTGCAATCTGCATGTGCAACAGATTTCTATTGTCTTTGTTTTTGTTTATCTAAAGAATGCTGCAAGATTTTATTTTATATATAATAAATAATTTTTTATTATATTATATATAAAATATGCAACTGTAATTAGTTGTGTTAAGGTGTTACGTTTACCTCGAATGCTTGAAACTGAATAAAAGCTTGGAAAATTAAGCGCACACTTTAGTTTTGTACATTGCAGAAGCTGGTCTAGCTTTCACACATTCATGATAACCCAGAAATCCTTTTCCCAGAATGATATAAATCTAAAATCCCAGAAGGAGTTGACCTGGGGGAGCTGTACGTCAGAATCAGCACATGTATGAACAGCGTGAGAAATGTTCCAGAGTTTCTCCTGCATGCTCTGCACAGTTGCAGCTCCACACTTAAAGCCCGCATTACATCTCCCATTGTGAGAGCGCACCTGACACTGAAAATCTCCCGCTGTGAGCTGCATGTGCGAAAGGACTACTCCAGGACATCTCCGTACCTGATACATCAGAGTTTCTCTGAGTACTTGACATAATTTGGTAATGCCATTGGATAGGTTCGTTAATGCTAATGTTAGCAGGGGGGCCTTAATTACTAGTTTACCATGTGGTGGAAGAGTCTAATAACTGAATATAGAGCACAAAAGTGTGCTCTGGATGTCGGGAATTAAAACACAGCGCAAAATGAACCACTATCTGCCACAAATTATAAAAAAAAAAAAAAAAAAAAAAAAAATATTGAATCAGTACAGTATTGCAAAACAATGTTCTTACACCCCTAATGACTGCACCATCAGCTCCTGGGGAAAGTTGAATTTTCTCAGCTTTTTCTTTGCTTTTAATTTTGGCATGTATTCTTCATGTTAGTTTGGAAAAACAATGACGTGTAAGGATTGCATTTCGCATTGTCCTATTGCAGTGATTGCATTTCAGTTTGGCACTAATTTCTCTTTATAAATATCTGTCAAAGATGTTGCAGTGCTGCTTCTGACTTTTGAGGATTTTGTGGCTGCTCTAGAGGACCACCTTAGGGCTGTACGATATTGGGGCAAACTGACATTGCGATATTTTGTTAATCTGCAGTATATATTGTGATATTAATTTAAACCAATTTAACCAAAAGTCAATAATCCAACATATTGTGTTATTAATAGTGCATGTTTTTTACACTAATTAAGGAGCTCATCTATATACTAATAAGGGGTGTCTAGAAAGGATACGGAAGACTACAGGAACCAACATCTCTCTACTCAGGATTAAAAGAGCGTTAATCTAAGAAAGCTTCAATATCACAGAGCAACTTTACACTGCACACCTGTGTGTCACTCACAGCAACCAGCAGCAAATTGTGTATCCCATATGGACTTACATGAATTGATACTAGTCAGATACAATAGTCCCGGGAAGATGAGAGCAGTACCCAATAGGAAAAAAACTATATAAATCAAAAAGCAAGTGGGCTTAGTTGTTCAGCACTGCAGCTTCAGAACTTTGCATTTACACAATCAGATATACTGTGCGTGCATCTCTCTCCCTGTCCAAATGACTGATGTGTTCATGCCTGTCTCTCTGCTTTTCTTCATGCCCCCCCATCCCCTTGTTTGTTCTGTCTGTGAGTCTGTCAGTCTTTTTCATTTTTCTGTATGACAAAATATTATGTGCAGCGCCAGACCCAACCTCACTGTGCTCCATGTGACATTGCATGTCCTGCAATGACCATGTTAAACCAATATCATAACATAACATCATGACCCATCACATAGGGAATATTTTGATAAGCTTATATTTCATGACAGGATGTTCCATGATACAGCTGCCATTTTGAATGTTTAAGGTTATCCCATTCATATTCCAAATGAAATCTCTCCTATTCCATTTTATAATTTCTCTGCTTTGAACCATTGTCAATTTAGAGTTTGTCATAAATATGCAGAGGTATTCATGGACATGCAATATACTGAAATTCATCATATATTATACAAATTCAACGTATGTGTAGGTGTCTTTGGAGGAAAAAAAATACTGTGTTTTTGAATCATAGCCTCTCTATCGCATATATTTAAGCCCTCATGATATAAAAATACATTTATTGATTCCAAATAATTAAAAAGAACAATATATTTATAATGTAACATTTTAAGCTTTTAAAACATAAAAAATGTAAAATTGCCCCTCTCCCTATATTAATGTTTATTTGCAGTCTTCATCACCTTAACCAGTGACTTTAAACATCAGAAGCATATATAATGCATTTCAGCTCATGAACAAAGGATTAATTGTTATTGCACTTCACACAGTTATTCTTTGTTAACTGATTTAATTGCTTTTAGTTTACTTTTGTAGATTTGTATTTCTTGTTGTTTTTCATTTTTGTTGTCATTTTTCTCATTGAAAAACAAACAGTGCATATAAGCTTAGTTCTATTTATAAACAATGTGTAGTTTGTCATTTATGCATTTAATTACAGTTGAAAATAAGGTCAGTAAGATTAAATATAAAGAATTGTTGTCAATCACTGTCACTTTGGCAATTGTTGAGTGCACTGAAATTGAATTTTTTGAATTAAATTGAAATTATGAAAATTATGAATCCAAGTTCATAAATTCTCTTTAAAATACATAGAGGTGGGCTTAAATAGCGTTTGGACACAATGTGTTCCTTCCTACCTAAAAGCTGTATTTACAAAAGCATGCAATAATCCAAAATATAATGTGGACTAACTATAATATAAATGATTATTTTGCCTACATACAGAAATATGTTATTTTCATTAAAAATTTGCTTGGGTTGGCTGCTTTTTGTAGCACTATATCAATTAAGCCGTTACCAGTTTTTTAAATATTTAGCTGTCCAGAAACATTTATAAAGTATTTAATTGTACGTTAACATAAAATGTATAGCAAAACATTGATATTGTACTAATTGACAAGCGTAATTATTTAACAGCTTTTCTCCAAATGAAGGTAATATGTTAACCTTCATTTTAGCTTTCAGCGCTACCCCATCTTTCTTAGAAGGAAAAGAGCATAACTCTACTAATACAGAAAAATCAAACCATTAATCTCTTATTCTACAAAAATGTACTTATTTTTGGGTAACTCAGGTCTGCTGAAACAGACTACACATAAACTGAGCTAACTCAACACTGTCAAATGTGATTTAAAACATGACATAGAAGTAACAAATTGCTGGACTGACTAAAATAATGAGTAGAATGATAGATTAATTTGATTGCAAATCTGAAAGTGGGCTTAAATTTCACATGGACTTAATGGGTACACTTGCTCTAGCTGTTGATCATTGCAGTTAAATTCAATTAAAATAGGCTGGACACAATCATTGAACTGGAAGAGGAACAAATTCCTGCCTTTAGGTTATTACTCCACATGTGCATGGAAAACTGCCTTATGTTTTTGTGACACATGCCTTTTTTATATTTGCAGTCAATCTCTGATGATCATAACCTCTGAGCCTCACTTTTTAATAGACCATTAATGTTTATGATCATTTTTGCTGTCTTTGTCTTTGCACACCTCATGCTTGTAAAATAATAAAAAAAATGCTGTATATACATTATGGGGCAATATCATGTGTTACAGTAGAGCTGTATGGAAGCGATATTGGAATGAGGGAGAACACCAATGCTCCAACTTTGTAAAATGCTGCTTCTGTCTTAGCCAAAAATCATATCACTCCTCTCCCAGCTATGCTCCTACTCTGCACTGCTCGTATGCGCTGGTTGCTGTCACACAGCTCCAGGGATCTGGTCTGTGAGGAGTTTGGTGTGTTCTTCTTATGTCACCAAAGGTTTCCTTTGGTGGGTTTCCTGCATGTGTTTCCTACAGGTGCTCCTGCTTCCTTCCACAGTCCAGAAACTCATGTTGGTAGGTGGGATTGGCTTTGCAAAATTGTTTATATTTATGATTCCGGGTGGGCTCCACTGAGACCCTAAACAGGATGAAGCTGTTACAGAAGCTGAATGAATGAATTTCTGAAGATGATTTAGGCATGATAGCCTGGAGTTGTTTACTATATCAGCCTATGTTTTATCCATGCAGTTTTGTTTTTGTCCAGTCTAAAGACAAGTCTATCTGCAGTGAATCAAACAAACTCAAATTCTACCTGATTGAAATGTTATTTTGTAAAAGAAAATTAAGGTAATAATGAATGAATAGAGGATCAAAACAATACATAACACTCCCAGTACAAAATGAATGTATGGAGATATTTAAATAAAAACTGACCAAAATTAATTATAATTAATGCACTTCTGAAAAATGGTCGAAAATTCCCATAGAAACACTCCTAAACCTTGTGGCTAGCCTTCCTAGAAGAGTTGAAGCTGATATATCATGGGTCATATTAAATCCTATGTATTAAGAATGGAATGTTACTCAAGTTCACATGGGTGTGAAGGCAGACAATTGAGTCATTTTACAAGTATTACAAGTTTAAAATAACTGTATTATTTTATCCAGTGCCTTGCGCCCAGTGACTCCAGGTAGGCTCTGGACCCACTGTGACCCTGAACTGAATAAGCGGTTACAGATAATGAATGAATGAATGAATGTATTATTTTAAATTGTTCATTTAATTTTTTAATTAAATGAACAATTTTAATTTAATTTTAATAATTAAAAATATGATCTGAAGTGAAAGATTCCAATTGGTCTAAGAGTGTAAAAGGCAGTCTTGTTCTCATTACATTATCATATGTCCAGTCAAAATGTCATAGAATTAATGCTTATTTAGGACTCATGTTTGTCCAAATATGAAATGTTTTCCTATTTTACATGACGACCGATAACAAACAGGCACGCATACGAAATGCAGAAACTGTATGTAGAACGTTACAAAATATTCGTTTCACCAAAGTGCTGTTGGCAAATTGACAATGTTAACATTAATCTCCAATTAGCAAATGCAACCGAATGTATAAAGTTGGGTGTTTTAATATGATCAGAACAATCACTTAGCAGACTGTTTGAGTTGATATGAGAACAAGAATTTTTTAAATCCTTTAAGCTCGCTTGCTAGTTAAATTTTGCTGTCCAAATAGCATTATTTGCATTTTTTCTGACTGAATATACAGACTGTAAACATTGTACGTTATTAAGAGTGGCCAATTTAATATATTGAGCTTTAAAAGATGGGAATTAAAGTATTGTCGTTTTCTCTTAGGAAACATTATGCCTAGGGACGTTTCCTATCATCCATTGACGTCTGCCTGTAGAATGGTGAAATGGACACAAGGACACAAGGTTACTCCACAGCAGCCCTATTTGAGGGGGCTTTCTGTGGCTGTCCCTGGAAGCATTTATAGATAATTGGTCTTGTGAGGGGAGGCATTGGCCGATGGCGATTACCTCAAAATGGAATTAATCGGCCCGATTAAACAGCCAACCGATCAGTCTGTCAACCACTAATGATTATGTCAGTGATCATATAAATATGATTTCTGCACCAATCAACCTGGACAGAGGACCTGAGAGAATGGACTGTGAGTAGAAACAATGAAGTGGCCATAATGTATATTCATTTGATTCAAACAACATACACTGGTACTGAACCAACTGTTTTCATCAGTGTACCAGATTTTCTACTCAGCCTACAACCTTTTGGAGTAGCCACTCTACTATGTGTCACTCTCAATTGAATTTTTCACCAATAATTGGTTCTTTTAACCAAGTTTTGTCTTTTAAAGCACAGAGGTGTAGTTAGTTTAAATGAATACAAATTTTGCACAGATAGTTTGAAAACAGAAAATACCAAATAGTTTTGGTCATGCTCAGGTAAAGTTAAAATGGGTAATGATACATTTTTACCTAGAATTTTTAAATGCAAAATTGTTAAATGTTTTTACTTATAAAATACATTTGATTTATTATCACCGCAGTCCTAATAAGTTTGAAAGAAGCATTGTTTGAAAATAATTCAAGGGAAAGCTAATGCATTATTCAAGTAAATTCTCTGTAAATGTTTGAGTGCATTTCGATCCAATCTCTGCTAAAATCTGCATATAAATAAGGAAAAGAATAGGACCAAACCCTGACTCATGGGGAACACCTATAGTTATAAGCATCAAAGGTGAGGAATTTCCACCCAAGGGTACACATTCCTGTCACGCAGTCAAATGGGAATTAATTCAGTCTAATGTAATGCCTTTCATATTTCATGCAGTGAAGAGAGAGCTTAGGCCATAAAGCAAAGCTCTCAATTTATCAGTCAATCTACATACCCACTTTCCCCTATGGTCATGAACTCTGGGTAATGACAGAAAGAACGAGATTGCAGATACAAGTGGCCAAAATGAATTTTCTTTGACGGGTTGCTGGTCGAACTTAGGGAGGATTAGGGAGGAGCTCGGAGTAGAGTCGCTGCTCCTTTGCATTGAGAGGAGTCAGCTGAGGTCTCGGCACCTGATAAACATGCCTCCTGGATGCCTCCCACTGGAGGTATATCAGGCATGTCCAACTGGAAGGAGGCCCCGGGGTAGACCTAAGATATGCTTAGAGCTATATCGCCCACTCCTACTTTCATTCAAGCGTGAGTGAATTTGTTTGGCTTGTCCCTTCAATTGATACCCTTGCTTTCCTTTCAGTGGGGTAATTAGCATGATTTACAAATTAAACCCTGATAGCCAGATAATTCCTCATGAGTCTTTCTAATGCACATGAAATATGAGGTAGCTGCCATGTTCTTCTGATATTTGAGAAGCCAGGAAACTTTATTTTAACTGCTTCCCACAAACTGTGAAGTCCCTGTGTAGTCTTTGCTGATTTGGTGTAATGCTTGTAAAAGCCATTAAGAGTTTCTTTGGTTTGAGAGAGTAGGTGTAGGGCTTTATCATTTTCACATACAGTGAAAAAACTTTCAAAAAATCATTTAGCAGAAGAGTTTTTTTAGCCCTTTGGAACCTGGAGTGTTGCCCACGCAGGGCAAAACAAATTAAACTTTATCACCTGTTTGCTCATCATTAGAGTAAACTAGATAAACTGTATTTTTTTTTTCCAAACTAGAGAAACAGGGCCTGATTTGTAATTGTCGCATGTTGGTTTAATTTGTAAATTTAAAGAGCAAATTTGTAAACAGAAACTATGCATAATTTGTGGTAAGAACACATCTCTCTATTGTGAACTGTCTGTATCTTATGTGTAATTGTGGATAGAAATTGTGATAATTTCCATTCAGTTAACATTCCATAAATAATTCAGGGGCACTGCCAGTAAACAATCATCAATACTTGAAAAGTACAAGTGATACAAACTTCAGATGACATGGTGTGTTAAATTTAAAAGGGTTATGTATATAACTTAACCTATAACTTCTGCATTAGGTTTTCTTGAAAAATACAAAATTAAGCTTGCTATCATTACTATCTATTTTATTTATTTATTTTTTTTGTAAAATTTGTTTCAGTCCTTTGAAATGAATTTAATATTTGTTACACATGTGCTGTTGTTATTTTGCACCTCTACAATCCCTTCTGATAATTGCACTATGTAAATAATAATAATAATAATAATAATAACAGCGGAATCGAGAATCATTTATAAATTTAAAAAAAATCGAGGTTGTTTGTTTTTGAAAAAAAAAAAAAAAATTCTTGCCCAGCCCTTTTGATAGTCCATCTTTAACATAGATGATCTACTACTTCAACTATTGATCAGTGACTGACCTGTCTACAGTGTCAGACATGACAGAAAAGAACATAGCATGTTTGATTGCTTCAATAAAACCAATAATTATCCCTTTATGCCATAAAAAAAAGTCAGGCTTCATTGATCTTGTAAGTATTTTCCAGATTTCTTCCATTTGTGTAGTGTAAATAAATTAGCTTTGAACACATTGTGAATTAAATTTGACAATGGTTCTCAAACATTTTAGACCAAGTGCCATCTATGAGTTTTTATCACAGAAACATGTGTGCCCCTAGATCTTCTTCCTCCTTGCAGGGGGTGTGATAGGCTTTAGTTGGGGTGAGTGTTGCATATGGCAAGGTCTTGCTTGAATTTTTACATGTTTTTGTTGCCTTTTTGAAAACTTGAAATTTGAAAGATTTACAAAAAGTTATTCTACAAATAATGACTAAAAATGATAGAGAAACTAAAACGAAGAGGTCAATTTTAATATAGATTATGCTATAACAGGCTATACTATATAACTATTATAATTAAATGACTATATAATAGATGTTCCTGATTGTGTTGTCCATCTTTATAAAGGTAGAGATGGTGTTGCTTCAGGGTCCTCGTGTTTTAAAGGCACACTTAGTTTTTGTTTGCAGTATTCAGCATTTTTGAAGATTTTCCTTACACATTCTCTCACCACTGAACCCATGAAAGAGGCAGTTGGCTTGTGCAGTGCTTGGAAACTGTCTGTAGATCCTGCAGTACATGATGTCTAAAGATGCAACTTTCACTTTCAGTCAGGAAACCTTTTTCTCTTCCATTTTGCGGCAAGTATTGATTGTGTCTTTGAGTCACAATGCTGTAACCCAAGGAAATATAGTAAGGGACATTTATATTAATGTTAAAAAGAAACTTTATTCTTAGAAATAAGCATTTTAACAAAACTGATGTGATTTAATTTGCCACAGCATTGATAATATGCTTAATCACTTACATTTGTTCTATACAAATTCATGCACATTAAGACTTTATTGTGAGTTTAAACTTTCTGCTAGGGGAATCTACACAAATAGAATAAACATTTTCCTATGAATACAGCTGCATGTGACACACATCAAACGAGTGCCTTCAATCCAGTCTAGGTTAGGCTGTAATATATTCTACAGATTACTTTAAAATTCTGCAATAGAAGCACTCTGGTTTTAGCATGTGCATAATGTGACACACAAATTATTCATTGCCTCACTTTTTAAATTACCATTTTATGATGTACATGCTGTGTATTTATGTTTTTGTGTCTTAATTCCTCATTGTTATTTTGAGGAAACCGAATACTGCAGTTACCCCGCTTACAACTTCCATGAGAATTGTGGATGGTGTAGCATTCAACATGTAGTCCATTGACTGACAAGGAGATGCACCAACCACATTAGCACCATTTACAGACACCAAGATTTACCACCCACAAAACTGTATCTCAATATGGCTTTGCCTTGTCCTGTGTGCCTTGTCCTATATTTATCAGCCCAAGGACAATAAGAGGGTGTTCTCAACTACATTATCATCAGCTCTATCACTTGTGACTCCTAGATCTAATGCAATATATGCCATAGGATTTTTTAGTTGTTGTGTGAGTGGAAAGGAGTTTTAAAAATGTAATAACATCAACAGCCAGTGCTTTGGGTGTGTGTTTTGACAACAAGTGTTGAACTGAATAAATGCATTCTGTGTTTCATTTAAAGGAGTCATATCTTAGGCCTACCCCTTTCCACATGTTAACACAGTTCCCTGGGTCTTGAAACATTTGTGACATCCTTTGGTTGAATTACTACACTAATAAAACAACAGAACTGTTCTCCCCCTGTGTAAAAAGCACAGTTAAGAAAGACCCATTTTATATTCCTTTTAAATGAGAATGATTCACAGCACACATTCATCATGCGCTAAGGAGTGAATAACAATTTTACTCAGTTCTTCTCAGTTTTTGTTTTCACCTTATATAATCAGTACACTTCTCTCCATGCTTGTGTTTGTTTTGCTCCATGTGACATTGGGGATCCCGAGACAAGGAGACATGAGACAATATTAAAGTGTGTGCATTCTCCATAAAAAGCAACACAAAATTAGAATGCCTAATTGTTTATTTTTTTTAATTCATTGGTAGATCACAAAAATACTCAGTGGATTGTTTTATTATTGCTGGTATGCAATCCACAACACCAAAAGTGCTAATGCAATGAAAAAGTTATTCTAAAGTAGACTAGATGATCATTTTTGAAACACTTTCTTGAAACATTGCTATTGGTAGAATTATTCACTTGATTGTATTTAATTATTTTAATTTGGTTCCTACAGCATATGCCTTTTTTTTAGTTTCTTTTATGCAGTTGATTGTTTGAAAAAAATAAACAATTACATCAGCTTTTAATCAATAGTGTCCTGAATTCGTCTCGGAATGCGTACATAGTCTAAAGTTGGCTGGCTAGAATGTAAGCAACTGCCTTTAAGCAGCAGTTCAGTGAACTTATGAAATTGCTGAGGAATGTGGAAAGACAATTCTTTAGAGTCGTTTTTGCCCACAAAGTTTTTTGTAGGAGGATATATCTATTTAAGGCTCTTACAGAAGTGTTTCTTTATGTCACAGTTGGCCACTTCTGTCATGACCACTTTTGTCTTTAGGTCTAACTTAATAGACATTCTCTGCAGCATGCACATTACTCTGATAAGGGCCGCTGTGAGTTTTAGCTGGATTTCACATGCTTATTTCGGTGGTTAGCTGCACATTGCTTTTCATGTGGTTTCTCATTTACACAATGAAAAATGCATTGAAATTCCTGAATGATATTCCTAACTTTTATTTATTAATATTGTAAAAAATTGCTTGTGGAGCAAATGTGGAGAATAACTACAAAAAGATTTATTATTCTCAGCATGTGTTTTTACAACACAGTTGTAATTGGAATATTGAAGTAGAATCAAGAAATTAGAGATAGTGTTCAGCTACTGTTTTTCCAAACCACACATTTTTTTGGAGAGTGACAAATTTGTTTACTCATCCACAGTCAACCCCCCTCACCCCTGAGCTTGAAGAGAATGTAGTGCCTTTACAAACCTCACGCACTGCACGTAGTCAGATTGTTAAAATACAACTTCAGCTGGCAAGAGGCCAATAGTTAGGAGCTCATGTTTTTCTTCTTATGCCTGATTTTACATAGGCATTGCGAGCTAGCTTTTTTTGATACAGTATAAGCTGTTGTTTATTGCTTGAAACAAATAGTAGTCATATATATATATATATATATGTATGTATGTGCAGGAATTTAGCATGTTAACTTTTAAATCTGGCGTCTTACTGAGTCTAGTGGCAAATTAGCAGTTTTATGTAGTGATGTAAACACAACTTACCTACTGTAGGTAGATATATTTTTGCTGGAATATGTCTTAAATCTCATTAAAAAAACTCTCTATCTGCCCACCCTCTTTGTCATTGTCTCTGTCCTATCTCTCTTACTCACTCATTCACACACACAGACACCTTTCACTGAAAATTTTACTAATTAAATTAAGAGATTCTAATTTTTTAAAAAATTATCAAAACTACACAGACGTTTAAAATAACTAATAACATGTAGCTCCCTTCCAGAAATCCAAGGAAGTACCAGCATTTTTAACTTCATGGTTGTGATTAAAAAAATTTTATCGGCACCACTAATATAAATATAACTATGTTGTGCTGATCTTACTGTGATTCTTTATTTTACGTTTAAATGTCCATTAATGAAGCCTCAGTTTTAATTGGTAATACAATTCAATGCGATTATTCACAGCACATTATGATGAATTAGTTAACTTACACACACACACACTACATCAGATGTTGTAAACAAAAGCACTTTTTTCTTGTATGTTGGTCTGATTTCCTTTACACTTCTATTTTTCTGGACGTAAGCTCCTAATTTCTCTTTACGCTGTTTATTTTCTTTGCCTTTCATTCTCAGCCCATTTTTGACAATGAAGGCAGAGAACAGCAGTGAGGTTTCATGAGAATGTCAATTCATTCATCTCAAATACACTATATGGCCAAAGGTTTATGTACACATGCTCATTTCAGAAGAAATGATTTTATAGTGTTATATTTTGCTTTTTGCTGAATTACCTGTACAATTCTTTTCACATTATTTATTCATTCATTCATTATCTGTAACCACTTATCTAGTTCATGGTCATGGTGGGTCCAGAGTCTACCTGGAATCATTGGGTGCAAGGCTGGAATACACCCTGAAGGGGGTGCCAGTCCTTTACAGAGCAACACACACACTTACACATTTACTCACACCTACGCCAATCCACTTACCAACCTGTGTTTTGGACCCATGCAGACACGGGGAGAACACACCAAACTCCTCACAGACAGTCACCCGGATAGGGACTCAAACCCACAACCTCCAGGTCCCTGGAACTGTGTGATTGTGACACTACCTGCCGCACCACTGTGCCGCCGCCTTCACATTACCATGGTTAAAAAAAAAAAAAAAAACATCATATCATTAGTTGGTAGGACAATTTTTTTTATTAAGAAATTTGAATTAAAACAACTGGTTACGTTTTTCTGGTTAACATTTTCAGCATAATTTAGAAGCATGTGTTTATACACAGGTTTAAACTTACATTTTGTTTCTGTTTAATACCTAAGATTTCTGCAGGCTATTATTTTTATTTTTAAGCAGTAAAAGATATTTTAGATTTTCAACATCAAAAAAAAAAAAAAACACCAACAGCTTCCTCCTCTACACAGTTTCACAAACGGGCCCCCATTAAAAAGGGCATATTAAAGGAGATATGTGCAATTTTATGTGCAACAGAACTTTTACAAAGCACAAATGGTGTGTCCATGGTTCAGTCCTCTTTCGCTCACCCTATATCAAAAAGGGCTCAAAAATGAAGCGCAAAGGAAAAATGTGGAACATAAATTTAATAAAAGACACTGACACAAAGATGTGCACTTGCAAATGTATAGTACAAATCTGAGACATGTAAATAATATACTGATATATAGAAACACACTCTTTAAAGAAGAGATAAGTTAAAAATCAAGAATACTAAACTTCCACAGTTTTGTGCCCTAGACCCGGATGAACCGGCAAGGAAAATCTCCTCAGAACAAACCTTGAGAGGAACCAAGAATTTAAATTTCTCCTCTGGTTGACACTAGAGAAAAATGACAAAGCCATAAACATCAGTTAGCCTTAACATTATGACCAACTCCTTGTTTCTATATTTACTGTCCATTCTCTCAACTCTACTGATCATACAAGAGCAGTTTGTATTTATATGCTCTCACATTCTCACAAGCAAAATTTTACATATATGTGCACTGTTCGGAGATGAGAGAAACCTTTTGACCAATCAGGGGAGCCTGTGGGTGTAATTCTCTGCAGGACAATTAAGCCGGTGCAGTTCCCAATCCCAGCATTGATGCACCTACTAAGGATATTCTTGATGGTCCCCCTGCAAAATGTGGTCAGCATTGAAGGTGGGAGATGTGCCTTTACAGACTGTAAAGACACTGCTGGGCTTTCCTGATTCTGGAGCTAGTGTTGAGGGACCAGATGTGATTCTCTGCCAGGTGAACACAAAGGAATTTGGTGCTCCTGACAATCTGCAAGCTCGATCATTTGATGTTCAGCAGAGAAAGTCCACATCTCTTTAGTTTTTTCCACATTCAAAGATAGGCTGTTGAGACTTGGAATTTGGATCCAGGCATGTTTTAATATGCAGGTTAACAAGTAATATAATGTTGTGTCTTTAACACAAAATTTTGTCACACTAACACAAGAAATATCCGGTTTCTTTTAAGCAAATGAGAGACAGGAACATTTTATGCATATTTATAAGTACTACAACAAACAACAAAAGTGAGCCAGTGTGGACACGTCCCCTTCCTTTAATTTGAATTATTTATAATGTAGTGAGCTGAGTGTTTACCGTAGCTACTCTGAGCTGACCTCATCAACCAAAGGAAAATACATTCTTTAAGGAGGACTCATAAAATTAACTACTAATTATATTGCAATACATTTGAAATATATGCAAACAGTCTTTGATACCAAGTGGAGCTAAACATTGGAGTTGTTTGAAGAGAGCCATTTTATCATTGTGAATTTGTATTATATTTAGTCTATGTTAAATATCAATTATTGGCCCTATTGCAAATACCAGTGGCAGTAAAGTCCTTGGTCACAAACATTTCCGAGCAGGAGGAAAATTCTGAATCATGTTGACACATAAATGGTATGTCAGCACAAATTTATGTTTGCTAACATGCCTGTTAAAATGTATGTTTTATCCAAACAGCCATAGCTACAGATCACCCATGAATACCATGTTATTATGCCCTTATGTAAGCATGAACTCAAGTTACTACACAATGTAACTGTTTTGTTTTCTGGTTAGATTTCAAGAAGAAAAATATTTTTATAAGTTTATAAGTATTAGTATAAGATATGTGGCTTTGGGTGGAGAATAATTTTTTTTTTTTTTTTTTACTGTTTTCACTACATTGACAATACATAATTTTTCTAAAGATACAAACAGTATAAATATACCTTTAAAGGTACAGCATTGTTGTTAACGTCCAGTTGTGTTCCTTAAAGGTACATTACATTCTATTCAGAAGAAGAAGGGAATATTTGTAAGATTTCATTATGGAACTATGTAAAATAAAAGAACATAATTGGAGATGAAATGGGATTTATGAAATCGACACAATTCAAACATGTATGCATATTATAAAAAATTTTACAGCTACGTTCCCTAACATAAGGTAC
Source organism: Hoplias malabaricus (assembly GCF_029633855.1). Taxonomy (NCBI): domain Eukaryota; kingdom Metazoa; phylum Chordata; class Actinopteri; order Characiformes; family Erythrinidae; genus Hoplias; species Hoplias malabaricus. The sequence continues at coordinate 23,511,992 of NC_089807.1, forward strand.
TTAAATGTACCCTTGAGGGTACCACCACAGTAACTGCATCCTACAATCCTGGACAATCCAGGCCGATTTGTTAGTGTTCTTTTGTGCCGTAATTCTGCGCGTGGACATTTTGAGTGAGCATATTATAATCACAACCAACAGTGAGTGCTCACGAGGTACGGTCGCAACAGTTTAAAACAAGATTAAAACTAAATTCACTTGGCACCTCTCCGTGCACGTGTCAGGATTGATTTTGACAGTCCGGGAGTGGGGTCAGGGCTGTTTATGTATTGAATAAAGAATTTCTTATTAGGAGTTGACTCCCTAATATCAATTTTTAGGCATCTGGAAATTGGAATCAACTCTTTGATTTTAACATGGAAATGGCATCATTTCCACATATGAATCATATCACTATGATATGAACCCACTGGGTTTATGATATAAACACTGGGTAAACCATTTTGTGTCGTTTATGGCACTCACCCGGTTAAAATACGCAGCAGCACTGTGAGAGCAGCCAAGAAATGCGCCTCCAGTTGGCCAGAGTACAGCCCAAAAACACACAGTCATGGCATTGTCCTGTGTAACTTCTTTGAGAGTTTCTTTTCTGTTTTAAAATCAGAAAGTGGATAGGTAACCCATCTCCTGGTTTCCATTTTCCCCATTTCAAATTGGAATTGAACGGCCAACTACATGGAGATCTGTTCTCGGAGAAGGCTTCTCAGAGGTGGGCACTAACAAAAACTCAATCAATAGCATTCACTGAGGGGAAACTGGCCCCGGACTGTCAAAATCACTACTGACTCGCATGCGGAGAGTAGCCAGGTGAGTTTAAATACTCAAGATTTTTCTTCTCACGCTCGTGATTATAATATTCTAGCTCAATGTCCACGCATGCGCTCCAAATATCTGCACATGTGCGCAGAACTGTGGCACAAAAATAACACTATAGGTTTATGCTTTTGCGTTGATTAAAGGAAGAGTCTACACTAGCTCGTTGGTGTATCTGCGTCACTCTGCAGTTACGCAGTTAAAATACTGAATGAATCACAAATATCTTTCTCAACACTAAATAGTACCCAGTGTAGTGAGTGTATTAATTTAACTTCACGTGATCGTAGATCCTATACCATCTTGGGTTGCTTGTGTGTTATGGAGCTATCCGACTTTCAGAATATGAGCTTCCAAAATGGGACTGTTTCCCATAGGAATACATTGGCCAAAATTTCAACCTGCTCCAACTATGTCAATTTTCAAGCTATGACCAGATTTCACACGGTGAGACCTGGGCACACCTGGACCCGTCATATCAAGTTTCAGACCGATTGCACACATCTATCTTGTTTTATCCCTCCTTCAATATACCTCCCTTCATTTGAATGGGGAAAGCTAGAGAAAGTGATGCCATAGTCCACTCTAACTCAGGTGTTTATCTGAATAGGCCTTTTTCAGCTAAACCTTTTCTGCTAAAATCCTTATACTTTCACCTAAAAACTTCATTTAAACTGTAAATGGTAGGAACACCTATAAATATGAGACCATTTCACAGTAGAGTTTTTGAGTTATGAGTGTTTGTTCGGCACTAGGGAGGGTCCCAGGCCCACAGGCCCCAAAGACTTCAATGTATTTTTGACCGGGTGAGCACACCTTTCTTTAAAATATTTGTGTGTTTTTACACTGCCAAAACACGAACAATTCTTGCTCAATCTGCACAGTTCTTGTATCAAAGGTTTATTTCTTGTACAGTGTGATTCGTTTTGCGATGTGGGGTATGGTTTTCGTACAGTGCTCGTTCAAACAGTATATGTTCCCTTCAGGAAACGTATGGCAGAACTTTCCGGAACACTGACATTTAACTGCCACTCTCACTCAGACACTCAGACAATACACACAGACTCATACACAAATAGAGCCTAATGCATAGGAATAATAGCATAAGACACCGGCTTAAGGAAACCCCGGATAAACAGGGCTGGATTTTTATGGTGGAATGTGAAATTCCAGCCGCAGTTTATTGAATGAGGTAGTTTATAATAGGAGTCTTTTTAAGGTGGTCGGGTTTTTTAAGGTATCAGTTTATGGTCATTTACTTAATGTGGAAGCCTAGGAAAAATGACAGATATTTTTTTAAGGTAGCAGGCAAAATATAATGAGACTTTTTAAGATGGTATTTATTTTAAAGTGGAAATGAAACATTCAATTTTCTGTGTTTTCTAAATACTTAAATGTGTTTGAAATTATTTTGAGAATATTTAAAATATAAAACCATTACATGTTAAATTATAATACATTAATATTTGACTCTGACTAATGGTGTCGCTCTGGTTCGCCGCCATATTGCGGTTGCGTCGATGACTACGTCATGAGGATGTTTAGTTAGAAATAGACGCAGGAGAACAGTCGCGTATGGAACGCCGTTGGTCTCTAAACGTGTTGGATTCTCCGCGTTAACACGTAGCTTATAATTTCGTATTAACACGCTAAGGTATTTACGTGAATCATGATGCTTTACTACCACCTACTGGTGAATGGTGTTATTGATGAAACAACATAAAGCCTTAATTTACCAAATAACGGAAAAATTCCAGTGTTTAATATTCTGAACAATGTTTTTATGAGATTTTGTATAAACATTATACATATTTAAATACGTTTAAAAGCGCACACACACACACACTCTCTCTCTCTCTCTCACACACACACACACACACACACACACATATATATATATATATATATATATATATATATATATATATATATATATATAAACCCCTCACTTCAACCACCACTGAACTGCTGAAAAAATCCCTTTTTTAATTCAGATTTTTTTTTGTTCAATCTCATTTTGAAGGAGATTTAACCTCTCAAGTTTTTAATGTGTATATATAGAAGTAGATACACATAATTAAATAAAACATGAGTAAATTAATGTATCTCTAAACATATTATACATGTTTACAGAAAGAGGAGGATCTGGAAAGTTAATTTCACTATGGGTTTGTATTGATATCGTATTGTTTAGCAGTATGCTATTAAAAGAATGCACATAATTTATCAATGTGAATGAATTACGCCTCAGTATGTGTCACACACATAGTGTGAGAGAATAGTGTTGTTTGTTTGATATAAAATTATGAAAAGCTTTAGAGCATGTTATGAATGAAGTTATATAATAACATGCACGTTTACAAATTTTAAGGTACTAAACACCAGAGATTTTTTTATTGTGAAAAATAAACTTCCAGTTGCTATGGGAATCAGCTTACTATTGCTGTCTTCACACTGCTCACGTAGGGCTCAACATAGCCATAGGTCAGCGCTTAGCTCACTATGTTATGAATAATTCAGAAGAAACGTAGGGACTACGTTCACAAAGGATTTATGTTTCATGTCAGCTACAGTGTGTGATGTAAATCCTATCATGGATATGTAAGTACGCCCAGATTTGAGGCCTCCCATTGGCGAAAACCTTAAGAAGCGTGTAAACGTGTCAGTTTTAGGAAATTTTTAATAACGTGTTAACGCGCATGTGTTCACATATTTAGAGCCCAACGGCGTACTATAGTCGTGGTTGAGGGAAACGTGTTCGTTGTTTTGGCAATATCATGGCAGAAGATGAGGCTGGAAGGAATTTGGATTAAGTTCCAAGAAACTCTATGGTTTATGCTTTCAAGAATCAGAGGACAAATGAAAAAGGAATGGTGCAAACACAAGTTTGTATAGAGTCTTCACAAAGGACTGGGGGTGGCTGCAGGTTTTCATTCCAACCAAGCAGGAGCACACCATCTATCCAACTGTTCAAAGGACCACTAGATAAAGTTTGGGTTTTTTGCTCCTGGGGCTCCCCCTAGTGTAATCCATATTTACACCACTGTACTGAAATCAAAATGGTGGTTTCCTCTTCCAAAACTCAAAGTAGCATTGACAGATGCCCTGTTCTCCCTATAACAGGTCAGTGGAGCATCGCAATGATTTTGAATCTGTAATTTTATAGTAGAAATATAACAATGTTTCTTTAAAGAATAAGACGAATTGACTAAACAACCCAGTGTAAAATTTTGACTTTACAATTACAGATTCAAAGTTATTGCAATGCTCCACTGACCTGTAATAAGAAGAATAAGGCCTCTGTCATTGCTACTCAGGGATCAGCAATGCATAAAATGCACTATAACTTTTTTTTAGAGGAGGGTAAGATCCCACCACCCACCCACTAATTTCAGTACATGTTATAAATTTGAATTACACTATGGGGAGCCCCAGGACCAAAAAGCCTAAATCTTACATAGTTTTTCTTTAAAAAAGTAGAATCGGGTTTGTGGATAAGATTACCCTGCCGCACAAATTCCACCTGCTCTCCTTATTTACTTGTAATACGTTATTATAATGAAAATATTCACACTTCAATTGTTGTTGTTTTATTTTCTGTGACACTCTGACAGTATTTCTCAACCCTGATTCTGGAGACACCGTGTGCTCCACATTTTAGTGGTTTCCATGCTCCCAGTACACCTGATTCAACTAAACGGCTCATTGACATATCCTTTCAGAGTAGTAGGTGGTGCCTTAGAACAGGAAACAATTTTATTGAAGGCAAAATGCTTACAGAAATGGAAGATAATGTGACAATTAGTTCACATTATTCAAACAAATGGATGAAGGCCAAAATGTCATGATTAGTCAGAGAGCTTGTTAATTCAAATAGCTTCTCCAGTAAGGAAGCTAGTTAAGTGAAATCTGAAGTGCGTGTTGGAAACGTTGATTAGAGAGATGTCTGTCCTGCCACGGTAAGAAAGGGATGAACCTATTTTATCATTTATGTGTGTATAACTATTGTAAATTATTTTGATTGTCCTTCAGGGGGAAAAAACATAACTAGGTAGATACCTACTAAACACATTAACTGTCACGCCTATCTAAACGCCATACCCACAGTTAAAAGGATAATTTACACGTTGTTTTTAATATTGTGCTGATTAAATTATCTGGAATATTGACCTTGCTATTCGTATATATCTCTGCTCTGCAAGATGTGCACCCCGCTGGTCTCTTTCCTTGGTGCTTTAGCAGTAGTGCAACTATATTGTTCTTAAGTCAATTTCTTCTTTTTATTATGGTTGCGCCTGCTGCTAAAACATGGTATTATGGTATGTTTGGGAAAAGTTTTCCAGCTATGGGAGTTTGTTTGGAGGGTACCACCCATCAGAATTCATTGAAGTATGAATCTCTGTGCTTTTTATGAGTCTTAAAAAAATAGTGGATTTCTTAAGGTCGATATATTTTTTTTTTAATACGGTGATCAAAATATTGGCTTTATTTGAAGTGCTCATTTTTAAAGATGGACATCTTAATAAAATTGTGGGATTGTTATGGTGGATTTTTTTTAAAGATGGCAATCAAAATATATTGGCTGTGTTTTTAAGGTTTCAAGCTTTATTTGGCCTTCAAGAAACGACGGGGCCTTTTTCAGCTTTATGAACTCAAAACCAATAATAATGATAATATTAAAGTAAAATGTGCTCTTATATCGGAATCTCTATTGGTCTCTGCAGTTCTGTATATGAATCATTTTTTCACTTTGATTCTAGGGAACTGCTCTCCTTTCAATTGTTTAAATTCAGGAGCTCCACATATTTTAAACTGTAATGGTATGTTTGAGGATGGTGGTGTAACAGGTAGGGTCGCAGTCACAAAGCTTCAAGGACTCAGAGGTTTTGGGTTCAAGTCCTGCTCCAGGTGACTGTCTGTAAGGAGTTCTTGTGTCCATGTGGGTTTCCTCCAGGTGTTCCAGTTTCCTCACATGGTCCAAAAACACACGATGGTAGGTGGATTTGTGCCTCAAAATTGAGTGTGTGTGTGTTGCCCTGTGAAGGACTGGTGCCATTGCTGACACTGGGGCCTTGGCCCAATGATTTCAGGTAGGCTCTGGATCCACAGTGACCCTGAACTGGATAAGCGTTTACAAATAATGAATGGTATGTTTGAGGGACAAAAATAATGACGCTTTAAATGGCTCAAGCTTAACTTGTCTACATTTATATTTACTCTTTAAATTACCACATAAACTCATTTGTAATTGAGATGTTTAGTTTTGCAGCACTTTTGGTCTGTTTATATTTTCATGCAGTTTGCCATTTCCGCTTCCATTCTAGGTACTAACTACAGCAAAAAGGTTGTCAGTGTTACCCACCTATGGAGCAGGAGTACAGTAAACTCTTCTAGATACTCTTTGGGCTATGTCGGAGCTTGCCACTTTTTTAAAGTTCATTTTTGCCATTTACAGTGTTAGGGATGTCTGAGCATTTTCCAGCATCCAAACTGACCAGATAACAAGCAGATTGTGGGGAAATATTATCAGAGTTGTATGTTAAGTATTTTTGATTAAAACCATGAACATCCTCTTGAAAGCATTAAGCATTAAATATACATGTATCAGTTATTAGTATACAGGGCCCCACAGATGAATGCATAAATAAAGTAAGCAAAAAAAATCTTTTTGGTGTATATTTTTGCATTTATACAAAATATTTGCATAAAAATGTATTTTTGTATTGTAAACGTGTTGTCATAAGATTAGTTATACAAAGCACAATTTTCCTGTTCATAAGGAAATAGATTACTGTATGTAACTAAAAAGAATTTTTAGACATGCTGGCCACATGAAAAGTATGAGCATGTACAGCACTCAATACTTAGTTGGGGCTCCATTTGCCTGAATTAAAGCAGCATGGCATGGAGTCGATCTGTCTGTGGCACTGCTCAGGTGTTATGAGAGCCCAGGTTCCTCTGATAGTGATCTTCAGCTCCTATGCATTGTTGGGTCTGGCATATTGCATCTTCCTCTTCACAATACCCCATAGATTTTCTATGGGGTTATAGTCAGGCGAGTTTGCTGGCTAATTAAGAACAAGGACACCATGGTCCTTAAACCGGGTACTGGTAGTTTTGTCACTGTGTGCAGGTGCCAAGTCCTGTTGGAAAATGAAATCTGCATCTCCATAAAGTATTGATCAGCAGCAGGAAGCATGAAGTGCTCTAAAACTTCCTGGTAGATGGCTGATTTGGCCTTGGACCTCAGAAAACACAGAGGACTAACACCAGCATGGCACCCCAAACCATCACTGACTGTGGAAACTTTACACTGGACCTCAAGCAACATGGATTCTGTGCCTCTCCTCTCTTCCTCCAGACTCTCCAAAAAGGAAATGCAAAATTTACTTTCATCAGAGTAACATAACTTTGGACAACTCAGCAGCAGTCCAGTCCTTTTTGTCTTTAGCCCAGGTGTGACGCTTCTGACACTGTCTCTGGTTCAAGAGTGCCTTGACACAAGGAATACGACAGCTGAAACCCATGTCTTACATACGTCTGTGCGTGGTGGTTCTTGAAGCACTCCAGCTGCAGTCCAGTCTTTGTGAATCTCCCCCACATTTTTGAATGGGTTTTGTTTCACAGTCCTCTCCAGGATGCAGTTATCCCTATTGCTTGTACACATTTTTTCTACCACATCTTTTCCTTCCCTTCACCTCTCAATTAATGTGCTTGGACACAGAGCTCTTTGAACATCCAGCCTCTTTACAGTGTCCTTTTGTGTGTTGCCCGGCTTGAGTAAGGTGTCGATAGTCTTCTTTTGGACAACTGTCAGGTCAGCAGTCTTCCCCATGATTGTATAGCCTACAGAACTAAACTGAGAGACCATTTAAAGGCCTTTGCAGGTGTTTTAAGTTATTAAACTAATTAAAGTTTGGCACCAGGTGTTTCCAATATTGAACCTTTTCACGATATTCTAATTTTCCGAGATATTGAATTTGGGGTTATATATATAATATAATATCAGTGGCGGATGCTGGGGAAGCTCAATTTCGACCTACATCATAAAATGTGTCGGTTTATTTATACGTAAATTCTACCCTCTGTTCCTTTTCAAGAAAATGATCTGTGACCCTGTCGTACCAACAAGGCGTCTTTTCCAGGGACTTGACTAGTGTCCTCTCAATGGCCAGCAGAGCTAGGCTGCTTAAACGGCCTTGGCCCATGTGAAGTGTGTCCGCCTGTGAGTGCTTTGTGACGGTGGAGGGGCTCAGCAGCACCCGCTGGACAGAAACTGCGATAGAAGTCAGAAAGAGTGATAGAAGTCAGTCTCCAAACACAAGCAGCTACAAAAAATCCCCACCAGAAATAGAAGTTCAATTTGTCGCTAGTCACTTTTAACAAAGAAAATGCTGCTAAGAGGTTTAAGAAAGTTCAACTCAGAACCGAATGAAAATGTAACTCTCCCACGGATCTCTACACCAAAGGATCGCTGATTCGCTCATTTCGCTGTCAATCAAAAACGGATTCAGCCTCAGACAGATCATCCAATCATCATGCAGAAGCTGAGCGTCCAGGCCAGCCGAGGCCAGCCCACTGCCCCATAGACCCCCAGAGACGCTGAGCGTCTGATGGGTGGGACAAAGCCTAGCATTTATCCAAAGACTCGTCTCGTTTCGCTGGACTTCGCTGCTTCGCTATTGAACGCGTCCACACTGTTTAAAGCACTGTAAAACGGCGGGAAAGCCGCGTATTTACCAGTGATAAGAAGCTGATTCTGAACAAAAGTTGAGCGCGTTGTTGTGCATATTAATTCAATGACGTACACCCAACAGTATATATTTGATCACTTATTTTTTGACATTTTAGGGGAAGCTGAGCTTCCCTTGCATATATATATATATACACACTTTTTTTTCCTTTGATTTACAGGCTATGGTGGCTTGTTACCCTGGTAATGGAACAGGATATGTGCGCCATGTGGACAACCCAAATAGTGATGGCAGATGTGTCACGTGTATATATTATCTTAATAAAAACTGGGATGCCAAGGTAGGTCACTTAACCTTAAATTTGCTGTGCTTTAACCATCTTATATTATTTTGTAGTGATGTTCCATTACTTGATATATATGCATTTTTGGTCATATAATTTTAAATATCTAAGCTAAATTTCCAAATCATTTAATGAGAAGAAACATTTGTGTTCTGTCATGCTGATATTTTAATTTACACATGAATGAGAATTAGTGAATCTACATATTGCAGACTTTTTCACCATCTATAGACATTATCAGTTACAGCAGTGTCATGACTTACCCTTTACTAACACAGGTTTTTGCAGTTGTACAACAAGTTGTCATTACATTTTTTCTGACATATTTACAGGGAATTTAAAATAAATTAATTAATAAATATAACCCCCATTTCCAGAAAAGTTGGGAGATTTCATAAAATGCAATGAAATGTTTTTATATATACTATTGAACTAAAAAGTACAATGAAAAGCTTTTAAATGTTTTCACAGACCAAATTAATTGTGTTTATAAACAAACAAATTTTGTTCTTGATGTCTGCAACATGCTCCAAAAATGCTGGGGCAGGGGCAAAAATAAGAGTTTACAGAAACATCATGTCACATGTAAGCAGGTGAATATAAAAGGAGCATTCATCAAAAGAACACTGCTGTCCCGCAGGGCTGCATGCTGAGCCTTCTGCTCTTCTTCCTCTTCACCCACGAGTACGTACTTTTGCATACATCTAAATTCATCAAATGTGCAGATGACACCACATTGGTCAGTCACATCAGCGACAATGATGAATCGACTTACAGGGAGGAGATCCAGCCCCTGTACCGTCAGCAACCTCTCTGTAAACACAGACAGAACCAAAGAACTACCCAGAAGAAGGTGTTCTCCTACCCTCCTCCAAAAAACTTACATAGTACAGTTTCTGCAGTGCTGTTCCCAGAGTAGCAACAACAGTGGTCCTGTTATCCTTATTATAAGTCAGCAGAGCATCACATTAATTTTGAAGCAGTGATTTTAAGGTAGAAATTGTATATAGTGTTCCTTTAAATGTGTTCTCCGTAGAGAATGTTAACTTATTTTCACTTAGAAACAGCAAAAAATTCAATTTGATCAAGTATGTTCAAATATTTGTATTCAAGTGTGTAGACAGGTTTACCTGATATATTTTTGTACAATTTAAAGTACAATTTGATGTACTTTACAAGAGTGTGTGTTTGTCTGTCTAGAAACATGGTGGGCTACTGCGAATATTTCCTGAGGGTAAAGCACAGTTTGCAGATATCGAACCCAAATTTGACCGGTTACTTTTTTTCTGGTCTGACAGAAGAAACCCTCATGAGGTTCAGCCAGCATATGCCACCAGGTTATTTGCACTCTCAAACAAAAACACAGACACTGAAAAAGAATGCAGGCCACAAGGCTTGAAACACATAGCAGAAATACACTATTTAATCACACTTAAATTAATTGGATCTTTTGTTAATGTGTTTCCTTCATTAGGCTTTTTTAACACTCTCTGTGCAGGTATGCTATAACGGTTTGGTACTTTGATGCTGATGAACGAGCTCGTGCTAAAGAGAAATACCTGACGGGTAACTGGAACTTTATGCACTTGGTTAAGTGATAATTTAGAAGTAGTTGCATCTCATTAATGTTTTTTTGTGTCTTTTCTGTGTGTTTGCTTCTAGGATCCGGTGAAAAGGGTGTGAAGGTGGAGCTTCAATAGGCCTTCCAAGATTTAAAAAAAAATAATAATTAATAAATAAATCATCTCTGCTCTCCTTAAATGATCATAAAAAAATAAACTGGCATACAAATTACTTTATCAATGATGGCATGAGGGATCATGTTCAGAAATCAGCTTTTATTATACAGGCAGAAACAATGAAAATTGAATGTAATATTTTATTAGTATCAAAGGACATTTTTTTGCAGTATAAGATGACCCAAAATACACGGATTAAACCTATGGTTTGAGTGACTATATCACTTAATTTTGGTTTTAATCTTGCCATGTTGTGTGTTTTTATTTTTATTTTTATTTTTTTTTTTGGGGGGGGGGGTGCTCTGCTCTGATTTTGATTTTGCCTACATAAGGCAATACGATGAAATTATTTTTAAAAATCAGGAATAAACATAGTTTTACCTTGCGATCAAAGATCACATTTTATATGTCAAGCTTCTGCTCATTATACTTACCACAGCTGGTTTGATCATGTATTGACAAATATCTGCCTTTGGCACTGCAAGGCTTACTTTAGTGTTCTCACATAATACTTGCTTATTGGCATATTAAAGTAATTATTATGGTGTTTCAATATATTCAGTAAATCCAAAATCATATGTGCATCATGAACATGCTTCAGGGCATATTTGCATGTAACTGCAAAACAAATTACCAGCAGAGGACATGACATAGCCAGCATGTGTGCTTAAAGAAGCAATTGATGATTCAGTAACCTGAATGTTTATTAACCTGTGTTAAGAAATATTGAATGTAAGGCAAGCCAGTCACGAACATTGTCTGAAATGTGACATAGTAATAAAGAACTGGGTTTTATTTTGCTATCAAAGCATTTGTGCCTAGTTTTTAATTGGTTTTTACTGTGTTCTGCCTTCTTTGACCTTGGAATAATATGGAGATACATGGACAACAATATAAAACCTGCAAGCTCTTGGAAGTAACTTCTAGGCAGGCCATGCTTGGGACATAAACAGGCTTTGTCCAAAATGGCTCCATATTCATTATTCCCTATATTACTAATATTACGGTGCACTATTATAGGGAACTGAATGCAGGAGGGTAGTGAACCATTTCGCACACTACCGCAATAGTGGATAGGGAACAGTTTTGGACAAAGATACCGTCTCTAACTTAAGTCTGGGTTTTTGCATTTGTTAATTACATTCCCATTAGATAAAGGGATTTTGTGGTTCATGGTCAGAATTATGGTGATCTGAAGCTAGTTTCATGTATGAACTCGGGAGAATCAGAGCTAGACATTTGTGTTTTCATTACACAAATATAGTGCACAGTGGGTGATTTGTGTCAGATGCGTTCTCAGAGCTGGAAATGTTCCAAATGTTTTGGGTTTTAGCTTTTAGCAGCTGTTAATTTTGTTGAGAGGTGGATTGATGTCTGCGTTAATGGCTGTAAGTGGTGACAGGGATTTATTTTCTTTTATTGGATAGCACTTTAGTTTTAAATGTGCTATACAAATAAAATGTACATATTTGTAGCAAGATAAAATCTGGGTAAAGTCAGGAAAACGTCTGGGTTGCCATGCATGTGAATGCAGCTTGGTGTCAGTGTCATCTTCAGGTCACTTTACTCTTAGCAGTACTGATAATATACTTTATAATTCTGAGGGATAGCAATCAGTAACTTCTAAGGAACATGCAAACACCCTTAGAAGGTCTGCTATGTCCAGTCCATGGTGTTTTTTATATTACCAGGTGCAATTACAATAAATGTCCTTGGCTCTGGTCTTCAAAATGCCGCACTGTTCCAGGGTCATAGTTTCAGTGTCTGAGAGGAGTTTGGTGTGATCTAGGCATTTAGGGGCCCTAAGTGACATCCTACATGGGGTTCCCCACCCCAATTAAATTATAAACTAATAACACACTCATAACAGCTAATTGATAATGTTTTTCCCATCAACTAAAAAATACTAATTAAATGCACAATTTGTGAAAATTGATTAACCACACTGTCCCTTCTTAAGGCTGAAGCTTTTAATAATAAGTATTTAAATGTAAAATAAGATAATCAATGTAAGGTCCACACCATGGAATCATATTTATACTAGTAGTGTATTGTTGTGTGTGTACACACACACATAAACACAATGCTCAAAAAACAAAAATAAAGGAAACACTTAAACAACACAAAGTAACTCCAAGTCTATCACACTTCTGTGAAATCAACCTGTCCAGTTAGGAAGCAACACTGATTGGGAATCAGTTTTACCTGCTGTTGTGCAAATGGAGCAGACAACAGGTAGAAATGAGAGGCAATTAGCAAGACAACCCCTATAAAGGAGTGGTTCTGCAGGTGGTGACCACATACCATTTCTCTGTTCTCATCTTTCTGGCTGATGTTTTGGTCACTTTTGTATTTTGTCAGTGCCCTCACCCCTAGAGGTAGCATGAGGCGGTGTCTACAACCCACAGAAGTTGCTCAGGTAGTGAAGCTCGTCCAGGAAGGCACATCAATGCAAGCTGTGGCAAGAAGGTTTGCTGTGTCTGTCAGCCGTGTCCAGAGGATGGAGGAGATACCAGAAGATGTGTGGCCTGCAAAATGTCCTCCAGCAGGCCACTAATATCCATGTTTCTACACAAATTGTCATGAGGGTGGTATAAGGGTCCAACGTCCACAAGTGATAGATAGATACATACATACTTTATTGATCCCCAGGGGAAATTCAAGGTCTCAGTAGCTTACAGACATCACATACAACAATCACTAACAGCAATGGATTAATATATATTAAAAAAAAAAAAAACACCAACAAATATCAAAATTGACATAGAGTACTTCAATATACTATGTAGGCTGAGTCAGTCTCCGGTCATATATCAAAAAATTAAATACCAAAAAGTTAACAGTGTGTACTTAAGAATGATCAAACATAGCCTGGCAAGAATATGTGATACAGTGAGCAGCTGAGGATCTCTTGAGTGCCGTATATAGTTTAAAAGTTGAAAAAGCGTGGATAGTGCAAAGGGCATGGAATGTGCAATATCAGAATTAGAAATAAATGTAGTAAAATAAATAGTGCAAGGCAAGGCAGTTCCGTGCAATGATCCTGTAATAAGTTTAAAACTACTATTGTAGCTGTCAGGTTAAAGTACACATGAGGTAGATAAGTTGGTTGACTTGTCCAGTGGTTGACTTGTCTATTGTCCAGTTAAGTACACATGTACAAATATGGAGGAGGTAGATGGGCAGACAGACTATGCAGAGAAGTCCATCTCTCCTCTCCCCTTGAGTGAAGGGTTGAACAGCTCAATAGCCCTGGGGACAAATTACTTCCTCGGTCTGTCAGTTGAGCCTGGCAGTGAGCGAAGTCTCCAGCTGATCAAGCTCTTCTGCTTAGTTATGGTACTGTGGAGTGGATGGCACTCATTGTCCAAGATGCTGATCAGTTTGTTCAGGGTCCTCTTGTCTGATATGGAAGTGATGCACTCCAGTTCAGCCCCCACTACAGAGCCAGCTTTCTTAACCAGCCTGTCTAGTTGCCCAGCATCCCTCTTCTTTATGCTTCCTCCCCAGCATACCACAGCATAAAAGAGGACACTGGCAACAGTCTGGTAAAACATCCTGAGGCATTTACTGCAGACAATGAAGGACCCCAGCCTCCTCAGGAAGTACAGCCTGCTCTGCCCTTTCTTGTAGAGTGCTTCAGTGTTGGCTGACCAGTCCAGTTTATTGTCTAGGTGTAAACCCAGATACTTATAGGTGTCCACCACCTCCACATCGATCCCATCAATGGTGACTGGTAGCAGGATGGGCTTTGACCTGCGGAAGTCCACCACCATCTCCTTGGTCTTTGAAGTGTTCAGTTGGAGGTGGTTCAGTTTGCACCATTGCACAAAGACCTCCACCAGGCTCCTGTACTCCTCCTCCTCCTCGTTCCTGAAACACCCCACAATCGCAGTATCATCAGAGAACTTTTGCATGTGGCACAACTCAGTGTTGTAGCAGAAGTCAGATGTGTACAGTGTAAACAGTGAGGCTTGTGCTTACAGGCCAACACTGTGCAGGGCGATTAGCATTTGCCAGAGAACAACAAGACTGGCAGATTTGCCACTGGTGCACTGTGCTTTTCACGGATGAGAGCAGGTTCACACTGAGAACATGTGACAGACTTGACAGAATGTTCTACTGCCTGCAACATCCTCCAGGATGACCAGTTTGGCAATGGGTCAGTAATGGTGTGGAGAAGCATTTCTTTGGAGGGCCACACAGCCCTCAATGTGCTAGCCAGAGGTACCCTGACTGCCATTAGGTCCCGGGATGACATCCTCAGACTCATTGTCAGAACATATGCTGGTGATGTATCCTGATGATGTACAAACTGGATTCCAAAAAGTTGGGACACTAAACAAATTGTGAATAAAAACTGAATGCAATGATGTGGAGATGGCAAATGCCAATATTTTATTCGTAATAAAACATAGATGACAGATCAAAAGTTTAATCTGAGTAAATTTAACATTTTAAAGGAAAAATATGTTGATTCAAAATTCAACAAATCCCAAAAAAGTTGGGACAAGTAGCAATAAGTGGCTGGAAAAAGGAAATTGAGCATATAACAAAGAGCTGGAAGACCAATTAACACTAATTAGGTCGATTGACAACATAATTGGGTATAAAAAGAGCTTCTCAGAGTGTCAGTGTCTCTCTGAAGCCAAGATGGTAAGAGGATCACCAATTCCACCATTGTTGCACAGAAAGATAGTGCAGCAATACCAGAATGGTGTTACCCAGCGTAAAATAGCAAAGACTTTTAAGTTATCATCAACCGTGCATAACATCATCAAAAGATTCAGAGAATCTGGAACAATTGCTGTGCGTAAGGGTCAAGGCCGTAAGACTCTACTGGATGCTCATGATCTCTGTGCCCTTAAACGTCACTGCACCTCAAGCTCAGACGTTTGCACTGGGCCAGGGGTCTTTTAAAATGGAGTGTGGCAAAATGGAAGACTGTTCTGTGGTCAGATGAGTCACGATTTGAAGTTCTTTATGGAACACTGGGACGCCATGTCATCCGACTAGAGAGGACAAGGATAAACCAAGTTGTTATGAACGCTCCGTTCAGAAGCCTGCATCACTGATGGTATGGGGTTGCATGAGTGCTTGTGGCATGGGCAGCTTGCATGTCTGGAAAGGCATCATTAATGCAGAGAACTATGTTCAGGTTTTAGCGCAACATATGCTCCCATCTAGACGTCATCTCTTTCAGGGAAGACCCTGCATTTTTCAACAAGATAATGCCAGACCACATTCTGCAGTAATCACAACATCATGGCTACGTAGGAGAAGGATCCGGGTACTGAAGAATTAAAACGTTCTTTTTGGACCGTTCCCAAAGTAATTAAAATTTAGAAAATATCAAAAAGTTCCAAAATAGAACCTTCCTCCTCAGGGAGGCGTGCTCGTTCCGGAAGCATTACAAAGACCAATCGAGTGAAGTTCAAAGCAAATCAAAGTATTTATTACAATACTGGATCCAGGAGAACTAATACATAAGAAACGCAAAGTGCCCTTTCCACGCAAAGTTCTGACTCATCGCATCTGACTCCACAGTTTTATAACTGATATGACGTATACCCTGCTGGCAAGGCGTTTCTGGCTGATTAACATATATTAATATGCATAATAAGACATGTTAGTACTCATGTTTCTCGCGTGCAGGTTTCCCATGCACCTGTGACCCCAAAACACTCATCATGCCCTTTTGACACTGTAGGTTTTGTTTCCCACACTCCTTTTCTGTCACCAAGATTCAGAGGAGTCACTAATGGACTTAAGGTCACTGAGATGCCCTAAAGTTCAACTCCCCCTTTTGGCTAACAGTTGTAATTTATGTGAGCCTAAGTGCAGATCTGTTCAATGTTAGAGGTCTAAGAATTTAGAAAGGTGCTAATACTGAGTCAACATGCCAGTTAGTGTGCAGATTCTAAACTTGTTTAAATGCATGTCTAGATACTGGTTAATCATTCATAAGAGTACATATAAGATACAAGATTTCACACAATTGTAAATGCTTAATTTTAACTAATCATTTAAGAATATTTGTCCACTAATACAAAGTAATAAAATTGTTTTTTACAACAGTACTGAAATGGCCAGCCTGCAGTCCAGATCTTTCACCTATAGAGAACATTTGGCGCATCATAAAGAGGAAGGTGCGACAAAGAAGGCCCAAGACGATTGAACAGTTAGAGGCCTGTATTAGACATGAATGGGAGAGCATTCCGATTTCTAAACTTGAGAAACTGGTCTCCTCTGTCCCCAGACGTCTGTTGAGTGTTGTAAGAAGAAGGGGGGATGCCACACAGTGGTAAAAAATGGCCTTGTCCCAACTTTTTTGGGTATGTATGACAATGTGGCTGAAGTGTGTCAGCAGTTCCTGCATGATGAAGGCATTGATGTTATGGACTGGCCTGCCTGTTCCCCAGACTTGAATCCAATCAATCATCTGGGACATGTCTCGTTCCATCCATCAACACCACAGCCTGTCCAGGACATCCCACAGGAGAACATCTGCCACCTCATCAGGAGCATGGCCAGGCAGTGTAGGGAAATCATGGAGGCCAAACACTACTGAGCCTCATTTGAACTTGTCTTGAGGAATTTCCTCTGAAGTTGGATCAGTCTGTAACTTTATTTTCCACTTTTATTTTAAGTATGGTTCCAAATCCAGACCTCCATGTTATAATATTTTTTATTGACATTGATAATTTTTGTTTTACAACTGGAATATTTAATTTTTTTAGATCTAGGATGTTATTTTAGTGTTTTTTGAGTTGTGTGTGTGGGAACCTCTACTTACGAACTTGATTTGTTCCGTGACCCGGTTCGTAATGTGGACAAATCTGTCCTGCGCTTTCGTTGATGCAAATAATTGGAACATAAGAGATTGACACAGAGTTTGAGTGAACAATCAAAACAGTTTTATTAAACAGAATTCTGGAGAGCACAGTACATAAAATACAACCTAGCCTAATACCTCCTCTGCTCCAAAGATCTTGCTTTCTGACTCCTCTTCTTATACTATGTTCTGTCTGACTCTAAAGCAAGGTATCTATTTGTGATTGGACCTCAATTTGTGCGCATCAGCGTTGCTAGGCGGTTGCTATGTTTTTCTGTCTGGATATGTAAGTGTTATTGAACATTCTGTTTTGCTTCAGCTGATCCATCTGATTAGGAGTGCGCTAATGTGTGTTGTTGCTTTTCTTACTCATATTGCCTAAGCTTTGCAAGATTGCTCAAGATTAACTGTCTGCATATGCAGATCATATTGATTGCTATGAACCCCTGACCTTCCTGTTTTCCAACTGTCCTTGCAGGGTTATTTTAAGGTCAAGTAATGTCAAACCATACCTTGCCAAGCATAGTAATTATTAATAATATTTTCCACAGTAAGTAGAAAAGTTTCTTGAGTCAATTTTCCCCATTTAAAATAATGGAAAAGCAATTAATGCATTCCAGCACCCCGAAAGTCAACTTTTTGCCCTGATATATGTTTACAAAACTCTCAAATTAGTAAATAATATACATGTAGCATTACTAAAAATAAAAAAAGAAATACAGAGGTAACAGTAATAAATGACTGGCTAGAGGAGTAACACAGGCACTGGCTGTATGACGGGAGGTGGGGGGTGGGTGGAATAACGGAGAGTAGGCGGGTGAATGAGGGGAGACGAAGCGTAAATATGGCTTAACTTAGCACGAATTTCGATGTCTGCTATTTACACTAATGCTAAATTGCTAAACCTACAATTTGCTAATCTTAAAAGCTCGAGGGCCGAGAGAACAAGAGAAGATGGGTCAATGACTCAAGTCAGGGCGCACTGGGAGACTCGCCTATTGGCCTATCAGTGGCCAGCTGTAGCCGAGATGTTACTGTGCTGTCCCGTCACACTAATACTGGAAGTATGTCACAGCGGCTACTGTGCCAGTACACACTGCCGCACAGCAGCTACTGTGCCGGTGCACCCTGCAGCACAGCGGCTCCTGTGCCGCTGCACACAGCAGAACAGCGGCTCCTGTGCCAGTACACACAGCAGAACAGCGGCTCCTGTGCCAGTACACACAGCAGAACAGCGGCTCCTGTGCCGGTACACACAGCAGAACAGCCGGTTTTACCTTAATTAAATATTGGATGTGTTTGTGAGTTAAAGTGTTGTCATTTTTATTTTTATTGACCAATTACCATGAAAATCATCCTTGGTCCAAAATATCCAATTATCAACACTTTATATTCCTGTAGTCATGAAAAGTGCATTTTCTATAAAAACGTACTAGTTAACATTTTTTCTTTTTTGATTCAAATTTTTTGTCTTCTCTTTTTTACTTATTGGAACTGCCTACACATCAGAAAAAAATATGTTTGGCAGGTAAATTTCAAAATATTGATTACAGTAAAAACAGCAAGCCTAGACCAATAAAAAAAATTCAGGGGGGTCCCATTAATCTACATTAATGCTCTGTGCCAAAACCTTTAGATGGTTATCTGTTATACGGAAATATCCTTTGATGCAGTGAAGGGCAGGAGACTTTTGTTAAAGATTAATATTCTGAAAGACTAAAATATCTTACATTGTTCCAGATGGGAAAATTGTGAGTGCTAGAATTCTGGTTATAGATATTTTTTATTAGAACATGCTGTGTTGGACCAAAATATATTTTAAAGAAAATTATGGTACTGAATATATTTATAATAGATTTTTTATGTTTTTGTAAATCGATGTCACATTGATCTGTCCCAGTAGATTAATGTTGATACAGTGTCAGCCAGAGCTCTTTCAATTACATTTTAGAAACACAGTCATATGATAACTGACCATACAGCAGCCCTTTGTTCTACAGTTACAGACTGCAGTCCATATTATGCTTTGGATACTTTTTTGTCCTTTTATAACGGGCAGCACGGTGGTGCAGCAGGTAGTGTCGCAGTCACACAGCTCCAGGGACCTGCAGGTTGTGGGTCCGATTCCCACTCCGGGTGACTGTGAGGAGTTGGTGTGTTCTGCCTGTGTCCGCGTGGGTTTCCTCCGGGTGCTCCGGTTTCTTCCCACAGTCCAAAAACACACGTTGGTAGGTTGATTGGCGACTCAAAAGTTACCGTAGGCGTGAGTGAATGTGTGTGTGTTGCCCTGTTACCCCCTCCAGGGTGTATTCCCGCCTTGCACCCAAAGATTCCAGGTAGGCCCTGAATTGGATAAGCGGTTACAGATAATGGATGGATGGATAAAACTTATAACTTGCAAACAAAATATCCAGTTTTGACGTTTGTGCTCCATGACTTTTCCGCGTGAGGTATATTAAATCAGAAGGAATGTTCAGTGTGTTTTTTATGTTCAGCCATATGCTCTATGTCTGTGCGCTACAGAGAGGGATGTTTAGGATGAGCTGTCAGAGAGCAGGAAACTATCAATTTTACACCCTCCCTTTAGAACATGCAAATGTAAACTATCCTCTATGTTTGCCTTATTTGGAAAGGAAAGGACTATATAGACGAGGGATCCGAGCCAGCCAAGGGAGAGATGATCAGAGCTCGGAATTGAACACTACTCTCACGGGGTCCTTAAGAACCCATAAGACACTGTTTAGGTAAATAAAGATGTATTTACACTTTTAACCGTGTCTGCGGAGATTTTTTTCCATCACCTGTCTTCACAACACAGCAAAAGTTAACAGCAAAGATGGCGACGAGGAGGCGATGCCTGCTTCGGACAGCCCCTGCATTCGAACTCCCGCTTAAAAGCCGGCAAATAGAAGGTGAGATTTTCACAAATTTGAGCGCTGGTTGGGTGTTTGGGCTGTCTGATGCAGAAAAAGTCGCACCGAAATAGACTCATTAGTGTATGCAGTGTTGTGTTGATGATGGTGTTGGATAAAGATTCTCCGTTCTAAATTTTTAACTATAGTCATTGTAATATTATGTAAATATTATGTAAAGGGAATAATGAAGAAAAGACTAAAAAGGAAAAATAAAAGGAAAGGAAGTAAAAGTGTAGAATAGCTTAATTAGTAACGATAAGGTGAGCTGATGATGACATGCACGTTTGGGTAAACAGGGCCCAATTTTTGCTTGAAACTCTAAGACATGAATCACAGTCATTGCGTGAAAGTAAGCTTTGAGTTATTGTGGAATTGGATTATATTGAAATAGTGAGAAGCCCTGGGCCCAGTGGCATTTGGTTAAAATTTATTTAAGGTTAAAAGGAATTTAAGGTTTTAAGGATAACGAAAAGGTATAAAAGAGGAATATATGGAAAATAGAGGAAAAGAGACAATAAGAGAGTTAAATAAAGAAAGGAAGCCGCTGATTCGGATAAGCCTTCGTGGAGGCGGATTAGCCCGGCCACAAATCCTGAAAAATTCACTAGGTGATTTTTTGGGTCAGTTTGATGAGAAACTGGAGGTGTGATGCAGAGATTTAATTAGGGGTGCCCACTCGAAACACTGTTGACGAACACTGTATTGATGCTGCCTCTTTTTGAATTATTACACCTCATAAGGTAGCATAAATTAAAATAAGGAATAAGGAAATAAGGAAAGGGCGGCAATAAAAAAGCATGCTGTTAATGTGTGAAAGAGTCAACTATGAGAAATTGTGTTGAAAATGATGAGTGTGTTTAAGCGCTGTTTGGAGGATGTTGGATGATGTGTATGTGTGTGTGCTTAGTGAGTTAAGAAAAAAGGAGTGTCTTGCTGTGTATGTGTGTGTGTCAGCTGAGTGTGTGTGTGCCTCACCCCCTCCCTTTTCCCATCTTATAACTTTGTCCCTTAGTCTGTAACTATGTGTGTGTGTCAGCTGAAAGATTTTTTTTTGGGAGAAAAAGAGAAAGTGGGGGAATGATCAACCCCCTCCCTTCTGTAGTTGCCTTTGAGTGTGTGTGTGGGGGAGAACTAGTCTCTCCATGTGCTGTAAAAGAGCCATGAATTTTCTGTGGGTGTGTTTAGAGAAAGAGGGGAAAATACATCTCTGCCCAGAGAGTGTCAGAGAGAGAGAGTGTTTAAAGAAAAAGGGGAAATGTGATAAAGAATGAGAGATTTAGAAATTAATAGGGAAAGAAATTTGTAATGGTAAAAATTATGATCTTCGTTCAAGGACAGTTATTTAAATGAATATGAACCTCAATAAAATGAGGGGTTTGTTTATTTATGACAATGAGCCTGAACAGAAGATGTTTTTAAAGTAAAAATAAATGAGCTTTCTGGTAGACAGTAAATTAAAGAAATTGGTAGAAAATGAGCTCCAGAGAGACGATTTTATGAGCTTTCTTGGAGACTATACATTAAGAAAATATAGACAATGAGCTCCAGAAAGACGATTTTAGATGCTGAGAATAGGAGAAACGAGAGCAAGGTGTAAAGCTGAGTAATTAACAGGGTACATTGGGGAAACTGTAAGGTTTAATCATGGGAATTAAAGGGAAAATTGTTGAAATCTCCATATGATGGCTTTTATTGGGAGAAAAAAAGGGATCATGGGTCTAGTTCCTCTCATTTTATTGAATTTTTGAAATCTTATGCTTTGCAAGGGGGGTCTCTTTCTGCAAGTGTGTAAGGCCTAAAATTCACTCTTGAAAAAGAGAGAAATGGCAGGACTTTGATTTGTGATTTTGATTGTGCGTACTGATAAAAGCCACGTTGGTTTGATTTAAATAGAAACTAATAGTTATTGGGCAAATTAGAAAATATGGCTGTATAGTGCTGTGCAGGGGTTTGAAACTCCTGATAATGGGTGTGGTGCTTGTGCTTATGATCTAAAATAAAAGGGAATAGAGGATTAATTTAACATAGTGGGTGAGAGTGAATTGGTGGAGCAGAAATTTGGTTGTGTTCTCTTTGAATGCAATAGTTTGATGAAATGAGATACATACATGGGGTTTGGATCTCTGTGAGGTGCTGTTGCTTTGTGTGAAGAAATTTTTAGCTGCCAACTGATAAGTGTGAATTGTGTGAATATTGGAAAACTCTGAGTGTTTGACATTGGTGCTTTCTGGGGTTTAAACATACCACTGCGATGTTTATATGTGAAGATTACAACATAGTACATTAATCTTATCTTAATATATACATCTTAGGAACCAAGATGCAGGGTTGGAAATTTACTATCATGTGGTCATAGAATAGTATGTGAAATGTTTATGCTAAACTGGTTAAGCCGAACCAGATGTTAAAGGAAGCTGCATTAAGGATGAACTTATTGCCATCAATCACTTTAGACCCTTTTTAGGGGGGTTGAGATTAAGGTCGTTTAGGCTTCAAGCCAATGAAGAGATTTGTTGGAGGTGTTTACAATATTGAATGAAGGGTAAAAATGTTATGAATGAACTAAATATTGGTAAATAAAATACAAATAAGCATATTGAATGTTTAATTACTAAGAAGTAAGCTGAATGTATTAAATTTCTATTTGTCTTTTTTTATCCTGTGGGGTGTGTGTGTGTGTGTGAGTTCTCTCATCTGTGAGGAGACGGTGAGAAGAGGACCAGGAGGAAAAAAGGGGGGTCGAAGTTGCGCAGAACAGAGCAGACTGCACAAAGGCCAGTCATTTCATCCACAAACTTCTTTCACAAACACCTGCATTGATACATTTAGATTAAATCATTAATAGGTCTCATTATTAAAAAGTAATAATTGGAAATTCATTGATTTGTTAATCTATTTGCATTTAGTCCATTATTGGTGCTATAGTACATGACAGACTTCTTCAAAGAAAGCTTGGCAACAGGTTGTTCATTTTTTAATAATTTGATTATAAAGAATTAACAACGAGATTTATGAAGAAAAATTATTATTTGAAAAGGGGTTTTTGATTTAAGCTTGGCTATAAGTGTATGGGGTTGCAAATATTTAGTGATAATCATATTTAGAAGTGCTTTTTGAGCCTTATATAAGTTTGTATATTATTTAATTACAAGATAGTTATTGAATGTTTAATAAATCTAGGTTTATGGTGCACTTAGTAGTTATATCACTTAGTAAAGGGGATTTAGTGTTGTGAATTGTATTGCATATTAAGGTTTGATTTCTCTGAAGTTGGCAAATTCAATTGGGGATTAATTTTTATTGATTGTGGTAATATAGTGGCATATAAACAGAGGGAAAAAAAAGGGAGAGAAATAATTAATAAGCGTAAGTTGGGAACATATTTAGTTATTATTATGCCAAAAATGGGCACTAATGTTTCAAAAGGGGTTACTCCTGTTGATATAGTTAAGAAAAATAATCCTTTAATAAAAGGCATTGCAAGAATATCAGAAAAATTTTATAAGCGATGGCCTGACATAGACCAACCATGGCCGGTAGAGGGAACACTTAACCCAGATGTAATTAAAACAATAGAGGTACTTGTATCAACATATAAAGCAGGACAGAAGAAAGGGCATCAAGGAGAAAAGCGAAAGTAAAAAAGAGAAATAGATCTTGGCATTCTCCAGTTATTTGAACAAGAGAGTCAGAAACTGATGAAGGCAGCGAAGGACAAGAGGGAGAAAAGTGTAGAAGCGATTAACCAACGAAGAAAACCGAAAGACAGATGGCCGAAGTTAATGTGTCTTTTTCACATGTGGACTCAGTTAAGACACCACCACCTTATGAGAAGGAAGTGAAAAGTGAAAAAGCCTATCCTCAGCTTCCAGTGATTAGTCAAGGAGAAAATTATCACATTGAAGATGAAGATGAATGCATCATTGAAACAGGACAAGCAGAGACAACGATAAAGCTGTATCCGAGTTCCAAAAGCAAGAAGAAAACTTGACGTCTGCAGACTAGAGGTGAACTGAGAATGAGAAGGAGGACCATTGAAGATGAGGATTTGAGTGACCAGGAGGAGGCCATGGGTGGATACGACCCAGCCATTAGACGAATGCTAGGTAAAGCAGAAAAAAGAGGAGATGTGGGTAGGAGGAAAGAGGACTCAAGAGATGGAAGTTCTGATGAAACAGTGAATGAAGAAAGTGATGATGGATGGAAGAGTAAGTTACCGTTCCCAAGTCTGGTCAGATGATTCGGACAATCGGGTTTGAGGGAGTAAAACAGCTGATTCCTCTCACAGAACCAATTGAGCTCTGCTATAAACATCTGAAGACTACAATACCCATACTGGTATCAGAACATACACCTATTGCACTTTTGGGAAGAGATGCTTTGTGCAAACTGAACTGTACAATAAAATGCACACCAGACGGCTGCCTGGTGGAAGTGCCGAGTGAAATGATTGATCAACTGATGATGAAAACAGAGACTGAAGCTTCTTCAGTATTTTGGATTGGAAATCTTAGCGAAGAATTCTTGGAACGAGCAAAGATGTGGGAGAAGTTTTTTGTAGCAAACATGCCTGATGCAAAGACTCCAGAGTATCCATTTCATTGTACACTGAAATACTTTAAGGATGCTGAACAATCAGATGCAGAACAATGGCTGAGTCATCAATCAAAGCAAGTTGAATTACGTTCATGTTGCATAATTTTGGGACCACAAGGAGCTGCTATGAAGATAGACAAAAATGATTACTTGCATAAAGAGTTTGAGATGGGAAAAAGTGTACCACATGTGACTTTACTGGTGTCTGAAGATTGTGAGCAGAAACAAATAGGTGAAATGATGGCAGAAGCAGAAGAAGTTGTCTTTAAACCGCTTAAAGAGAATCTTTCCATCTGGAGGAGTGAAGATCAGCTATTTATTAAGATTATGATTACTGCTCAAGGACAAGGACAGCCACAAGTCATCAGGATGACACATGAATCACTTTACAATGAGAAGATGGATTCAAACTCTTTGAAAGAGGAAATGCTGCGATATGTTCCAAAATGTTTATGGTCACAACATAGCACTGACATTGGATTTGTGAAGTCAGCTCAACCAGTGAAAGTTGAACTCCGACCAGGAACAAAACCTCCGTGGAAGCCTCAATATCCTTTGAATGAAAAAGCAATCAAAGGGATCAAACCGCAAATTGAAGGTCTTGTGAAGGCAGATGTTCTGAAGATAACACAGATTCCGCAGAGTAATACACCTTTGTTGCCTGTGAAGAAGCCAGATAACTCTTATCGTTTAGTACATGATTTGAGAGCAGTAAATGAAGTAGTCGCAGACTTTCCAGCAGAAGTGCCAGATCCACATGTTTTGTTAGCCCAAATTCCTCCGGATGCAAAGTATTTCACAGTATTAGATTTATGTGGTGCATTTTTTAGTGTTCCACTAAGTGTAGAAAGTCAGGGTTTATTTGGGTTTACTTACAAGGGACAATTCTATGAGTATAAGAGATTACCACAGGGATATAAACATAGTCCTCACATTTTCAATAAAGTATTGAAAGATGATTTAGTTGGGGTAGATCAGAAGTTAAAAAGTACTGTCATTCAATACATGGATGATATTCTTCTCTGTGCACCAGATGAGGAAACATGTCATAAGGATTCAATTACTTTGTTACAGATGCTGGCAGAGAAAGGGCACAAAGTCTCTCAGAAAAAATTGCAGTATTGTCAGGAAAGGGTAGTTTATTTAGGGCAGACCATAACACAGGGACACAGATGTATTTCTGATAAGCAGTTAGAAGCTATTTGCAAAGCTCCCAAACCCAGAACAGTTAGAGAAATGATTTTTGGGTATTGCATTGCAAACAATTTTGGGTATTGCAGGGTATTCCTCAGCATGGGTAGAGGACTATGCTAGTTTAACAAGACCTTTGAGAGCTATGATTAAAGATACAGGGAATGCTCAACTTTATTGTAATCTTTCCTGGACACAGGATGGCCTTTTAGCTTTTGAGACAATAAAACAGAGGTTACAAGAGGCTCCAGCATTAGCTCTGCCAGATTATTCTAAGAATTTTTTGTTATACGTGTCTCCTTCTACTGGAGGAAAATATGCATGTGCAGTTCTTTGTCAGCCAACAGGTACGGGAACCAATCCCCAACCAATTGCTTATTATTCAACTGCTTTTTCAGAAGTGGAATTGGGGTTACCAAGTTGCTACAGAGCAATGGTGGGAGTGTACTTAATGTATGAGAAAGCATCATCTGTCACGATGGGTTATCCAGTGACAATTCTTACACATCATAGTCTTAGAAATCTTCAAAATTTTGGTAAATATACTGTAACTATGCCTAGAATTAGAGATTATCATAGGCTCTTAGAACAAGAAGATGTCACCCTAGCGAGGTGTGTAACAGTAAATCCAGCTGAGAACATGCCAACTCCAGAGGATGGTGAACCACATGACTGTGTACGAGACGTAGAGAGGCATTCGAGACTTAGAACTGATTTGCAAGCTATTCCGTTGCGTGAGGCTGAAGTGGAGTATTGGACTGATGGGTCCTGTTATCGTGTAGGAGATAAATTGAGGGCTGGCTATGCAATAGTAAGAGCACAGGGGACCGAATTTGTTGTTGAAAAGGCTGAAGTAATTCCACAACCTGCATCTGCACAACTTGCTGTTAACAGAAGCATGTTTGTTGGCTGAAGGTAAGCGAGTGAACATATACATAGATTCGGCGTATGCCCATAATGTGTGTCATTTGTTTGGATCAGTGTGGAAAAACAGGGGGTTTAAGAAAACTGATGGGTCACCAATACAGCATCATGCTCAAATAATGAAACTGTTGCATGCTATGATGAAACCTAAAGAAATAGCAATAGCTAAATGTGCAGCTCATAAAATGGATGCATCAAGGGTCTCACAAGGGAATAGAGCAGCTGATGGAGCTGCCAAAGCCATTACAGGAGCTGACAAACTCGGGGAAGTGTTTTTGGTAACTCATGAAGTGTACTTCGAAGAGAAGGTGACACTTAATGATGTACTTTTAATGCAGGAAGCTGTTCCTGAAATAGATAAACAATTGTGGTTAGATCGAGGTGCCAGCAGGGATTCTACTGGTCTCTGGAGAAACCATGAGGGGCTGATAGTAGCACCCCCAGACTTGTTAGGTCTGATGATTCAAGAGGCACATGGGTTAGCTCATGTGGCTAGGGGAGAAGTTAGGAGGAAGATTACAAAGGAGTATGGTTTTTGGGCACCATATTTGCTTGAACAGATTGATTACATAATTGGCAGATGTATAATTTGTTTGAAAAATAATGTTCGCAGGGGGTTGATGGTTCCGCCTGGTTACATTCCAACACCAAGGGGTCCTATGCGTGAGTTAGTTGTGGACTTTGTTGACATGATAAAACCAGTTGAAGGTACGAGGTATATGCTGGTTGTTGTGGACAGGTTTTCACGATGGCCTGAGGCATGTCCAACTAAGCGTAAAGATGCTCAATCGGTTGCCAAGTCTTTGTGTAGAGAAGTCATAATCAGGTGGGGACTTCCAGATCGAATATCCTCAGATAATGGGAAAGAGTTTGTGGATAAAACGGTGAAATTAATTTTGCAAAAATTGGGAATTAAACAGCGTCTGGGAGCTGTGTACCATCCGCAAAGTCAAGGAATTTGTGAAAAAATGAATGGTGTCTTGAAAAATCGGATTGTTAAAATCTGTCAGCACACGGGGTTAAATTGGATAGCAGCACTTCCATTAGCATTAATGGTGTGTCGCTCAAGTGAGCTACGTGATTTACACATGACTGATGTGACTCATGAGTTGATGACAGGCAGACGAATGCCAACGCCATGTTTGCGTACAAGTGGGAAAGGTCCAAGTTTAGCTCTTTTAGAAGATGACATGAGAGCATATGTTTCATACTTAGCTAATTTACATAAAAGAATATCCACATACGTTTCAGAAAAGCAAAGAAAATAGGAGGAGCAGGAGAGGCTGGATGAGCAAAGGAAGAATACAGTGCAGCCTGGGGACAAGATGTTTGTAAAGGTATTTAGAAGAAAATGGTATAATGAACGCAGAGAAAGACCTTTTGAAGTTGTTCGCAGTACTGGAACGGCAGTTCAAGTTAAGGGGCAGTTCAAGTGAAGAGGAGCCTTTCTCAAAGGAAGGAGAGGTTGCAGGTTCAGGAGAACCAAAAGAACATGGAGGAGAACAGGTTGAAAATAACATGCAAGAAACAAATCAGAGTAGATCTCCTGAAGAGGAGATTGTCCCTGGTTTGGATGATGCTGATGACTCTGTGTATATTTCTGACGATGCCAGATATGACACAGCAGATTGTAAACGAGACAAAAGGTTTGGAGAAATTGAATTTCAATATGTCCCAGAAACAGCAGGTCCCATTCCAGAAAGCAGTAATTCCATTTCAAAACAGTTCAGAGACTTGGATCAAGAAAAGAGTCCAAGACCAGTTCGGAAAAAGGTTAGACCTAAACGGTATGAGAACTAAAGAGAATGAAACTTTAAAGAATTTTACTTTTCCAGTGTCAAAATTTAGTGAGGGGGTAAATGGATCACATCTAACTACACTAGTGCCTTTGACAATTTCAACAGCGTCATCACCTTTCAAGACAGTGGTTAAAGCTAAATTAGGTAAAGCAGTTCATCTTCCCTGTAAATGTGGAAGATTTAATACAGGGAGTAATAGTCCTCCTGAGTGGAAAAATAGTCATGGTGAAAAAGTGGTGTTAACAGGACCTGAAGTTGATCATTTGCCTCATGACCAGAGAAAGTATCTTTTGTTTAATGCCTTTAGGTGGTTCAGAGTTAGAGATGATTGTTCAATTCTTTTACGTAATGTTACATGGGAAGATCAAGGGGAATACACTTGTACTTATTTGGAACCAGAGCTTAAGTTTGTGCCATTTCAAAATGTGTGGAGAGAAGGGTACATAACTCGTACAGTGATAGTGATGATAAAGGACCAGAGTCCTATTGAAGTTTTTACATCTATTAAAAGAGTTCAGGACCAAACCACTATGGCAATGACTTTAAAGGTTACTAAAGAACAAATTAAGCCAATTACTTTAGCTCCAGAAATAAGTAAAGGAAATAATGTAACTAATCGAATTACTACTTTAGATATGCCATTAAAGGAGATGAATAGTACTACACTGCCAATGATAACTTCTGCTTCGGGTACATCTGAAACTTTCACAACTGTTGAAAAGGGAAAAATAACAAGATCACATAATGTTGTAAAAGTAACCCAGACTCCAGAAGTAATGTCCTTTCCATTGCAGAAGGAAGTAAACATAACACAGGGACCAGAGTTAAATATGGAGCATGAAGTGAATATCAGTCAAGTGACTTTGAAAGCTAGAAACCCAATGGAAGACATGGATTCAAAGGGTTTAGTAACCACTGAGAAAATCACTTTAGAAGGACAGAGAGAGTTTTTTGATTTTGACTGGACCTCTGAAGAAATGACTGACCATTACCATGCATTACAGAAAAGACAAGCAAAATGGAAAGCATATGGATTTGATTCTTCAGTGTTACAAATCACAGACCCATGGGCATCTAGAAATTTATGGTTTCAGCAAATAACCCATTCCGTAAGAATGAGTACGATGTTGACTGGTCCATGTGTGGTGAAAGTTCCATCACCAAGCACATGGCCATCAATTTTAGAGACAGTACCAGAACCACTGCATGCTATGTGTCAATCTTATGCTTTATCGTGGTTAATATATCAGCAAAACTCTGAAGAAGATATAATAATGGCTTTATCAGTGCATTTGTTTAGACCTAGATTAAATTGTACTTGGTTGATGAAGTTGCCATATGTGAATTTCCTTAATCAGCATGAAAATATACTAACAGCACGGCCTGATGCGATGGAAGTAAAATCTGTGGAGACTAAAGACTGTTTTTGTTCCAATGATACTCACAATGGACTGGGGATGTTTATGGGAATATTTGATTGTGCTCGTCATAAGATGAATTTTAAAGAGCCTAAACCTAAGGACGTTTTGTTTAAAGTGAATTTTCATACACCAGATAGCAAACAGTGTAGAGCATTAATGGTGCAGTATGACATTTTGCCTGTAAATGTGACTATAGGACATTTTAAGGATATTTGGTGGGTTTGTGGAGATAAAGCATACATATTTCTACCATATGGGTGGACAGGCTGTTGTTATATGGCAACATTAAAGCTTCCTTATGAGGTTTATACTCTCCAAAAAGTTGAAGCAACTGATGAAGGGAATTCTGAAGGTAATTCTGTGAGAAGAAAGAAAAGGGAAATGGCTCAGTTTCATAACTTGGAAG
Organism: Hoplias malabaricus; assembly: GCF_029633855.1. NCBI lineage: Eukaryota > Metazoa > Chordata > Actinopteri > Characiformes > Erythrinidae > Hoplias > Hoplias malabaricus. Next base: position 23,542,668 of record NC_089807.1, read on the forward strand.
CCTACCACTGGAGAATCAGTATAGGAGAAAAATGGGTTATAGGATTATTCCTATGGTATGGTGTGACATTTTTAGCAGATCATATAGATAATATTACGTACACTTTACAAGGGTTTGCTAATGAAACAATAAGAGGGTTTCAGTATTTTTCAAATACTCAAAAAAGTCACAGATTAACATTGTTGAAACATGACATGGCTCTGGATTACATTTTAGCTAAGCAAGGGGGTTTATGTGTGGCTTTGAATCTAACAGGGGATGCCTGTTATACTTTGATTCCGGATAATTCTGATAATATGACTAGTGTTATAGAAGCATTGAAGCATATAAGGGAGGCGTTTGGTCCGTCAAAAGGAGCTGGATGGTCTGTGAACGCTTGGTTATTGGAGAAATTAGGACCACTAGGAGCAATGTTGGCTCAAGTTTTTGGAGCAGCTCTTTTAGCAGTGTGTATAATGTTTTGTTTTGTACACTGTTGTTAACTTGTGCAAAAGCTATGATTTTGAAATGGGTTGGAGTTGTAATGCCTCGAGATCAAGTACAGATGCCATTATTAAGTAGAACCGACTCCGACAAACATGGGGAGGAAATGTTGGAAAACAACCTAGTAGAAAGATATCCATTTTGAATATCCACTATTATATATTTTTCCATTCACTTATGACATTATCTTTTATTTTGTTAGGTTTATTATTTAGTAATCAAGTATAATGATTGTAGGATGAAGTATACACTGTAGCTTATACAACGTATTAATCCATTAATGTTACTATTATTAAAGTTTTATTTGATGTTTATTTGCATCTGTCATTTTTGCAAAATATACTGGCTGTTGTTTCTTTCTTCCAGAAAGAAAAAGGGGGGAAGATCACTGTAAGGGAGGATGGTTGTTCGAGATTCCTGAAATGCTACAGGGATCCAAAAATCAAAAGAGGACAATAAAACAGAAGGACTTTGAAACAGAATGGTGAAGACTTGCTGAAGCTCAATATGTCATCAACATCACATCAGAAGACAAAATTGCTGAAAAGACAATATTATGTCATATGTTTCTATTGAATTGTTTATTATTAGTAATCTTTGATATTGATAAACCATTATATGAGTGATATTAAAAATTATAACAACTGTTTATTATGAAGACTTATAGACTGATGAAATGTAATCTGTCTAAGTGTATTGAAATCTCAGAGTTTTTTTTGTTTTTATCGATGTTAGGGCCTTGGGGTATGTCAGGTAGGGACAGGTCCATTGGAAGGTCCGATGGGTCGACCAGCCTGAATTTGGACATTGGTTTGATTTTATTTTCTGAGATTTTCATATACATTTACTTAAGTCAAATCCCTACACATATAGAATAAATTTAATTGGATTGGAGTACAATTTTGTGATCGCCTAGGCAGAGGGATCGTTGAGGGAATTTTTCCTGTCTAAAATGTTTGAAGGACTTTCAAGAAAGATGGCTGCCGGGCAGGTTTTTTCGCCCTCACACTCCATGAAATTTTGTTACATCATAATGCAAGTGATGTTAAAATTGTGTGTAGGAAGGTATCACTTATTTGTTATGACATTAACATGTATGGGCTGCTTAAATTTTTACAAGACTTTAACAGTCTCAAAGGGAGGAAATTATGAGGTATATTAAATCAGAAGTTCAGTGTGTTTTTTATGTTCAGCCACATGCTCTATGTCTGTGCGCTACAGAGAGGGATGTTTAGGATGAGCTGTCAGAGAGCAGGAAACTATTAATTTTACACCCTCCCTTTAGAACATGCAAATGTAAACTATCCCCTATGTTTGCCTTATTTGGAAAGGAAAGGACTATATAGACGAGGGATCCGAGCCAGCCAAGGGAGAGATGATCTGAGCTCGGAATTGAACACTACTCTCACGGGGTCCTTAAGAACCTGTAAGACACTGTTTTGGTAAATAAAGATGTATTTACACTTTTAACCGTGTCTGCGGAGATTCTTTTCCATCACCTGTCTTCACAACACAGCAAAAGTTAACAACACGCGTGAGCTCTGAGTTCTGCGCATGCTCTCTCAGTTTTGTGCGCGAGTGTTTCGAGTTCTGCCCGTGCTCTCTGAGTTTTGTGTGTGAGCTTTTGCAAGCAGTTTTGGCACAAACCTCTCGCGTAGGTTGGTTTTCTCAGGGGTGTCTTCCCCCTCATTGGCAAATGAGTTTTTAAGCGACAACTCAGTGTCCAAGATATTTTGGACTGCGCAGCTCAGCAGTGGAGAGACTGGGGATTTTACATAAACACGAACACTCTCTGTGATTAACTGTTTTAAAACGCTGAAATACCTACAAAGTCCAACGATATCAATGTAGATATTAGTTTCGTCTAAAAAAATTTAATGTGAAAACAAACCTGCTTGTCTCTCGTAGATACTGATCTGAGGTAAATGCACAGTGATGTCTATGTTTACTCAGGATAAAACAGTATAAATGAGCATTTATTTCTGTTTATTTGTAAAATATTTTTGAGTGCTTGAGCTACTGTTCAGAATCCCGTGTACTAACGTTTTGAACCTATTCCACAACGGCTGTTATTATTTAAATGCTCAAATTTTATTTTGATGATCAGATCTCATATGTGCATTTTGTGTTGAATGAGGTCGAAGAAAAGAGAAACGTTCCTGTTCCTGAGAGATGTTCCTGTTCCTTTAATGAATGCGAATTTAATAAAGTTGTATTTAACATATGCATAGTCCATTGTTATTTTCGCATTTTGTGAGGAAATGTGAATGATTCATTAAAAAAATAATTAATAATTATTAGCAATCAGCAATAATTATAATAATAAGTATTATTAATATTAATAAACAAGAACAGGTTAAGTGACAAAAAATGTAAAATGTTCTAATAGTATGCAGTATAAGCAAAGAAAGGCTATATGTTTAAATATTAGGAAAGGGGAAATTCTATGAGAGCTATTCAGCAACGTTCATAAGAGTGATATTTGGCACATGCAGAGTCCCAAGGCCAAATAACACACGCTTGCTGAGTCGTGAACAACGTCAGTGCAGAGTTGTCAGTCAAAAACTCATTAGCCAATGGGAAGGCACCCCTGAGAAAGCCCGCCACACGAGAGGTTTGTGCCAAAAATGCTCGCAAAACTCAGGGATCAGACGCACATAACTCGGAGTGCTCGCACACAAAACTCAGAAAACTCGCGCACAAAACTGAGAGAGCTCGCACACAAAACTCAGAGAGCATGGGCAGAACTCGAAGCACTCGCGCACAAAACTGAGAGAGCACGCGCAGAACTCAGAGCTCGTGCGCAAAAGTCATGGAGCACAAACGCCGGAACTGGATATTTTGTTTGCAAGTTATAAGTTTTATGTTTGAGATGATTTTTGTGTGATTCTTTTTGACACAAATCTGATTCCATAGACTCCGACCCACAACGACCCTGAACTGGACAAGAGGTTACAGACAATAAATGAATAAATGAATCAACATAAGACATTATATGTACAAGAGCCGCTGTTCCGCAATGCATACCGGCAAAGTAGCCGCTGTTCTGATGTGCATACCGGCATAGGAGCCGCTGTTCCGCAGTGCATACCGGCACAGTAGCCACTGTTCTGCTGTGCGTACCGGCACAGGAGCCGCTGTTCTGCAGTGTGTACCGGCACAGTAGCCGCTGTTCTGCTGGGTGTACCGGCACAGTAGCCTCTGATCTGCTGGGTGTACCAGCACGGGAGCCGCTGTTCTGCTGGGTGTACCGGCACAGGAGCCGCTGTTCTGCTGTGTGTAACGGTTCAGGAGCCACTGTTCTGCTGTGTGTAGTGGCACAGGAGCCGCTGTGCTGCAGGGTGCACCGGCACAATAGCTGCTGTGCTGCAGTGTGTACCGGCACAGTAGCCGCTGTGACATACTTCCGGTATTAGTGTGACGGGACAAAAGGGGACAGCACAGTAACATCTCGGCTACAGCTCCTACTGCCGCCGGCTCAGCGGAGGCTCGGGTTAGTTTCTAGAGTCATGGTTCGTTGGTGGAGGCAAAAAATATTCAAATGCCCGGTTCATATCTTGGAAAGTTCTTTAGTATAGCCGTTAGTAAGTAGAGGTTCCACTTTGTATATATATATACAGGGGTTGGACAATGAAACTTAAACAGCTGGTTTTAGACCAAAATAATTTATTAGTAAAGTGTAGGGCCTTCTTTTGCAGCCAATACAGCATCAGTTTGTCTTGGGAATGACATATACAAGTCCTGCACAGTGGTCAGAGGGATTTTAAGCCATTTTTCTTGCAGGATAGTGGCCAGGTCACTACGTGATGCTGGTGGAGGAAAATGTTTCCTGACTCGCTCCTCCAATACACCCCAAACTGGCTCAATAATATTTAGATCTGGTGACTGTGCAGGCCATGGGAGATGTTCAACTTCACTTTCATGTTCATTAAACCAATCTTTCACCAGTCTTGCTGTGTGTATTGGTGCACTGTCATCCTGATACACGGCACCGCCTTCAGGATACAATGTTTAAAATTCTGGATGCACATGGTCCTCCAGAATGGTTCGCGATTTGCACCATTGAAACCGATGTTTGGCATTGGCATGCGTGACCAAAGGCTATAGCAGCCCGGCCATGTATATTGACCCTGTGGAGCTCCCGATGGACAGTTCTGGTGGAAACAGGAGAGTTGAGGTTTTTAATTCTGCCGTGATTTGGACAGCCGAGGTTTTGTTTTTTGGATATAATCCGGGTTAGCACCCGAATATCCCTTTCAGACAGCTTCCTCTTGCGTCAACACATCCACGTCCTGTTGGATGTGTTTCTTCCTTCTTGGTGGTATGCTGACATTACCCTGGACACCGTGGATTTTGATACATCACAAAGACTTGCTGTCTTGGTCACAGATGCGCCAGCAAGACGTGCACCAACAATTTGTCCTCTTTTGAACTCTGGTATGTCACCCATAAAGTTGTGTGCATTGCAATATTTTGAGCAAAACTGTGCTCTTACCCTGCTAATTGGACCTTCACACTCTGCTCTTACTGGTGCACTGCGCAATTAATGAAGATTGGCCACCAGGCTGGTCCAATTTAGCCATGAAACCTAACACACTAAAATGACAGGTGTTTCATTTTCATTGTCCAACCCCTGTATATGTATATATATATATATATATATATAAGACCAAGATGGCGTCGCGATCACACCGCGAGGCTCAGCGTCTTAACAGTTTTAGTAATATTATACTTATTTACTTAGCTATCTCCAGTTTTCTTGCGCAAATAACTCTTGCGAACTACAGCTACGGCAGACAGACACTTTTGGAAATTAACATTCACTGCACAAACACCGGATTCACGCATCAGTTCAATTTCAACCAGCTTCCACCAGAGATGACCCGAACACTGGGACCAAGCGAGTCGATCTTGCTGACCGGAAGGACCCGACACCAGCGTAAACAAAGATGAGGTAAGCGCGGTGGCTTACGTGCTAAGCTAAGGCTAAACCCACACCGGCCGGCATTACCTAGCGTTTTTCTCGCGAATATTCGCTCGCTGCCGGGTAAGCTGGATGAATTAAAAATCTGGACCCTCACAGAGCTGGCTCAGGGAATGTAACTTAATGTTCTTCACGGAAAGGTGGCTAAGGGATGATGTGGCGGACAGTGTGGTGGAAATGAAGGGACGAACGCTGTTCAGAGCTGACCGGTCAAGCTTGACTACGGGCAAGACCCGCGGCGGAGGAAACTGTATCTACACAAAGCTAAACAAAGCGTGGTGCACAGACTCTGTTGTTGTCGAAACCCACTGCTCTGCAGACCTGGAGTTCCTGATCATTAAATGCAGACCCTTCTACCTGCCCCGTGAGTTCAGCTGTATTGTTTCAGCCATAGTCTACGTGCCTCCTGAAGCTAACGCTAACTCGGCTATGGAGTGTCTCTGTGCTTCTATCACCAAATTGCAAAATACACACCCGGACATAGCTTTTATTGTATCAGGAGATTTCAACCACTCTGATTTAAAATCTGGACTACCAAACTTTTTTCAGAATGTCTCCTGCACCACAAGGGGACACAAAACTTTGGACAAAGTTTATACAAACGTGGCAAATGCATACAAAACAACACCCCTCCCCCATCTTTGACTTTCCGATCTTTCTTTGTTCCTGCTTCCTAAATACACATTAAGCCTTCAACCAGAACTGTAAAGATCTGGATGGATGGGGCTGACTCCTTCCTTCAGCAAAAGTTCCAGCACACCGACTGGAGTGAGTATGCTGCCCGAGCCACCACAGGCTCACACATCCACTTGGACACCTACACTAACTCTGTCCTGAAACACATCAACAACTGTGTGGAGAGAGTGACATCACAAAAGACAATAATAACATTCCCTAATCAGAAGCCCTGGATGAACAGAGAGGTTCGCACTCTGCTCAAAGCCAGAGATGTTGCCTTTAGATCAGGAGACAGGGAAGCATACAGCTTTGCCAGAGCTAACCTGAGGAGAGGAATAGCTATAGCCAGGCACTGCTACAAATGCCGGACTGAGGAGCACTTTACCTCCTCTGACCCTCGGCGTATGTGGCAGGGAATTCACACCCTGACTGATTATAAACCAGCCAACTCTGTTCCATCTACCAACAGTGCTTCACTCCCTGATGAGCTGAACAACTTCTATGCTCGGTTCGACCAGGGCAACAAGATATCTTCAATAAACCATCCTCCACCAGACCACAACCCACTTGTACTTTCCGCATGCTGAGCAGAGTGAATGCACGAAAGGCAGCTGGCCCTGATGGTGTACCTGGCCGTGTGCTAAGAGCTTGTGCTGTGGAACTTGCGGGTGTCTTCACTCACATTTTTAATGTTTCGCTTGCCCAGGCAGCTGTACCATCCATCTTTAAGTCTGCCACCATTGTGCCTGTGCCTAAGCACTCTACTGCTTCAGAGTTAAATGACTTTCGACCTGTTGCACTCACCCCAATAATTTCCAAGTGCTTTGAAAGACCCACACCAGTTTGCCTATCGTAGCAACAGATCCACCGAGGACGCTATCTCAACAGCATTACACACTGCACTAAACCACCTGGACTGTCAGAACTCATGTGAGAATGCTGTTCATCGATTTTAGTTCTGCATTCAACACAGTGATTCCGTCTATGTTGATATGCAAACTCAACCAACTGGGTATCAGCACATCACTCTGCCACTGGATTTTAGACTTCCTGTCTAACAGACCCCAATCTGTTAGATTAGGCAGCCTTCACTCATCAACCATCACCTTGAACACTGGCGTTCCACAAGGTTGTGTTCTGAGCCCGATTCTGTACTCTCTCTTCACCCATGACTGTGTACCTGCCTATGGTTCAAACACCATAGTCAAATTCGCAGATGACACCACGGTGATAGGCTTGATTACAGATAATAATGAAACAGCCTACCGGGATGAAGTACAGCATCTGTCCTTGTGGTGCCACAACAATAACCTGGTACTAAACACGCTCAAAACAAAGGAGATCATCATGGACTTCAGACGGACTAGGAACCAAGCTCACGCCCCCATTTACATCAACGGAACTGCGGAGGATCAGGTGCCCAGTTTCAAGTTCCTTGGTCTCCACATTTCCAATGATCTCACCTTGTCCTTGAACTCCTCCGTCCTCATCAAAAAGGCGCAGCAGCGCCTCTTTTTTCTTCGGAGTCTGAAGAAAGCTCACTTGTCTCCCAGGATACTAGTGAACTTTTACCGCTGTACCATTGAGAGCATGCTTACCAACTGCATCTCTGTATGGTACGGCAGTTGCTGTGCTGCAGACCGCAAAGCTCTCCAGCGGGTGGTATAAACAGCACAGCACATCATAGGCACCGAATTACCTACCATCGAGGACATCTACCATAAACGCTGCCTGGGCAGGGCAAGAAACATCGTCAAGGACGTCACCCACCCAATTCATGGACTTTTCAGCCTTTTACCATCTGGCAGACGTTACAGGAGCCTCCGTTCCCACACTAACAGGCTTCGTAACAGTTTTTTTCCTGAGGCTGTTATCCGGATGAACACTATTCAGGCACTTTAACTAAACATTGCACAATTATTACATTGCACCTTCTGTAAAGTTGTATTTAATTTATCCCTCAGTACTTAATGCATCACCTTCACAATGTTACTTTGTTTACATTTTTTATATTTTAATATGTATATATGGTTACTTTAACTTCCATAATCACAATGTCATATCACAACTGCACTTTAATCACAATCCATAATCATAATGTCATTTCACAACTGCACTTTATGTAAATTATGTAAATAATGTTATATATTGCACTTTTGGTTAGATGCTAACTACATTACATTTCATTTTATATATATATCAGTGGCGATTGCTCTAAGACTGCAAGGGAAGCTCAGCTTCCCCTAAAATGTAAAAAATAAGTGATCAAATATATACTGTTGTGTGTACATGTTATTGAATAAATATGCACTACAACGCGCTCAACTTTTGTTCAGAATCAGCTTCTTATCACTGGTAAAGACGCGGCTTTCTTCTCGATCATTCCCGCAGTTTCACATTGTTTTAAACAGTGAGGACGCTGAGCGTCCACAGAGTTCAATAGCGAAGCAGCGAAGTGCAGTGAAACGAGACATTGGATAAATGCTGGGCTTTGTCCCGCCCATCGGATGCTCAGCATCTCTGGGGGCCTATGGGGCAGTGGGCTGGCCCGGACGCTCAGCTTCTGCATGATGATTGGATGATCTGTCTGAGGCTGAATCCCTTTTTGATTGACAGCGAAATGAGCGAATCCGCGACAAAACCCAGCATCTATCCAATGACTCGTCTCGTTTCGTTGCACTTCACTGCTTCGCTGTTGAACTAAAGCACTGTGAAGCTGCGGGAATGATAAAGAGGAAAGCCGCATCTTTACCAGTGATAAGAAGCTGATTCTGAACAAAAGTTGAGCGCGTTGTAGTGCATATTTATTCAATGACATGTACACACAATAGTATATATTTGATCACTTACTTTTTGACATTTTAGGGGAATCTGAGCTTCCCTTGCAGTCTTAGCAGTTGCCTCTGGTATATATATATATATATATATATATATACGCTCATGAAATATCAGTCATGTTTATATAAAATCTCCCGAAGTACATTGTTTAGAACATTAAAAACTGAGCATAAGGCATTTAAATATCAGCATTTAAATACGTAAACCCTGTAACACACTTTTGAAAGCTGATTGAACATCAGATTCCTTATGTGTTGCATGTAAACCTTGTAACAAATTTGTGAAAACAGATTCTATGTGAAATTTTCAGTATTTTCTGTTTCTGGACTAGGAAAAATTTCTATATCTTTTATTTATTCTGAGTTTTTTTTTAATATACATTATAAATTGCTGTTCACTCCCAGTGTTTTTGATTATTTGTAGGATTCAAGCAAATTATTTTGTACATTTTCATACATCACACTAACCTTGGGTTTCCCAAACTGTATAGTTATTTTTAAATCAAATATTTCAAATAACATGTTTTATAATATGATGAACTTTGCAAGTAAGTACCTTTCCTCCTATTCCTAATGTAACACATTGTGCAGCAATGAATGTAAGTTATTGGAACCTCTACTTGCAAAGTTCATCACAAACTGAAGCAGCTGTATTACAACAGAATCTTTAGAGTTGGGAATTTATGGAAACTATTCATCAAGAGAAAAAATGTTATTTGAAATATTTGATTATTAATTGAATTTTCTCCAAAATTAGCTATTTCAGATAATCTGGATGAATTATGCCACATGTGCGCACGGAGGTCTTATCCCTGTTATACACAGTGGGTCAGTATTCCAGTTTGTTGTAATAGATCATCGTTTGTCAGTTTCTAAATAACAGTCAATTACATGTTTCTTTTTCTCTCTCTCTTTTTTTTTTTTTACTCTGCAGATACATTGTAATGTGTGCAATTTCTGGTTCCACCACAAATGTCTGGCAATGACACCAGAAGAATGGGAGACATTCTCTCAAACTGGACAGGACCTGCACTGTCCACACTGCACTGATGTGTAATATGTCCCTGTGTGTGTTGATGTAAATAGTTAAATAACAGTTCCTGTAGTTCAGTAGGATAATGCATAATTTTATGTTCAAAAATATATATTTTAGAGCATCTACAACCAACATAAATAAAATGTGCAGTTCTAAAACTTAATTGTGATCCCCATCTTTCCTAGTCCAGAAATAGAAAATATAGGAAATCTGACATAGAATCTATTTTCACAAATTTGTTACAAGGTTCACATGTCCAAATGAGCATACAATGTATTGGTCCTTGGGTGTACATCATAGGCCCGAAATTGGGTCTGTGGATCATGTCATTTAATTGTGAAACCCATCTTTCCTAGTCCAGAAACAGAAAATATAGGAAATCTCACATAGAATTTGTTTTCACAAATTTGTTACAAGGTTTACATGCAACACATAGGGAAGCTGATGTACAATCAGCTTTCAAAAGTGTGTTACAGGATTTACGTATTTAAATGCTGATATTTAAATGCCCCCAAGACATTTATTTTGAAAAGAATTTGCATTGCTAAAGCGCTTCTCTGTTCAGAAAGTTCAGAAAGAACTTATCTGTAAATCACATAATGATATTTTCACATCTTATAGCAAAAACATTTAACGCCAGTGTGTGTGAATAAGTTCACAATATGTAGTAATTGCATCAAATAGTCATAACCAGAATATTCGTGAGTGAATGTCTGGCGAATATCGAACGCTGAGCCAACTTTACTGCGGTGTGGAACTGATATACCTTGACTTATGAGTTTAATATTTGCTCGTATATCAAATTAAAATTCTCCATTAAAATGAACTGAAATACTATTAATCTGTCCCAGCCCCAACAAAATTTAAGTACGGAGCCTTGGTCGGTCCAGAGCCTAGCCAGATTCACAAGGCAGGAACACACCTTGCGTTGAAATAACGTACTTGACTGTCGTCTAATCAACGTTTTCTTAAGGTTGAAAATGAAAGTTGAAAAGACGACTAACAAAGTCACACCAAATACGTCCTTTTAAAGCCATTATTTCAACGTTGAAATCACGTACCTAAATGTCGTTCAACCAGTGTATTTTTAAGGTTAGAAATGAAAGTTGAAAAGACGTCCAAACACTGACGTGGAACAGACGAATAACAAAGTCACATTAAAGACGTCCTTTTAAAGCCGTTATTTCAACATTGAAATCATGTATCTAAATGTCGTTCAATAAACAGTGAATTAAAGTTGAAAAGACATCCAAACATAAACTTTGAAAAGACGAGTAACAGAGTCACATTACAAATTTACTTTAAAAGTACAGTAGGTTCCATTAAGAATTTAATGGTTCAGACTGTTTTTTAATGGTGTCTACATCTAATAGTTTCCATCATGTAACCCATTAGCACTTAATGGTTCCTAATAGTTTAACCATTATTTCTTTAATAGTTTCCATTATGTAACACTATTAGTATTTAATTGTACCTGTCAGTTCACAATCCTGGTTGGAAAAAAACATTACACCCATAGGTAAAAACAAAATATTTATAAACATATTTGCAAATTTTTGTAATTAGCCCAAAATATGTTACTCAAATATGGCACACAATTACATGTATAAATGTATTTAAAATATATATATTTAATGAAAATATAAAAATTTTAAAATATAAAAAATATAAAAATTTAATATTCTGTATTCGATTAAACATGTAAATGAAACAAAATTTACATACTAAGAAAATTAATTACAGATTTGAAAAAAGTACAAAGTACAGAGTGTAAAAAGCTTGTCACTGGGGCTGTACCTCTTTTAGGTACAATACAGTACCTTTCAGTGTTCTTTTATGTAGTCATGTTTTTGTACTAGTTAAAATACTTGGAACCATAAGGGGCTAAAATGTATCATTAACATTAGCTTTATATATACCACCCCAGTGACAAACCATTTTGTACCCTGTGGTGACTAAAGTGTACCAGAATTATTCACACAAATATTCATAATGACTTTCTATGCTGTTTATTTAGTTGTAAACATGCACAATATAGCTTCAGTTAAAAAACATAAATGTCAATAGAAGTCTATGAAATTGCAAATGTAAATGAAATTATTGAATTGTAATTTTGAGATAAAACTTGCATGTACAAAAAGGAAATTCAAACTTAGAATTTTATTGCCATTTTGTATATTACATTTTAATTTTAATATGGATAAGCTTCCATAATCAACAGTGTACAAAACAATTACTTAAGTAAAAAGGCAAAATCAAAAATATAGCAATTTTTAAATTAATAAAAATCCACCTGAAGAGGAAATAACAACCTGTAAACTTCTTTGAAATCCTCTCTCATCTCAACGTCAATGTGGCGATGTTTATTTTTGGGAGTACAGCTGTAAATCCATCGGTGAACTGGTGAATTTTGTTCCCTGTTAGAGTATGGATTCCATCAACCTCATCAGACAACGGTAAAAACAAAGCAGAACACAATAGATGAACGCTTCATTATAATAATCTAATAATTTAAATCAATCAAGACAATAGTGTAGCGCAAATAAGCTAGAATAAGGAAACCATATTAGACAAAATAATATTAATAATGGTCTTACAGTAAAAAACTAATATATATATATATATATCTAGTATTATATTATAAATATTATAATAATATTATAAATATTATATATAATATTTTCAGAATTATAAAAGATAGAATAATACTTATATGATGTTGGTTCACTTGCCACCAGCACTGGGCATTTGGTGACAATGCTGTAGATGGCATCTGTTGACTTCCTTGCCTGACAAAATTACTGAAACCTTCAGATCTCAGCAACATTGAAAAGTGGCACATTTTCTAGCTTTTGCTTGAGTGACATATGCAAGGTGTGCTAGAGGATGGACAGTATTGACTCAAAACCTGTATGCTTTCATTAATAATCAGATGACCGCTTATAAGTTTTAAAATATTATTACTAATTCTACAATATAATAAAATACATACTTGCATTAGTGTTCCCCACAACATTCAAATTTCACAGTTAAATCTTTGGGAACATGAACATACTCCATGTTAGTTGGATACCTGTGTGGGAAAAAAATTGTCAGTCTAACAAAATATTGTATCATATATAAATGTTTTGGTGCACCTGATTAAAATTATATGTATTGATATTCTAAGTAAAAGTAATAACAGAGTACAATACATCGATATTGTACGCACAACCTCAGATAAAAGTACCATTCATCTGATGATTTTCACATATTTGGAAAAGCACAAATGTGGCCTGCACAAATGGTATTGTATGCTTTTACTTTCCAGCCCAGCACTTCTTTGGATATTTGGTTAACATTCACATTGTTAGCAAGGTGGCTTGCTCGTAACTGCAACCCAGACCTGCTGAAATAAATGTCAAAAATATTACTGTTAATAATGTAATATTACTTTGAATTTTTTTTATACAGAATGGGTTAACTATTATCCTCCTCTACTCCTTCACTTGTCTTCACTTAGATGCTAACCTAGCATAGCTTTGCTAGAGCTCTTTAAATACTTATACTTTACCAGAATGAGTGAAACTAAAGTTTTATTAAGATTAAATATCACTTACCTCTGTACGACGGAGTTTTAGGGCCACAGCGATAAAAAAAAACAAGATTCCGAGATTAAAGTCGGAATAATTCTGAGAAAAAAGTCGGAATAATTCTGAGAAAAAAAGTCGGAATAATTCTGAGAAAAAAAGTCGGAATAATTCTGAGAAAAAATCTCAGAATAATTCGCTGCGTATAATGGAGCAGACACAGTGTAAAAGTGTAGAACTCCGGCGCCCACGAGGCTCCATCGTGTTACGGCTCGGACTCGTACAAAAAACTAAAGCCTTTATGCATCTCAGTCAGGGGCTGCGTCATGTCGTGTGAATGCGTTTAAAAAATAATTCATGCATAAGGCTTTAGTTTTTTGTATGAGTCCGAGCCGTAACACGATGGAGCTTCGTGGGCGCCGGAGTTCTACTCGTTCTGTATCCATCATTTTCGTGATCATTAATTGTATCGTGAAACTACATGCCCTGGGTTCGTGCACTGATTCAGGGTTTAAACACTAATCACACTGTGGCCCTGATGTGGAAGGGAAGAGTGTTTATTCCTGAAATCTATACCATAGCAGGACTTAAGCAACACATTGCATTCCACAGTTACACTGTGTCTGCTCCATTATACGCAGCGAATAATTCCGAGATTTTTTCTCAGAATTATTCCGACTTTTATTCTCAGAATTATTCCGACTTTTTTTCTCAGAATTATTCCGACTTTTTTTCTCAGAATTATTCCGACTTTTATTCTCAGAATTATTCCGACTTTTTTCTCGGAATTATTCGCTGCGTATAATGGAGCAGACACAGTGTAACTGTGGAATGCAATGTGTTGCTTAAGTCCTGCTATGGTATAGATTTCAGGAATAAACACTCTTCCCTTCCACATCAGGGCCACAGTGTGATTAGTATTTAAACCCTGAATCAGTGCACGAACCCATGGCATGTAGTTTCACGATACAATTAATGATCACGAAAATGATGGATACAGAACGAGTAGAACTCCGGCGCCCACGAAGCTCCATCGCGTTACGGCTCGGACTCGTACAAAAAACTAAAGCCTTATGCATGAATTATTTTTTAAACGCATTCACACGACATGACGCAGCCCCTGACTGAGATGCATAAAGGCTTTAGTTTTTTGTACGAGTCCGAGCCGTAACGCGATGGAGCTTCGTGGGCGCCGGAGTTCTACACTTTTACACTGTGTCTGCTCCATTACACGCAGCGAATTATTCTGAGATTTTTTCTCAGAATTATTCAGACTTTTTTTCTCAGAATTATTCCGACTTTTTTTCTCAGAATTATTCCGACTTTAATCTCGGAATCTTGTTTTTTTTTTACCGCTGTGGCCCTAAAACTCGTACGTTTTACCTCTGATTATATGAGCCTCCTCCGCTGTTTTAGTAATGCCTGCTTCCACAAACCGTTGAAAAATGATCCACTGAAACTTATTTTGGCGCAGTATTCAAACTCAGAGTAACCATTATCTGAAGGGGAGGGGCTCTCTCTCTCTCAAACACACACGTTCTCTCTATCTTTCTCTCTCAGTCAACATCTCTCTCTCTCTCTCTTTCTTTTAACTGATTTAAAACGCATTCCGGACATCCACTGACATTATTAATTACACAAAAATAACACACATTTTGGACGTCCACTGACGTTAACTGGTCCCGAATTAACTGACTTGTTTAAAACGCATTTTGGACATCCACCCCAGCTGGCAAGGTAGATCTGGGCCGATTCTGGCTCAGGCTCGGCACTGTCGGCTGGCTGCCGTCTCGCGTCTGGCCCAATTCTGGCTGTACGTTGGCACTGTCGGCTGGCGAGGCGATTGCCATTGCAGTTAGCACACTACACTGATCAGAGCATTTTATTAAATACTGCATATTAATCGTATTTGGCCCACCTCTAAAAATAAAAGAAAATACTGGTAAATGTCTGGAAAACGATGTAATAAATGTTAAATAAAATAATCATTATTTTAACTTGTTAAATGCCATACAGTTATAGGTAAGCTCTGTTAATATTGTAATATTTTAGAATATTGATGTAATGACTGGGACACGAACGACAGAAATGATTATGATAAATAGGGTTAATAAGGAGACGGTGCCGTGCGGAAGGGAGGAAATTGTTATTTAAGTTTTTGAAGACGACAGCTTTAAAATGAATGAACTCTGAATGAGAAAACGGAAGGTGGTAAGCGAACCGCTGTAAAAACACAGAAGAAGAAGATTCTCGCTCTTTTCTGTGACCGCGGCGCGCGAGCAGCTCTCACCGGCCTCAGGGAACAGCTTCATCCCGTAAGTATTTCAATTTAACCTTATATTTTCGGATACATATGTATTTTGGTATCGCCCAAATGTAGTTAACATCGTTAATATTACGTATGTTATTTTTAAACTGCTATACGTTATATACCTAATATTGAACCGTTTTTTTTTTCAAATGACAAACTTTATAGCTAACCGGTTTAGCTAGCTCTTTTTTTCCTCTGACATAGCAAACATTGAAATGACATAACAATCGCTCATACATGAGTTATTTTAATTTGAGTAATTATGTGGTTATGATGGTGTATTTTACAAGACAATGTGAGCATTTGTGTGGGTTTTTGTGTCACACAGAACCGCATACCTCAGTATAAGAAATAAAATAAGAAATAAAACTGTTTAAACACATTACGGTACTAGCTAAGTAGGTTAAAATACATTCTCAATCTCAGGGCTGGTTTTTGGTGTAATGTAATGTAAAATATATAATTCCACATACACTAATCCTTTATTAGGCAGTAGCGGTGATTTTGGGCTAGTGATTAATGCACTGTAAAAAATCTTCAAATTTAGTTGATTATACTTGAAATAGTGTGTTGAGAATAGAACTCAATTCTGTAATAGTTCATCTAACTCGAAATGTATTGTTCTGATCAACCTGTAGGCACAACATAAAAAAATGTGTTGAGAAAATTTGTTTGGAAAAGTTACTGATCAAGATAAACCTGTGCATGCTCTGTTCTAGGCATGCGCATGCTCAGTGGGAGGTTCGGGAAGACGCGCGAAGGACGGTTGACTTCTCTTTGTTGTGGCTCGAAGTTTGGAGAAGTTCAAGATTGAGGTAAATAACTAGTTCACAAAGCATTTTAAAGTTGCGTTTCTAGTTTTAACACTATCTTAAAGCCATGAATATGTGAGGGAAATTGCAGTGGCATTGTTATGTTAGCTAACTTTGCCACCTCGACAGTACTGCGGTTAAGCCAGCCGCCGTTTGAGAAAACACGGTTAAACTAGCCGCACGTCAGATTTTAGTGCGCGTATACTAGTGACAAACCGGTAATACTCAATGCGCGTGAAGACCTGAGCTTATGCCCTTCATTTTAAAGAAAGTAACAGCATTTAACCGGTTTATATATTTGTCATTTCTAGTAAGTAGTCCAAACAATCAACAGATATCAGTTCAGGGTTTACTACACTATGTATCTATGAAGTATGAAGTGATTTTACTGTATAGTTTTTATGTAAATGACATTCAAAATCCCTATAATTGTCCATTGTTTTTAATGTTAACTCAAGTTTACTGCTTTATAAAATGATTATTTTCCATAAGTAGTCCACACAACCAATATATATCAATTCAGTGTTTGCCATACTTTGTACCTATGACATATGAAGTGATTTTACTGTATAGTTTGTATGTAAATGACATTCAAAGTCCCCATAATTGTCCATTGTTTTTTAACATGAGTCAAGTTCACTGCTTTATAATATAGTCATTTCTAATAAGTAGTCCATACAATCAACAGATATCAGTTCTGTGTTTGCCATACTATGTCCCTTTAAAATATGAAGTGATTTTACTGTATACTTTATATATACATATATATTTTTGAGTAAATGACATTCAAAATCACAATTTTCCATTGTTAATGATGACTCAAGTTCACTGCTTTATAATATGGTTATTTTGAATAAGTAGTCCACACAACCAACAGATATCAGTTCTGTGTGTACGACACTATGTGCCTATAAAATAAGAGGTGATTTTACTGTATAGTTTTTGAGTAAATGATATTCAAAATCCCTATAATTGTCCATTGTTTTTTTAACGAGTCAAATTCACCGCTTTATAATATGGTTGTTTCTAATAAGTAGTCCATACAACCAACAGATATCAGTTCTGTGATTGCCATACTATGTACCTATAAAATATGAAGTGATTTTACTGTATACTTTTTGAGTAAATGACATTCAAATCACAATTAATCTCCATTGTTTTTAATGATGACTCAAGTTTGCTGCTTTATAAAATGATCATTTCTAATAAGTATAACACTATGTGCCTATAAAATAAGAGGTGATTTTACTGTATAGTTTTTGAGTAAATGACATTCAAATCACAATTAATCTCCATTGTTTTTAATGATGACTCAAGTTTGCTGCTTTATAAAATAGTTATTTTGAATAAGTAGTCCACACAACCAACAGATATCAGTTCAGTGTGTACCACACTATGTATCTATAAAATATGAAGTGATTTTACTGTATAGTTTTTGAGTAAATGACATTCAAAATCACAATAATTCTCCATTGTTTTCAATGATGACTCAAGTTTACTGCTTTATAAAATGATCATTTCTAATAAGTAGTCCACACAAACAACAGATATCAGTTCAGGGTGTACCACACTATGTACCTATAAAATATGAAGTGATTTTACTATATAGTTTTTGAGTAAATGACATTCAAAACCCCATAATTTTCCATTGTTTTTAATTATGAATCGTGTACTGCTTTATATGGTCATTTCTAATAAGTAGTCCATAAAACCAACAGATATCAGTTCAGTGTGTACCATACTATGTACCTATAAAATATGAAGTGATTTTACTGTATACTTTTTGAGTAAATGACATTCAAAATCACAATAATTCTCCATTGTTTTCAATGATGACTCAAGTTTACTGCTTTATAAAATGATCATTTCTAATAAGTAGTCCACACAAACAACAGATATCAGTTCAGGGTGTACCACACTATGTACCTATAAAATATGAAGTGATTTTACTGTATACTTTTTGAGTAAATGACATTTAAAATTCCCATAATTGTCCATTGTTTTTGAACATGAGTCAAGTTCAATGCTTTATAATATGGTCATTTCTAATAAGTAGTCCATACAACCAAGAGATATCAGTTCTGTGTTTACTATACTATGTGTCTATGAAATATGAAGTGATTTTACTGTATAGTTTTTGAGTAAATGACATTCAAAATCACAATAACTGTCCAATATTTTTTAACCTGAGTCAAGTTCACTGCTTTATAATATGGTCATTTCTAATAAGTAGTCCATACAACCAACAGATATCAGTTCTGTGATTGCCATACTATGTACCTATAAAATATGAAGTGATTTTACTGTATAGTTTTTGAGCAGATGACATTCAAAATCCCCATAATTTTCCATTGTTTTTAATGATGACTCAATTGTACTGCTTTATAATATGGTCATTTCTAATAAGTAGTCCATACAACCAACATATATCAGTTCAGTGTGTACCACACTATGTACCTATGAAATATGAAGTGATTTTACTGTATAGTTTTTCTGTAAATGACATTCAAAATTCCCATAATTGTCCATTGTTTTTGAACATGAGTCAAGTTCAATGCTTTATAATATGGTCATTTCTAATAAGTAGTCCATAAAACCAACATATATCAGTTCAGTGTGTACCACACCATGTACCTATAAATTGTGAAGTGATTTTACTGTATACTTTTTGAGTAAATGACTTTCAAAATTCCCATTATTGTCCATTGTTTTTGAACATGAGTCAAGTTCAATGCTTTGTAATATGGTCATTTCTAAGAAGCAGTCCATACAACCAACAAATATCAGTTCAGGATTTACTATACTATGTATATATGAAATATGAAGTGATTTTATTGTATAGTTTTTATGTAAATGACATTCAAATTCCCCATAATTGTCCATTGTTTTTTAACATGAGTCAAGTCCACTGCTTTATATCATCATTGAAAACAATGGAGAATTATTGTGGTTTTGAATGTCATTCAAAAACTATACAGTAAAATCACTTCATATTTCATAGGTACATAGTGTGGTACACTCTGAACTGATATCTGTTGGTTGTGTGGACTACATATTAGAAATGACCATATTATAAAGCAGTGAACTTGACACATGTTCAAAACAATGGACAATTATAGGGATTTTTTAATGTCATTTACTCAAAAACTATACAGTAAAATCACTTAATATTTAATAGGTACATAGTGTTTTACACTCTGAACTGATATCTGTTGGTTGTGTGGACTACTTATTAGAAATGACTATATTATAAAGCAGTGAATTTGAATTATCTTTAAAAACAATGGACAATTATAGGGATTTTGAATATCATTTACTTAAAAACTATACAGTAAAATCACTTCATATTTTATAGGTACATAGTATGGTACACACTGAACTGATATCTGTTGGTTTTATGGACTACTTATTAGAAATGACCATATTATAAAGCAGTAAACGTGAGTCATCTTTGAAAACAATGGATAATTATTGTGATTTTGAATGTCATTTACTCAAAAAGTATACAGTAAAGTCACTTCATATTTTATAGGTACATAGTGTGGTACATCCTGAACTGATATCGGTTGGTTGTGTGGACTACTTATTCAAAATAACTATTTTATAAAGCAGCAAACTTGAGTCATCATTAAAAACAATGGAGATTAATTGTGATTTGAATGTCATTTACTCAAAAAGTATACAGTAAAATCACTTCATATTTTATAGGTACATAGTATGGCAATCACAGAACTGATATCTGTTGGTTGTATGGACTACTTATTAGAAACAACCATATTATAAAGCGGTGAATTTGACTCGTTAAAAAAACAATGGACAATTATAGGGATTTTGAATATCATTTACTCAAAAACTATACAGTAAAATCACCTCTTATTTTATAGGCACATAGTGTCGTACACACAGAACTGATATCTGTTGGTTGTGTGGACTACTTATTCAAAATAACCATATTATAAAGCAGTGAACTTGAGTCATCATTAACAATGGAAAATTGTGATTTTGAATGTCATTTACTCAAAAAGTATACAGTAAAATCACTTCATATTTTAAAGGGACATAGTATGGCAAACACAGAACTGATATCTGTTGATTGTATGGACTACTTATTAGAAATGACCATATTATAAAGCAGTAAACTTGAGTCATCATTAAAAACAATGGAGAATTATTGTGATTTTGAATATCATTTACTCAAAAACTATACAGTAAAATCACTTCATATGTCATAGGTACATAGTGTGGTACACTCTGAACTGATATCTGTTGGTTGTGTGGACTACTTATTAGAAATGACTATATTATAAAGCAGTGAACTTGACTCATGTTAAAAAACAATGGACAATTATGGGGACTTTGAATGTCATTTACATACAAACTATACAGTAAAATCACTTCATATGTCATAGGTACAAAGTATGGCAAACACTGAATTGATATATATTGGTTGTGTGGACTACTTATTCAAAATAATTATTTTATAAAGCAGTAAACTTGAGTTAACATTAAAAACAATGGACAATTATAGGGATTTTGAATGTCATTTACATAAAAACTATACAGTAAAATCACTTCATACTTCATAGATACATAGTGTAGTAAACCCTGAACTGATATCTGTTGATTGTTTGGACTACTTACTAGAAATGACCAATATATAAACCGGTTAAATACTGTTACTTTCTTTAAAATGAAGGGCATAAGCTCAGGTCTTCACGCGCATTGAGTATTACCGGTTTGTCACTAGTAAACGCGCACTAAAATCTGACGTGCGGCTAGTTTAACCGTGTTTTCTCAAACGGCGGCTGGCTTAACCGCAGTTCGACGGTAGCCATGGAAAGTTTGATTATGAGCCGTTTGTTTCATTTAATCAAATGCCCAATGTAACAGACTCAAACAGGCTGTGTAACACGCCTGAGCGATTTCTTTTAAGTTCTATTTTGAAAATGTTAAGTTGGCATCTTGTTGGCTGGCTTTTTTCTGTTCCACCTTATATACTGGAATAGGTAACGTTATATTGAGCCTCCTCAGTGTTTGCTGAGCTGTTTAAGGTAGAACGGAAAATTCAGGAAGCTGTCTACAACAACGCTCCTTTAGTCTGATATCATTTATATGAAGGCAGCAGGATGTTATTACAAGATTAAGCCGTAAAAGCAGTAGCGGTATTAACATGGAAAGGCATCGGCAGTGGCATGTGCCAATGGCATCGAATTTTTTTTTTTTTTTTTTTTTTTTTGTGACAGTGGCATATGCCTCTGTTTTGGGCAAATGCCGATGACATTGACATCCGTTTTATGACACTGACATATACTCCACTTCATTGTTGAACATCTGCCAGTAGACTAAGTTTAGCTAACATTTGGATGTTTAAACTAGCTATATATTTAACTAGCACACGTATGCTACTAGCATGTAAACGGACCAAACATGTGACATGCTACAAACTTAGCATCCCTTATTCGCACGCAGTCCACTGTCACTGTGTTCATGGACAATTGAACTAAAAGTTCTTCACAGTTAGGGGTATACGACGCTCCTCAAAACCACCACTTTTAAGACGTCGACATACCACAATGCTGCCGTGCGATAACATGAGAGGCAGTAATATATATATATATATATATATATATATGTATGTGTGTGTGTGTGTGTGTATATAGAGTGAAAATCTAATATGACAGTGTATTAAATGAAACATTACTTTTTAAAATTTTCGAATTCAAATTGAGGTAGCAACCCTGCTAGGCCTAATCAGAAAATTGAACACTGGCATCATCTAGGGGCCAAAGGTCTTTCTCAAGAAGAACGAGAAAACAATATGGGGACATTGCACGGTAGGTGTGTTGTACTATTACGTATTAAATGAGTACAAATAGTGGTGTAGCTACCATTATTATTTATATTATTTTATACAGGTAATGTTAAATGCCGTGTATTGTATGCTGTATAGGAATGCTATTAAAAGTGGCAGAGGACTATACTATAAGGTTTAGTGTGCCTGCGTTCTGGTGCTGCAAGTCTCTGACATGTTAACATTGATACCTTAATTCTATCCTGTATTTATTTTGCTTTTTAGGACACACATTTAAAACACTTGATGGTCTGTTTCATGACATCCAGGCTCACAGTACTTGTCCATTCTGTAGAAAGAGTGATGAGTGCACCCAGGACCACATCTCTAAAAAAAACATCTCAAGTATTCTGTTTTTTTTTAAAGATGCTAGCAATAGTAAGCAGTCTGTTTCTAATCTGAATTTCTATGTTAATAATGGTATATTTATTTTGATAAATGCTGAGGAAATACTAATGGCCAAAATGTTCCTTTGTGATCAGTATGATTGTCTTATTATTGAGATTAAAAACTTAAAAAATGATGTGCTGTTTATGATCTGTTGTTTTTGTAGACTTTTGATGACTTGTACAGCTAAACTAAATGTTCAGTAGTAATTACATAATGTTGAATTCTTTTTTCTGTCAGATCTTTTCACAGTGCCATGTTTTTGTGGACAAGTTAAAGACTTAAAAAGAAGTCATTAAATAAACACATGGGCTTTATTGTAAAGGAGAAATTTAGGGGAAATCT